>NC_043705.1:68532526-68652002 GCF_006229205.1 Suricata suricatta
AAGAGTTCAGTTTTGCTTTCATTTCCCTTGCCTTTGGGGATGTGTTGAGTAGAAAATTGCTGCGATTGAAGTCAAGGAGGCTGTTTCCTGCTTTCCCCTCTAGGGTTTTGATGGTTTCCTGTCTCACATTCAGGTCCTTCATCCACTTTGAGTTTATTTTTGTGTGGGGTGTAAGATAGTGGTCTAGTTTCATTCCTCTGTCCAGGTCTCCCAGCACCACCTGTTAAAGAGACTGTCTTTTTTCCACTGGATACTCTTTCCTGCTTTGTCAAAGATTAATTGGTCATACATTTGTGGGTCCAGTTCTGGACTCTCTATTCTATTCCTTTGGTCTATGTGTCTGTGTTTGTGCCAATACCATACTGTCTTGATGATGACAGCTTTGTAATAGAGCTAAAGTCTGGCATTTTGATGCCTCCCATTTTGGTTTTCTTCTTCAATATTACTTTGGCTATTCAGGGTTTTTTGTGGTTCCATATGAATTTTAGGATAGGTTGTTCTAGCTTTGAGAAGAATGTTGGTGCAATTTTGATGGGGATTCCATTGAATGTGTAGATTGCTTTTGGTAATAATAACATTTTAACAATGCTTATTCTTCCGATCCATGAGCATGGAATGTATTTCCATTTCTTGGTGTCTTCTTCAATTTCTTTCATAAGCTTTCTATAGTTTTTATCATACAGGTCTTTTACATCTTTGGTTAGGTTTAACCCTAGATATTTTATGGTTTTTCATGCAATTGTGAATGGGTCTTGGCCAAATTTTCATGCTTTAAAACTCAACTGCAAAGTCTCTTCCACCAGGAAGGCTTCTTTGATTTTCATACCTCTTTTTACAGCATTCCTCACACTTAATGTTTTTCCTACCACTAGACCCCACACTCCATGAGGACAGGTAACATGTTGCCCTTGTTCACAATTATAACCTCAGTGATCAACCTAATGCCTGGTCTCTGGATAAATGGATATATATGAACAGAAAGAATTCAGAGAATTGATTGCTTGATAGATTGATTTTTAAGTAGCCATAATTTGATCAATCTTTAGTAGTGATTTTGGGAGTAAAGGAGAAAGTTAAGAATGGATTCAAAGTAGGTAGTTGGGGGTGCAAAAACACACACAACAGTTCAAAATAATTACAAGCATATAAATAACAGAAAAAGGAATATTTAACAACTGATTAAGGGCTAAAAAAAAGTACAGAATATGGAAATGAACAGAGTGAGAAGGGAGAGGGGATAAGAGTAGCTTTTTTGGTGAATGTGAGGTTTTAATGCGAAATATAAATGATGGAAATAGGGATGAAGGGCTTGTTAAGTGAGGCCAAGACTAAGCAACCAGAGGTCCTGTGGAGGTGAAGCTTCCTAGCAAAGCTGCTTTGTTTCTCCCCAAAGGGAGACTCAGCCTTCTGTTCTCTGCAGCTTTATGATGACTTCATCGTGGCCCCAGTCTAGGGTTTCTGTGCTCCTCAGAACTGGACACTGTAAAATGTGCTAGAGGGGGTTTCCAGGAGCTATGTGACACTGAGGGATAGAAACATCACTGCTGAGTTATATACACTGTGCCCACACCTGCTAAACTTCCAGGAGAATTTTGTTGAGTTATAGGTCACTAGGAGCTTCAGAAATCTTGAGAGAAAATAAAAAGTGAGACATCCAATCAAAGAAAACAGAAAAGTGCTTCTCTTTCTCATTCAGACATTGCCACAACACTAATAACACTGGCTCATTTTTCCATTCAATCACAGTACCTGAGTCGTCAAAGACTTTTTTTTTTTTAAACAAATGGTCATATCTGCCCGTCCCCTTCACCAACACTACTTCCACTTGAATCCAGACCCCCATCTAGACACCCAACGCTTCTTTTCTGGAAAACTTCTTGATTTTTCAACTCATCCCCCACCCCCCTTAAGATCCATTTTCTCATCACATCTGCCAGAATAGGCTTGTGCTCTCTTCCCACTTGGTATGTTTTCTCCATCGGTGATTATTTGTTCCCATTTCTTCAACAATTGGTTCTACACTAATGATTCCCAAATTTACATTTTAGTCCTGACCTTTCTCCTGAGTTTCCAGTATGAAATTCAGTATGTCCCCCAACAAACTTGTTTTCTTTCCCAAAGACCTTTCACTCCAGTACGTCTCATCTTGTTGATGCCATAACCCTGCTCGGAATGGATCAAGCTTACGAGCATTGAGTGATCTTTTGCCTTTTCCACAATCATTTAACATATTTTGCAAATTCTTCTTCCAAAGATTTCCCAGTGTTTGCTCTCTTTTCATGCCTGCTGCACCACAGGGATTCCAGGCCTCAGTATCTCTCGTTTAGTCTTTAGTTGTTTTCCAGGCTGCAGAGGGTCTACCTCTAGACCATCGTCTGATCAGCCAGAATAGCCTCATAATAAAAAACCTCCAATGGCTTATCAGAGTATAGAGTATATATAGGCAGTGTTGCTATCTGAATCCAGTGGACAGTTCCAGTTGTAATTTCAACCACACCTTCCCTGTTTCCTACCTTCTCACTGTACTGAACAGCTCTTTCTGTTTAAACGGTGCCAAGTTTTTCCACATCTCTATGCCCTTTGCCAATTCAATTTCCTCAGCCCAGCATGTGCTTCTTTCCCCTCGCCCCCACTTTTCTAACTGGCCAGCTCCTGTAACTGTTTCCATGCAGTCTCACAAGTCCTTATGTGCAGTTTTTACTCTTCGCCCCCAAGATAAATTAATTAATTGCTCATCTGCATTCTGATAATGCATTAAACACATATAACATGTGCTATGTGCTATGTGCTGTGTGCTGCTGTTATGAGCAGCTGTTTACAGTCAAAGCACAACACTGGTCCAATGCCTACACTGGGAGTTTTTTGACTCCTCCAGTACCCAGCACGGTGTTTGGCACAGACTCACTTAATACGTGAGAAATGTACTGAATGAATGAAAAGCTAATATTCTATGACTTTGTTTTTCTACCTCCAAGTAACTTTGTCAGTCAGCAAAGAACTGTTCCAAATTGCTCATCTCTTCCCCAGTATTCTTTCTTTCTTTTTCTTTATTTCTATTGTACCTGTATAAAGGTTTTAAGTCCATGTCTCTCTTCAACTTAGAACCTGTCTAGAAGTCTATGCAGTTCAACCTGGTTGTGTAAAAGTTTAGCATTGCTTTAGATGTACACCATTTGTGTGACATGATTCTTTACACACACAGGGGTGTATTTTGTTTTAGAAGCTGAACCATGTGCAATTGTCAGTACTCAAATTTTTTGACCTACAGAAATGGCAATTGCATACAGCTCAACCTCATGAAAAACTTTCTGAAGGCAGGCTACCATGTCATAAGGGGTTTGTTGTTGTTGTTGTTGTTGTTGTTGTTGTTGTCTTGGGCACAATTCTATGTGGACAGTAGGTCACATGTGAACACTGAGTCACTGATTGACTTAGTAGGTCAGAGATTCTCAGAGGTCTGAGGACCCCTCTGAACTACCAAGATCTTATTAGGGGTCCATGAAATCAAAACAATTTTCATAATAATTCTAAAATATTATTTGCCTTTTTCATTGTGATGAAATCTTCATTGATGATGCAAAAACACTGGTGAGGAAAATCTATGGTGCCATTGCATCAATCAGTGCAGTGGCACCAAACTCCAGTATTGCTCATTGTACTCTTCACAGGGGATTCCCCTGATGAGGCAATAAAAATAATTACTTTCATTGAAACTTGACCCTTGTGCATTTATCTTTTTAAATTTTTTAAACATTTGTTCATTTTTTTTGAGAGACAGAGAAAGAGCACAAGCAGGAAAGAGAGAGATGGGGACAGAATCTGAAGCAGGCTCCAGGCTTCAAGCTGTCAGCCAGCACAGAGCCCAACGTGGGGCTTGAACTTGTGAGCCATGAGAACATGAACTGAGCTGAAGTCAGACCCTTAACTGACTGAGCCACCCAGGTGCCCCTATCATTTTAATATTCTGCAGGATGGAATGAGAAGGGCACAGAAAACACTTCTGCTACTTACCATGGTACAATGGTTGTTTAGAGGAAAAGCACTTATGTGACTGAGTTGCAGATTGAACTAGCCACTTTTCTCTTAGAATACTATTTTCACTTGACAGAATAAGTGACAGGTATCTGGCACATTTTTTCTCAAGAATGAACACAGTGAGACAGCCATTTCAAGGAAAGCAACTGACAGTTATTATTACCAATGATGAAATTCAAACGTGAAAGCAAAATCCGAAATTTGGAAAACTTGTATCTGCTACCATATACTTGACAGTTTCCTAAATTTAATGACTCTGCTAATGAGACTGGTGGTAAGATTAACATTTATAATTTTTAATATTGTATATGGAATGTATCAACATTTGAAGACCTATATAACTCAGTGGGCCAATATTTTCCAAATAAGCAATACATGAAGCTACTTAATGCTACATGGTAAAAGATGTATTTCAAGTACAAGATACGGTTTCAGATTCCATTTTGCAACCATCCTTTAAGCTCACCCCTTGTGGAGTTTTGGTGTAGTACTAAAATGAAGTAGTTATAAAAATATGCCTACCTATCTGAGGCCAGAGTCCTTCCCATGTGCTTCAACCAAAGCAATGTATCAAAACAGATTCTATGCACAAGATTCAAGAATCCAGCTATACTAAGACAAACATTAAAGAGATTTGCAAAGATGTAAAGCAATGCCACTTTTACCATTATATTTGTTTTGAAAATAATTTTTTCATTAAAAATATGATTTATGTTAATATATAACTGACTTATTGTTATTTCCAAGTAAGCTAACAAGTAACATTTAAAATTGCTCATTTTTAGGGTGCCTGGGTGGCTCAGATGGTTGGGCTTCCAACTGGCTCAGGTCAGGATCTCACAGTTCGTGAGTTCAAGCCCCAGGTTGAGCTCTGTGCTGACAGCTTTGAGCCTGGAGCCTGCTTCAGAGTGTGTCTCCCTCTTTCTCTGCTCCTCCGCTGCTTGCATTTTGTCTCTCTCACAAATAATCATTACTTTTTTTTTTAATTTCTCAGTTTTAATTTCTAACAAAGTAAATATTGATAGAAATAACCACATGAAAGCTTTTTGGGCTCCTGAACAATTTTTAGGAATGTAAAAGAGTCCTGAGATAAAACACTTCAGAACCAATGCAGTAGATGCTCAATAAATGTCTGGTGAGTTAGTGAATCAACGAAGCAACACAAAAGAAACAAGGAAGGTTGTGATTATCTAAGCCTAGCTTTTGATTAGGGGTTTACTCTTGTGGGCTGCCTCAAATAGCTGGCCGTTAACACTCCTATCACCACAATGTGAAATAAATGAGGATTAAATCCGACTCAGTTTCAGAAAACAATGAGGTGTTCTGGCAGAGACAAGTCAACTGAAGCTCAGTTTTACACGGAGTAAGATTAATTATTGTTTAAAAATGCCAAAAGAAAGAGGATTCAGAGTAAATGCGTCCCTCACCTTGCAATGGTTCCAAATGTCAGGCGAGGTTTTAAAAAACAACCTTTGGACTTCCATTACATTGCTTTGGAAAATGTGAGTTATGAATACCACTACATGGTATGTTTCCTGGGAGGCTGGATCACCGACTACACAATATTGGCAAGTAGCCAGTCTACTAGCATTGAAGCTGTGCTGTCACAACACAACTCCTCTGGGCGGGACGGGTGTGGGGAACGGATGGCAGTGGAATACTCAAGCAGCTGCTGCATGGGGAAGTGAAGTGGGGCAACCACGAGGGGAGGGGCCCGGAGCAACACTTCAAAGGAGCACTGAATTACAATGTCAAAAACATGTGGCAAAGTTGTTGACTGCCAAGAACCCACAGCAGCGGACAGACTGGTCTGCTCTGCCACAAATAGAAACAGGGTAGCTCTTTTCAAGCAAAGGCATTGGGCCAAATGAGACTAAGAGACAAATAGCAGCTGCAGCCCCCTATCAAAGGAGTGTCTATATAATATATTCTATGAGAGAAGGATTGTTGGTCATGCTCTCCCTATCTATTCAGCCACACCTGCACAGATAGACATCAGGAGCCCAATCCTGAAAACCGAAACAGTCTGATGAATGAATGGCACACAATTTCTCAGTAAGCATCTTTTCTCCCCCTCTGAGAGTTCCCTTGTTTATGCCTCTTATGGCATAAACTGTTTCCAGCCTGGCATTCTAGTTATAACTGTACAAATGTGATTCTTCCATATCTAGTGTAAACTTATTGAAGACTACTCATTTACCTTTTAAAGTCCGTAGAACAGGGCTATATACATAGTAGGTGCTCAATAAATACCAGTTGAACAAAGGAAGCCTAAAATTAGCTAAGTAGCTTCATTAGCATTGTAAAAGTATCAAAAATCTCCTGTCATATCCTTATTTCTCTATTTGTTCATTCAACAAATATTTACTGAGCCCCTTCCACAGGCAAGATAATGCCTAGATGATGTTGAGTGTGTTAAGGTGAAATAGACATAGGTATTTCTAAGTCTCCATAGTTCAGTAATCCAAATTATTCTCTTTATTGAGAACTACAGACATAATGAACACTTTGTTCTTCTTGACCATCAACATCACTCTGTCTATGGAAAATGAAGAGAGGGAAAAAGCAGGATCAAATTCACAAAAAAATATATGCAAGGAGAAAACAAATGTTAGGCTTAATTTGCTATGATTCCAAGGATGAATAGGATGCTATCCATATAAAATAGATAGAGTGGTATAGAAAAGAAAAGATGAGCCTGAAAAACATGGTGTGCTCATTTAATGAGCCAATTTGAGCCCTTATCTAGAAGCAATATAGCTCAACTGAGAAAAAGACTGCTTTGGAATTTACAAGAACTTACAATCTTCTTGTACTATATAGAGAATACAAAGAATAATTTCCAGGTGGTAAGATTAGTTCACATTGGTAAATATAACAGAATAGGGTTGTGGAGTTTCCTATTCAGTGTTTTGTTTTGTTTTCCCAAATATAAAGTTAATTATCAATATGAGATGATTAAACTCTCTCTCTTACCCTTAACAATTGTTGGATGACCCCTCAGGACTCTTTCGAGTCACGTGACTGTCAGTGAAAAAGAACGTAACAGGGTTTATGAGCAATATACCAATTTAATCAGTTTTACTAGAAACCCAAAAGAATAATTATTGACATTGTCATATCATCACCTGAATTTACATTTATTCTTTCATTTCAACAAAATAATTATTCAGTGCACAATGTTCCAGCACTGAGCTAGGTAATACATCACTAGATCAAGAGGTAAAGTCTCTCTTTTTTTTAATTTTTTTAAACATTTTTATTTATTATTGAGAGACAGAGAAAGACAGAGCATGAGCATGGGAGGGGCAGAGAGAGAGGGAGACACAGAATCTGAAGGAGGCTCCAGGCTCTGAGCTGTCAGCACAGAGCCCACTGCGGGACTTGAACCCACAAACTGCGAGATCATGACCTGAGGTGAAGTTGGATGCTCAACTGACTGAGCCACTCAGGCGCCCTGCAAGGTCTCTATCTTTAAGGGGCTTACAGAATAGGGAGTGTCATATAAGTGATTTCAGAATTTTATTACAGTAATAATGAGGCTGTTCAGGTATGCTTCTTCGTATGCTAGATCCTGAAAGCCCAACTCAAACCATCTTAAGGAAAAACTTACTTAGCTAAGTAAGGTAAGAGCAGCAATAGATTCTCAGACTAATAGGAGACCATTCTCTAGATTTCACTTAAGCTTCCTTTGGGTTTCTGCATTTTTAGACAACCCCACCCCCACTTGCAGAAAGAAAGGAATTCATGTATTGCACATGACGTATACTTGAAGAGAAATCAAAGCCTTAGAATATAATATTATTGGCCCTGATTAGGATGATGTTAATCATGTGCTCATTTCTGAGCTAATCCTAGAGCCTAGAGGGATCAATGAAATGTACTGATAGACTCCGCTCCCAGCTCAGTCGCTTTCCCTTGGGGACACAGGTGTTGGGCGAGTGATTCCCCAAAGCAGAGACAGGCTACTATTGCCACACAAAGGAAGGAGGGATGCTAAGCTGCTAAGAGACAAAGGTCTACTACCTAGGAATATACATGCTTGACAACATATTCAAGAAGTAGTCTTGGAGAACATTGTGTGGAGATAATGCACTGGCGTAAGGATTTTTCAAGATTAAAAAGCTGTTGACAAAAAGCTTATGATCTAGAAAGGCAGACAGGAAGATATACAGATAAAACACATCGAAGAACTCCTCTGTACTTTGGAGAGTTGTTGAAATAGAGTTCATTTCCCACTGGAGAAATGAGGAAAGCCCCCCAGGAGGAAGTAGCCTTCTATGGGTGCTAAAGAGTGGGCTCTGTGTACTTGTCCTAATACAATCTCATCCTAACCTCAAGTAAGAAAGTTTCTCCTTATTCTGGAGTGACCTTTGAATATCCTTTATCACCTTGTTCTAAAAACTATCTTCATGAGATGACAAACTTTCCCAGTTGTGGTTATAGGCAGAAAGATGATGATCAGCATTAACAGTGGTGCCTACCTTAACCTCGGAGCGCAGCACTGGATTGGTACTCAGACAATCTTGGTTGAATGAATGGATGAATGCATATTTGAATGAGCAAGTACTATGGTGCCATGCTAATGGGTAATAGATAAGATTCCTGTGGTCATGTAATGTTAATATAAAAGACATGACTAAGCCTTGCCTACAACAAGTTGTTTCTCTACAGGTTCACGTGGAGCCCCCT
Source organism: Suricata suricatta (assembly GCF_006229205.1). Lineage (NCBI taxonomy): Eukaryota > Metazoa > Chordata > Mammalia > Carnivora > Herpestidae > Suricata > Suricata suricatta. The sequence goes on from NC_043705.1 coordinate 68,541,254, forward strand.
TCCTCCCTCAGGTAGCCCTCGGAGGCTCATCAGTAGCATCATTTACACAGCTCGCATTGTGTGTAATGAAATCCAACCTGGCATCCACTACACCTTCAGTCTTTCAGCATAAAACAAAGTGCAGCTTCCCCCACAGAGCATCGTGATTAAACAAATTAACTATGGCGCTGCCTGCAAATACACACACTGGAGTACAGGAAATGAACAGATACAATGGCCAAGTCTGTATTTAATTTTAATTAAATTTCATTCTGTAGCTCAATTAATCCACATCTCCAAATGTCAGCAGGACTTAGGCAAATGGAATGACATCTGCTGCACCGCACAGGACTATAAAACCTTCACTGCATGCTAGGTCTCTGGAAGCACACCAGGAAAAATGAAATATCTTTATTAAGTGTGTAGTAATGTATAGAAGTCTAACTCCGAGTCTAATGAAAGAACATAAACTAGGAAAGAAAATTAGACGAAGAACGTGAGGGGTTACGGGCATGGCAAATATTGCTCAATATCCTGCCTAGTGTTATTTATTGTTTTAAAGTTGCATTTGGCTTTAAAGCTATTTCCTTTAATATTTACTAAGTGGGCTTCCCAATCGCCCAGTTTGGGGTGTGTGTGTGTGTGTGTGTGTGTGTGTGTGTGTGTGTGTGTGTTTTCACTGACACAGATTTCTTTCCTGAGAAAAGGGAATTGCTGGAGTAGGAGTGATCTTTCTACACAGATTATAGAAAAGACCAATTTGTGATGCAAGGCCATTTGTTAGAAGAAGCCAAAGGTGTAACAGGAAGAGTGTGGGGTCTGTCTAGCCTAGATTAAAAACTTTGTTCTGTCACTTATAATAGCGAATTAGAGGGTTAAAAAAAACCCAAACATTATTAGTTAGTGAGACTGTTCTCAGCTTGACAATGACTGGTTTTGGGAAATGTCTGTGTAGTGTTTTTAGAAGACGTCAATGTGATCACTACTTTTGGATGGTGAGAAAGAGACGAATCTTACTAAAACAAATTTATTCAGCATTTTGTGTCAGGTACTGTGCTAGAACTGGAAACACAATGATGAATAAGACAGGGTCCCTTCTCCAGAAAAGGGACAGGGACAAGGAAAAAAATAATCACAATAAAATGTGACAAATTTCTATCAGAGAGTGCTACGCATATACAGATGCAAGCCCCGGAGAACGGCCAGTGCCTGAGGGCAGGCCTTGCTTCCTGGGCAGTGACTCTGGGTAAACGGGCTTTGAGCAGATAAATGGCAGGGGAAAAAAGCAGAGGGAAAAGCATGAGCAAAGAAAGAACGGAGTAAGTAATTTGTTTCCGACTTTGGGAAAAGAGTTCAAAGTCTACAGAGAAAGTAAGAGAGATAAAAAGAGAAAGGTTCTTGAGGTCTGAATGGCAACTACTGCCTGGACTGTGAAGAAGTCAGGATTTGATCCTGGAGGCAACAGGGACTTGGAGGCTCTGGGCAAGGGAATGCGTTACCAGGTCTGTGTTTGGAAGTGCAGCGTGGAGTATGGAGCAGAGGATGGAGGGTGACAGAATAAGCCACCAACATATGCCACTTCAGCATAAGCATGGTCTTGAAGATACGTGAAAGACTATGCGTGCAAGAAGGTCACCCTGATCTCCCCTTTCCTTTCTGGAAGCAGCAGATAAAGTTCTCAAGGGAAGGATGTTCTCCTTGTACCCGGGGGAACCAGACATTCTTGTCAGCAGAGATGGAGAGTCACGGCTAAAGGGCTAACGGTGACCTGTACAGACCAACTTTGTTAGCCTAACTCTTATCTTTAGTCTCCTCATATATTTTAGTTACTTTTCCACAGTCACTACTCTGCTCAAAAGCACTTAGGTCTAGTTACCTCTTTGGGTCTTCATTTTCCTACTGGGGCTCCCAAGCACATGTGAAAAATCTATATGATCTTCTGTTGACCTATTTCATGTCAAATTAATTCTCGGGCCCAAGCAGAGACTGAGAGAATAGAGAGAAAGTTTTGCCTCTCCTACAAGGACAAACCCTTGGAACAGGGAGACCAGCAAGAAGGGATTCCTGGCTTCTACTAAGTCCACACTAATGTGGAGGCCTCTGCAAAGGAGGAGAGGGGAAATTGAGTTCCTATTTGCATGTCCAAGAATGGGCTAAATAGGATAAGAAGCAGATTGGTGATGGCTCAGACAGACATGAGAAAGGCTTTCCAGAGTTTAGATTGCCAGGTAGGGGAGCTGTTGCTGTCATGAAGAATGGAAGGAGAGGGGAATAGGGGACCCCAGTGTCAGGGGGTCCTACAGCGAGGCACTGCTATCCTCTGCTCAGAAGATACAAAAACCCCGCCTGTCTCTCCCCTAATTCCTACTTTGTATTAGTGGGAATTATTTTCCTAAGCCTACTATTGACCGCTCTCTGTTTCTTTACTCATTTTGTTCAAGAGGGAGATGGAACTGGTTAACTTATTGTTACACTTGGGAATAACGAAGCGGATCATACCCACGAGACCCTCTTTCTCCTGTGATCGGCCTCACTAGCCAGATAAGTCCAATTGTGGGGCTCAGGAACCTACATCCTCCGACATGGTCTCAGAGCAAAGGTGACATTTTTAGACTTGTTTGACACTTTTCCGCCTCTCAAATTGTTGAAAGCCTAAGTGGAAAAGAGAAGTACTGTGTACCGGGGTCCCCCTCTGAGACATCAGTATGAGGAAATAATTTCTGGCCTTTATTCTGGTGTTTGGGACCATCCTATACCCAAAAGAAGCAATAGGAAGGATCAGCCACATTATTTATGTAAAGTCCTCAATAAGGAAGACTGAGAGAACCCGGGGAAGGTAACCAAAGGAGGCAAACACTGAGCTACATGAAGAGCTGAGCACAGACAAAGTGCAGGCTTTCTGTTCATCCAGGAAAGAAAACAGCAACGAAAGCAGGGCTTCCTTACCTCCGCGATGGCTGAGGTTCAATCAGGCAGAATGGCTGTTGACTTTAAATTTCAGAATATCAGAAATATGGATTTGTTACCTTACGAACTAGCATGGTAGTCTTACTAAAAGACGGGCCAGGTAGGGTTTTGGGGGTTGGCTAGAGAACCTTTGACTTATTGTTACATTATTATAATAATATTTTGCTGCCTTAAAGCATTGTACCTTTTAAGAACTGATTTGCAAAAAAGTAATTCTTAAATAACTAGTTTGTAAATTGGAGCCTCACTGGAATGCTATAACGCATATATAAGCAAAAATAGAAAGAATTCAGTTTAAGAGGAAAGAAGACCCTAAAGACAGAATAGACAGTCTAACATTTTTATTTCAAACAATTCAATGGTAAAGACTCAGAGTTCCTACATAAACTAATCATATATGAAAGCTAGGTGTTTTTTTTCACTATATGTAAATATTTTGGGGAGAGAATAAAGGCTCTTTGTATTTTGTTGTACTTTGTATTTCTCCCAGATTTTCTTTTCTGTTTCTCATAACTTTGTCTTTATTCTTCTCCCTTTTTCATACACCTATCTAAAATTTTAATTCTCTTCTAAGTTTGTATTTTTATTTAAATTATGTGCTTATATAAAACAGTATGCCTTAGGAAAGACCTAGCTTCTCTGACAAAATAAAAGGTGGACTGATACCATAGGACTACCGTTCAATTTCTTAATTATTAAAAACTTAAAGATAATGATTATGAAATTTGATTCTGGAAAACTCATCAAGAACAATTTTCTAGTTCAGCTATGCTATACTAGTGAATTTTAAAATCAGTATATGAAGATGCGGCACTGAAATTGCACCTAATAAAAATGTACAGGTTGTACAATTAGCTTCCAACTATCTCATGATCCCATCTAGTGAGACACTGAATTGACTTGTGGTTTCTAGCATATTAATGAATTTAAAACAGGAATCAATAATGCACCACTAATTTAATCAGAGTTAAAGTTGGCTTCATTCTTGCCAGAAAGACAATGAGACAGATTGATGTTATAATGGTCCGAATATGTAAAAATAAAGAAAATTGAAGTTGAAAAAAAAAAAGGAAAAGAAAAGCAAACTTTAATTGAGTGAATGAGTTAAACTGCCTCTAACAATAGACCTTAATGTATAATGGGAATAAGTAAATTAAAGCATTTCTAGTTGCATCATTTCATGACTTGTTTGCATTGAGTTGTAAAGATTCTGAATACAAAACTAGGTATGAAAAATTGGAATTCAGAGATACCTACATTTTGGCTCAGTCAGTTAAGGCTCCAACTTTGGCTCAGGTCATGATCTCATGGTTGGTGGGTGTGAGACCCGCGTTGGGCTCTGTGCTGACAGCTCTGAGCCTGGAGTCTGCTTCAGATTCTGTGTGTCTCTCTCTCTCTCTGCCCCTCCCCTGCTCATACACTGTTTATCTCTTTCAAAAATAAACATTTATGATAGTGTGTTGTTGGTGGAAACAATTTCTTTCTTGAATGATCACTACTCCTTAACTGTTATTTTTTACTATAAATGAGTTAAAATATATCTTCTTAGATACTAAAGTTAAATGTAGGTAGTTAAATGTCAATTCCTTTTTTCTGTAAATTATCTGAACAATTTCCTTAATTTTTAATATTGTTCCCACATATGTGACAAAGGTAAGTCATTGCATAAATTATAGATTTTCCTATCTTTTAGCTTTTTCAATAACATTCCTTTATATTTTATCAAAATAAAATATAAAATCCCACCATGTCAAAATCTTACACATGAGCCTATGTAACTTAAAGGGCCAATGTAGCATTGATATTGTAAGTAATGAATAATCATTAAGTAGTAATTAGTAATAGGCTCTCAAAAAAAATCACCCAGTTTTCTAGATACTTATTATTCTTAAATAGTATTTACACATTACATGGCATAATATTTAAGTAAGCTTTTTAGGAGACATCAAGAGTCTAACATGAACTACAAACATGTCAAGATAAGACCAGCAAAGTTTAGTGAGTAAAAGCAAAATTTAGAGAGGTTTAAAAGTCTACTTCTTGGTCTTGATTTTTGCCTTCGTACTAGGGATTCATGGCTAGCTCGATATTCCATTCAAAACCAAAGGATTATGTAAGGATGAGTGTGGCATGACATATAGAAAACACCAGGGAAAGAAAAGGCTTTACAGGGAATATTGTAAAAGTAGAGAGTCACTAACATCTAAAATGGGGTCCATCCTAGAAATCACTATCCATCAACTACATCATCCATCATTCTTCTCTTCTCTTTCCTTCCCACTTTTCTTATCCTATTCTAGTCATCTTTCCTTACTCAGCCTATCCCTTCCCTCCCCCTTTTTACCTTTCTTTCCCCTTCCTCCTTCCCTTCTTCTTTCCATCCTGTTCCTTACTGAATGGAAATTGTCAGGCATCATGATAGGCATCAGGGGAAGATAACTAGAATCAGATAACTGTCATTTAAGAGTATAACACCATTTTGGGGTGCCTGGGTGGCTTACTCGGTTGAGCATCTGACTTTGACTCAGGGCATGATCTCACAGTTTGTGAGTTTGAGCCCCGCATCAGGCTCTGTGCCTGGAGCCTGAAGCCTGCTTCAGATTCTGGGTCTCCCTCTCTCTCTGCCCAGAACCCACTCGCATTCTGTCTCTGTATCTCTCAAAAATAAATAAACATTAACAAATTTTTTAAAAAAAGAATATAACACCATGTTTACAGGAAGGCCAGACACCTAAACAGATAATTGTCATTGCATGTGATAATTATGATGGAAGCGTAGGGAAGTCTAAGGTAGCACACCTAAAATCAGTCAGCTCACTGGATGAGGTGATCCCTGAGATGCATTTTAGAACACCGGTATGATTAGGAAAAAGGAACGGAGAAATAGGTTTTGGCAGAAGGTATAACATGAGTGAAGACCCAGGGAACATAAAGCACCAGTGCCCGCACAGCCACATTTGGTAGCCTGAGGAGCTACAGGATTAGTTTTCTATTTTACAGAATTCATACCAGCATCAGAATGAAAGGTAGGTTTAGAAAGAATGAAACCGGGTTTCAGAAAACCATTTGGGAGTATTCGTGTCCCAGGTTCCAGATAAGGGATGATTAATGCCTGTTGGTCATAAAGTATTTTTTAAGGTTTACTTATTTATTTTGAGAGAGAGGAGAGAGAGCAAGTGGGGGACAGCAGAGAGAGAGGAGGGGAAGAGATCCTCAGGCAGGCTCTCTGCACAGTCAGTGCACAGCCCCATGTGGGGCTCAACCTCAGGAATCTGAAGCCGAAAACAAGTCAGATGGTCAACCTACTGAACTACACAGGTGCCCCCTGTTGGTCACAGAGTAAAGAGCGCTAAACAACTACCTTAGCAGATCCAAAATCCTCCCCCTGGCTTCTCCACTCCCAGTTCAGAACCCTCTCCGGCATGCCAGAAACACAGCTGCTTCTCCTGTGGTAAAATCTAAAAGGCTCTGTTCACTACACATAACTCTGTAAAGGACAGATCTTCTGCAATGACCAGAGTAATGAACTGTGGGATCTTAGTTCCTCAACTTTTATATGGAGCAACTCAATACTCATTTGTTGGAAGTATTTGGCACCACCCACTCATCTTGTCCACAAGGAGTTGGGCCACATTAGGAGGGAGAAAGAGTCAAATGGAGCCCCGGTTGTTATATTCACTGTTACCCGATACTGAAAGTCACTGAATATAAGCCTCTTGTTGCCACAGCAGAGAGTGTGCGTCTCCTCCTGGCGTAATCCCTCCGTGGGAAGCCTCTCAGTGCTGCGCCTTCTGATGCCCAAATAGCTGCGCCATCACAGCCCCAACTGCTGGTGCCACAGTAACATTTCAGGTAATGAGGTAAGGGCCGCACTTGAGTTCTTTATGTGCCAAGAGGAGAAAAATTAATTTTCAGTGCTAAAAAGATAGGACTGCTGTTGCAGACGGTCACTAACCACTACCAGCTGCTCCATAGATTTGGAGTTTGGAAAAGGAAGCCCATTTCAAAATCAGTAACATAACTCTAGGACATGAGAAACCAAATGGGCTCAGTGTTTTGAGCAAGAAGATAGTGTCCAAATCATACTAAACAGCTGAGTAATTTGACAAAAGTATCGACAATTCAGTCCATACATACACTAAACTTCTAAGTACCTAGATATATACAGAAAATCATAAATGACACAAATACTGTTTGCATTAGTAGACCCATAAATAGCCTTAAAATATGCACCTATGGGATTTATTTGCAAAATGGCAGTTTTAACATCCTGAGGTCTTTTGGGAGGAGCCAGGAGAGAATGGGATAAGTACATATGGTCTTCCTGAATGCCAACACAAAGTCCTGTGATATTTCTCTCTCTCTCTCTCTCTCTCTCTCTCTCTCTCTCTCTCTCTCTCTCTCTCTCACACACACACACACACACACACACACACACACACCATACCTAAAAGCATGGTGTCTTACACGTTGTGTCATTTAAATACAGACATGGATTTTTAAATCGTGGGTCATTGAAGAGGGGTACTTGGGTGGCTCAGTTGGCTGAGCGTCTGACTTTGGCTCAGGTCATTATCTCATGATTTGCGGTTCAAGCCCCAAGTTGGGCTTTTCTCTGACTGCGTGGAGCCTGCTTCAGATTCTGTTTTCCTTTCTCTCTGCCCCTACCCTGCTTGTGTGCTCTCTCCCCCTAAAAAAACAAAAAAGCACATTAATTTTTTTTAATCGATAGGGACTGAGATAGCCACATCTAGCTAAGTACACCTTTAAAAAAGACTTGCCCCTCCAGATATTAAGACATACAGTGAGGCCCTAATAATAAAAAATCATGGTGAACTGGTATAAAAATAGACAAACTGATGCATGGAAGAGAATGGAGAGCTCAGAGATAGAGCCATGAATATATGTAAATTTAATAAATGAGGAGAGTAGCATCACAAATCACTTTTAGCAGAGGAAGGGGAATGATCACTTAGGAAAAATGGTACAGCTAATCTTTCTGATATGAAATATTGAAATTCACAGCTACTGTTTGATTTTCCTCAAATAATTTCAACTCTTAATTTTTGTTTTGTCAGTTTCACCTTCAAAACCAAGTTGCTTTTTAGCTGGTTGCTTTAGTAAAATGCAACTGGCCTCTTTATTGGAAGAAATGTTTGTCAGAATGACCAGTGACAGGCAAATAACTTTTTAATTTTAAAACATGCAGAGCGCCAATTTTAAGGTAAACAATTGTCTATTTAAAGGAAAGAAAAATCACAGGGAATACTTTCAAATAAAAATAGAAAAAGTAGAAAGAGACACAAGGTGTAAAAATTCTGGGGGTGGAGAGAAGGCGTGTAAAATGAAGAAGAAAGCACCTAAAATAGAAGCTAAGGGAAGCCATAAAATAAAATGATTCTCAACAAAGCAGAAGAATGCAATAATTAACTTCAGAGGATTGAAGCTTGAAGGAAATAATATAAACATTCAAGACTAAAAGGCAGGAGTAGGAAGGAATTCTAAATTCAGAGACTTTAAATCTGAGCTGAATGGTTACTACATTAAAAAGATCCTTTATTACACTTTGGATGAGTGATAATACTACTACTCTTGATTTATTGAACATCTTTATGCCATTGATTCTAAAGCACTCTGAAAAATATCTTGTGACAGATATTATTTCCTTTTAACAGATGGAGAAATTGAGGTTATACAAAGCTTAAGTGACTTGTTCATTGTCACAATTAATCAATGGTAATGTTGAAAATGGAATTTAAAATTCTCTGCTCTCAGTGGAGGAACTGTTTTCTGTCTCATGCTAAATGATCCCTAATTAATTTGCTATAGGAATAAAACAGATTCTTAAAAATAATTATAAAAATTATGCCTTGGTTAAGATTCATGCTCCGGTTAGGTCACCAATGAAAGCAAAACATCAAACAAAACAAACAAAAACTAAAACAAAACAAAACCAAAAAAATCCTTAAGTATTTTTAGAAAAACTTAACTTGTCATTTAAATGAGACCAGTGCAGACATGGTAAGATTTCAGCAGTGATCAGCAAATTAAGAGATAAGTTTTCCTTCAAACATTTTAAATCTATCCGTGAATCCCTCATCACTGAACTGTCTTCTTAAAGAGTTCTTCGCAAGTCCATACTAGTGTTTTTATGACAATTACCTCCAAACTAGAAAAAAAACAAAACAACAACAACAACAACAAAAACCTCATTATAGTTAATGACTTCTCAAGCTCAACACATCTTTCTGGTGTACTAAGCATTCATAAGAAGAGAGTGATTACCAGTTAAACACAAACATGATTACTGAATGCCTAAGTTAGCACCACAGGACCAATCTACTGACTTTCTCTATGTTTATTGATGAAATCTAGTGTTGATATATTTTTAAGTGAGAAATCCAACCAGTTATTCAATTACAAATTGACTACAAGTAAGTGATCATTTATTGATTACACAGACTACTGATGCGTAGTTATTCATCTGGATCTGACATACACAAAACAAAACAGTGACGTTTAAAGCCACACTCCTAAAGCAACTCACATCATACAATTTATATAAAAATTATATATCTGGGCTGAATTCCCTAACTATGATAAATGAATCCAACATGAATCACTATTCACTTTCCCATTTGCTATTTTTCTCAGATCTTTCTTGTTCTCAAATTTTCTGTAGTTCTCCAATATCTAATTATAACTGCTTTTTCTTCAATAAGGGTGTCATCTTGACAAAATTATGTTCTGAAGGTATAGGAAGAGACTCGCATTCTTGAGAGAGTCCACAAACATCCTTGCCTACGTCTTCACATTGCAGACTGGTTCACATAATACTTAATTATACCTTATACTGTGCACAAAAGCTGCCACAGACAGAATCCTTTCCATGGTCATGACCGCAGCACACTGTCTCAGCTCGACCAGTCGTCCTGCAGGCAACATATTAGCTTAACTCTTTTAGACACGGTATGTTTAGTGCCATTTGTATAGCAAAAATTCATGAGGGCCCTTCCTCCCTCACGTCTAAGTACAAAGTTGGAGCATGTCATTCAATTCTCTGTACAATCTGGATTTGACACAACCTTCCAATACTAATATGCACTAGTGAGGGTGTGCTATTTTGCTCTTCTTTAAATGCATCTTGCCCTTTTTTCTTTACCAATGGCTCCTGCCCTGGTTCCTCTTAAATGTTACTGTCTCATGTAGCATCCCTTAATCAACCCATTCATCTCTCCCCTTACCCTGTCCCTGCTCTCCATTACTTCAGTAGAAATATTGCACAATCTCTACTGAATGTATCATGTATAAGTTTCTATATGGCTATTTGTGTACAAGTCTCAGTTTCTCTTACTGGGCTGTGGGCTTCCTGAAGGTAGGTCTTGATCCTTCACATAAGCTGGTATTTCACACTCTGTAGGTACTCAATACATATTTGTTAAATGAATGTATGCAGAAGAAAGAAAATATTAGAGAATTATATCATATGGTTGAATTAGTGAAATAAAATCAACTGCACATGAAATTTACATGGGTATTGGAACAATTATTGACTTCTTCAAAGATAAGAAGATAGTTCTAGAATATAAATGTATTTAAGGCAGGAAGTTTATTTATTTTGTTCACTGATGTATTCCAAGTGCTTAAAATAATGTCAGGCATATAGTAGGCACTTAATAAATATTCACTGAATGAACAAATAAATACCAAAAATAAGCTACTTTAAAACATGCTCTGGCTTTTCATATGTTCTTTAGATTTTTACTAACCCACAATATTGTAACATTCTGGTTAAAGAAATCTAGTCCAATCTCAATTTCTTAAATATACCTGGCACCGCCTCTAAACAGAGATATTAAACATATAAAGCCCCCCCCCCCAAACCTAATGTGAGTTTCGCATACTTAAATACTTGCTTACAAAGAGAAAGGCAACTGAACTTGCTTGAACAGTTAACATGGTTTCAAGCTGACAATGATGAGGAGAGCTGTGGTCTCCTGTTGACCTTGTAAAAGGATCTAACTCAAGTCCATCAGTAGGTTTAAGCTTCCCTAGCTCTTGCCCAAGTTTAACTGGCCTGACAAAGTTATGAAGACTGAAGAGCCATGCGGTAATGACTAGTCCTGCCAGAATTGATAGCATCACTTTGGATCCACTCTTCACAGCTCTCAGATCGAGCTGCCCTGAGATTTAGGCTTAGCTTTGTGAACCAGCGCGCACAGCCGCACCCAGTGAGACTAAAGAAAACCAGGGGCGGGGGATGAACCGGAGTGAGTGCATCCTGCGAGTTCTCAAGGAAACTTTTCCAAATCAAAAACTGCAAAGGTCACGTATCAGTCAACACCAGAGAAAATCCACGGCAATTCAGAAAGCAAAGATGAAAACTATAATCAAATTCTGCTACCTGAGTGGCACATTGCCTAATGCACCGATGACAAAACAGAAACCCCTAATCAAGAAGTCAGCATGCCATTTAGGACAAGGGTAGATCGAGTGTAGTGTCAACATAGCTACAAAGGCAAACCAAGCAAAATAGTGAGTGCGGACAACATTCTTTTGTTTCTTATCTTTCTGATTAGCGGACTTGGCCAAGGTGGCATAACAAGGCTCACGAGGAGTAAATGTTCGTGTATGTGTGCATTTACATGTGCTTATGTGTGTATATTTAAATATTACTCATTATTCAAAATTCATCTCTGGTAAGTTTTTCAATAAGCCTTCACTGAGGGTCACCTCCACCCTCTGTAGATCTTTGCTCCTTGACAGTCGATAAACCCTAACAAAGACTGCATGTGATTAAGATCTGTTTCTGTGTCAGTCTCCCCCTTTGGACTGCAGGCTCTTGGAGGACTGTGACATGTCCTACTCATTTCTGCATCGCATAGTAGCAGCCACACCTATCAGATGCTTCACAAGTCACAGAGAGTAACAAACTTGTGATAGACGGTGCCCGTTGAAATCCCAACTCTACCTGCGGAGGAGGCCTGCAGCCTGGTACTGTGGCCAATACTCAGGGAAACTGCCCCGCAACCATCTGTCCTGCTTCTCCTCTGCGGTCATCCTTGGCCTTGGGGACCCACAGGCCAATCCCACATACCCATGTAGTTATCTCCTATCCAGAATTTCAGGCTTTCATTTGTCCAGAAAACGAATTGGCACAGGCCTCAATTCACTAGCCTTGGATGCTCTATAAATAATTTATTTTCTCTGAAACTCGGTTTCCTCATATGGTAGGGGGGAATAACAATACCTATATTTCAAATGATTGTCATGAAGGTGAAATGAGATAATATATATGAAGCCTTCACCATCAGTGTCTGGCACATAGTGGCAATTCAATTAATGGTGGCTATTATTAAACCACTTCTACTAACATTGCCTCTAGCTCCAAATCTTACATAGCTAGGTCTTCAGATGACTCCCACCTAGAAGTATAATACAAACCAGCCTTTGCAGACATATCTAAAGGTCCGCAATGTTATCCTGAAATATCCTGAAATAAATTAGCACTTTACTAGATGCTTAAAAGCAAGCAAACATTTCTTCCTGAACCCTGACGTGCCAGATTTTGTATCTTCACTAATTACCATTTTATGAATAAAAATGGGCAACTAATTCAGCTGCTAGATCTTCCTTCTGTTTGGAAAACAAATATAATTATTCTGAGGCAGGGAGTTACATGCTCAACTGCTTATTTGTCAAATCAGGACTTCAAAAAATTTACTGTATCTTCACATGAGAATTCTCTCCTGTTCATGTTAAAATTTCAAGTGCTTGACAAATGATAAACTAAAACATTTATTTAGAAGCCAAAGAAAATTACATTAAGGACAACTTCAGTCTCAGTATCTTAATAATTTATAAAATATCAGTTTCCCACTCACTGTATTTCTAGAAATGTGCACTACATCTAAACATTTAGTAGTCATTATGAAATGATGAATTTTAAAAAATTATCTTAATGTTGGTGCCGGGCTGTGTCACAAGACCAAACGGTAACTCAGCCTATCATCACGGTCCTAGGGTTACTGGTCCAGGGGTGCATCAGACATGCGATCTAGAACCCAGCATGGAGCCTCTTGAGCAGGGTCCTACTGAAGGACAAGTTCAAAGTCTCATCCTCTTTAACTAATCTCACAAAGAGGAAGGTTTAAGGGACATGGCCACACCTATTCCTCCTCTCCCTTGGAAAGGGATTTTTGCTGGGGACAAAAAGGCCAATTGCCCTTGAGTTGGTACAATTCTGCTTACACCAAAAGTTTCTAGGTGGTACCTGACATGGTGGGAAGTGAGGGGGCTCTGACCCGAAGCAGGACCTGAAGCAGTGAGCCCGCAGCCAGCAGCTAGTCTCATAGCTGTCTACAGCAGCCCTCAGCCCCCCTACCGATGTGAATCATCACCTCAGCACGTTTTTTCTTCTCATCTCTGACTTGCATTAATTTCCCAATATGAGGTAAAAATGTTAAAAAGTAGGATTGGGGTTGTTTTTAAGAAAAAAGTTATAAAAATTAGAACTCTCACCAAGCTCAATTTCAAATAGAGACTCAGATGTACTCATAAGATGTCTACGATACAGGGATCAAGGCCAAGGAATATAGACACTAGAAGAAACTTATGAGTTGGAGAAATCAGGGGTCTATTTAGTGAGTCTGAACAGACATGTTTATCTACAGGTCTAGTTGTAAGCCTTTCTTAATGCACACCTATTTGGATAGAAATTTAGCACAAAACCTGGGATGCTTTCCCATTTTCCCTTTGGTTTTATCTGCCCATAAACAAACACACATACGTTTGAAATATGAAAAAAAAAAAAGCTTAAATTCTGTAGCAGCTTTTGTAAAAATAATGGAAACTTTCGTAAAAACAGCTTTAAACACCCTGTTTGCCAAGTCAAACAATGTGCCAATTCTGTGAAAGCTGCTACAGGTTTTATGCTCGTCAAGAGTTGTGGAACCTGGACTGTCTGACAGTCACCAGAGATTATTTAAATATAAGAATAATTACACTTTTATCAACCACTACTTAAGACTGTATTAAGGCTTCTGAATTAAAGGCCTACCCCAGACATGAGCTGCACTGGGCAGCAAAACACGCCCGTGGTGACAGCTCCCAAGGTAAGGGTGATGCTCATCAACCCACAGCCCCCTTTCTTGACCTACTGATATTAGGGAATTTCTGTTGCTGTGGATGGAATTTAATTCATCCTTCTATCTTCCTCTGTACCCTTTTGGGTAACAGTGTGTCTGACAAGGTCATTGGCTGAGAACAGGATTACTCATAGCACAGTTATTTTCTAGAACTATCTTTACAGATGTTTTCGGTTGCTTGCTAAAAACAATACCACCAAAGACAAAAGAATTTTCATTATTTCTTAGACAACTCTAATAAGGTAAACACGCTTACAGCAAAAGATAGGAAGAATGACCATTGTACCAAAGAAAGGAAGAATGACTCTCTCTTGAACTTTGGTGGAGACCCTGACATATATAAGTGAATGAATAAAAGAACAAATGAAGCAGTATTTGTCAAAAAATATTCAAAATGACAGCTATTTTATATTCCTTATTGATCTACAGTCTTGGAACTTAACACTGTACAGTGAGACCAAAGCCACTGTCTTATTTGACTGTCATTTAACTATTAAAATAGTAGTAATAACTGAAATCCATGCTATACCAAGAGAAGGGAGGTAGGACAAGTTGGTCTCAAGGTCAGGCAATAAGAAGATACATTTTTGGTAGAGCATATAAAAACCCTTGCAGTGCTCAGCTGGCTCAGGTGGTGGAGCATGAGACTCTTGATCTTGGAGGTTTGAATTTGCGTCTCATAGTAGGGTTTGAGTCTCAAAGTGGGATTACTTAAAAAAATATATTAAAAAATTGGGGGCACCTGGGTGGTTCAGTTGGTTGAGGATCTGAGTCTTGATTTTGGCTCAGGTCATGATTTCAGGGTCATGATATACAAAGCCCTGCATCAGGCTCCATGCTGGGCATGAAACTTGCTGTAGATCCTCCTTCCCTCTTCCTCTGCCCTCCCCAACTCGCACGCATGCAGACTAGCTCAATTAATTAATTAATTAAAATAAAAATTTTAAAAATTTTAATTAAAAAATAAAAATAAAGTCTTCAACAACACCAAAAAAAAAAAAAACCTAACAAAACAGTTGGTCTGGTTTTTACTATCACCATATTCTAGAAATTCTAAACAACATCTGTAATCATACTCCTCTCTAAAAAAATCTCCTATAGGTCTAAGTTCTCAACAACTGCTGTAGTGATTACAGTTCAGTTTTAATACTATTTTAAGTTTACTTATTTACGTAATCTTTACACTCACCGTGGAGATTGAACTCACAGCCCTAAGATTAAGAGTTGCTTGCTCTTCCAACTGAGCCAGCCAAGTGCCCTCAATTTTAATACTATGTATGCAAGTTTCAAATTAGCACAGTTTTACTACTTATCCTTTAATAAACATTTTATTCTATGTGGAAAATAATTCAGAGAACTTAATGTTTTATGGCCAGGTCAGATACATGCAAACTCAACTGCATAGTGATTGCAAGACTAAGTTCAAAAGGAAGATTAACCACTCCAAACTCTGCTGCCGGTTCAAGTGCAGCGGAGGTCTCCAACTCCTGTGTCATGACACATTCCAGTGTCTGAAGAGTAGGTTTGAAATAACTGATGATAGCACAGTGGGATAAAGACAAAGAAACAGAACCTGAGTTACTTTAATCTCTTCTTCTGTATGACCACTTGGAGTAGTTCTCATTTGTGCTGAAATATTTTAAAATGTAAAGACTAAAAATCTGGGGTGCCTGGGTGGCTCAGTCGGTTAAGCATCCGACTTCAGCTCAGGTCGTGATCTCACAGTTCACGGGTTCGAGCCCCACATCAGGCTCTGTGCTGACAGCTAGCTCAGAGCCTGGAGCCTGTCTTCAAATTCTGTGCCTCCCTCTCTCTCTGACCCTCCCCTGCTCATGCTGCCTCTTTCTCAAAAATAAATAAAACATTAAAAAATTTTTTAAAGAATAAAAATCTTTTTTCTAAAAAAATCAATTTCATTAAACAATATAAATCAATTACTTTTTTCCTTTTTTCATACTGAAATATTTATTTTATTATTTATCTTTTTATTGACATGACTACATTCTCAAAGTTCAATGAAAGAAAATTTTCAGTATGTGTGTCCCTCTCCCCAACACATCATCATCATCATCACTGTTATTATTCATTTTGTTTTGTGATTGTTGCTCAGAATCGTTTTCTGGTGTAGAATGGGGGTGGTAAGCATGATCTGCTCCAGGTGTCGAATATGCTCAGTATGTCACTGACTTAAATAGGAGCTTTATGCAGTTTACTGATGTCATTAGTTTCTTCTTTCTTCCATACTGTAGTTATGATAAAAATGCACAATTTAGGAGACTGGGAGAAAATGCTGATCTCTTCAAGTTATCATCAGCTCAGAGGAAGTCAAGATTAAAAATGCCTAGAATTTTGAAGGCAATGTTTATTTGTGTGGGATTTAAGCACCCTTCCCTTTTGGAACTGAAAGAACTCATCTGAACTACCAGAGGAAATTTCTGTACTGTATTTTTTAGGTTCCAGGTTATTTGTTCACTTTGTTACTGCTTTTCCTTTACCCATCCTTTCTCACATCTCATTCATGTAGATTTTTGATGCTTGTTTATTAGAAGGAAGTTAGGAGGGTTCTGAATCTATAGAGATGCCAAGATCAGATTCCTTAGAGGATTTTGGTTTTTGAATTGATGATATGCCTCCTTCCAGAAAGTATCAGCAGTGAGAGTCCTTTGAATATGTTCATATTGTATTTGAGCAGCTGTAGAATCAGCTGGCAAGATAGTTATGAAGATGTAAAAATGTCTCAACACAGAGAAATATATGGTATGACCCAAGCTTTCCTTTTCTATCAGCTCTGAGCGTATGCAACAGGATAAGGTAACCCCCAAAGCACACTGTGTGGGTATGAGTAATAAGCAGGCTACCTGAAATCTATAAACTCACTACATTCTCTTCAGCCTCTTGAACATCACTTACAAAGCAAAAGGCTTTATTTTTGTTTGCTTCCATTCCATTTTAAGAGCATTTTCTTTTTTTTTTTCTGCATAATTGATCCAGTTCCATAAAAGCTAACCTATAAAATTTCCTAAGGATTGGGCCCAGGCTGGATAACATTGGATTCATTCTTATATTTAATATGTATACATGTAAATCCTTCTTGGTTCGGGTTTATATATAGTAAGATGCAGATTCATGCCTATTCAGTGGTTAAGGTGAATTCTACGCTCCCTCATAATTTGGAATTTCTAATGTGAATTTTATTTCAACACTTTAAAGTTTAATACTGAAGGCAGAGATACAGTGCTAATAATAATTATGAAAGTTTAAATGGCTTTTGGGAGCTTAAGTAAAAGGAGATAATTTATTTTTGAAACGTATTAGAACAAGGAACAGAGTGTCAGCATTCATGAGTTCCTTAACTAGAGCCATTAACTATTTCAGCTTGTCTTAGTAAAAATTACTAAGTATTTGTGTCTATATTTTCATCTGAAAAATGAGGGCACATACCGAAAACAAAGCCAACTAACTTTTTTATGGACAAGTGACCTAGACAAAATTACTAAATTATTAAAAAAGCAGGTGAATAGGGGAAAGTATATATATATTTATTATAATATATATTTTATATATATGTAAAATTCCTCTGCAACTCCTTGTTATGTTTTGCAAATGGAGAAACATATTTTTAAGGATTTAATTCCTGAAAAATAAGCATCTGGTAAGGTATTATATATTTTAGCCAATTTTACATATATTAAGAGATGATGAGAAATATTTACTATGTATATTTCAAAATAATTTAAATGTTGGGATAAAAGATGCCATACTGTAAGGTAGTATAATCCCTCTCTTCCTCTCTAAAGATTAAAATTTAATATCTTTATAAAGGTGGATGTACCTTACCTTGGTTTAACCATGTCAAAATAATACATTCCAGTTAGTTATTTTTATTTTATAAGGCATAAGAAATGGCTTCCACAGGCGCCTGGATGGCTCAGTTGGTTAAGTGTCCAACTTCGGCTCAGGTCATGATCTCACAGTTCATGGGTTCAAGCCCCGCGTCGGGCTCTGTGCTAACAGCTGGCTCAGAGCCTGGAGCCTGCTTCAGATTCTGTATCTCCCTCTCTCTCTGACCCTTCCCTGCTTGCACTGTCTCTGTCTCTCAAAAATAAATAAAAAACATTTTAAAAAAAGAAATAGCTTCCAAATTTTATATATTTTTAAATTGTAATTTGATCTTAGTCAATTGCCCTATTAGTAATACACATTAAAATTTACTGAATTAAGCTCATTGAATATCAGATTTTGAGAAAGTTGTTTCATGTATGCAGTTGTCAAAAATGAGATAATTGATATATTTCAGTTATCTTTTAAAGACAATGAAAACACATAATCTGGCTAGACATACACTGTTCTGCCACAGAAAACCATAATGATTTATCAGTACTAACGTTCATATAAAACTTTCCAAAATCTGAAATGAATAGAGAAATCTGCTTATATTTGCCCTTTTGAAGGATGAGGCTCCAAGGCCATGGCTCCACAAAATGAGGACTATGTATTTCAGAAGAACTTATTCCATGTTCCTTCAAAACTTTTCCTTGATAGGTGGAGAAGAAAGGGAGCAACTTTCCTGTTACCACTGGGCAAGAACACAATTGACACTGACATTCTAGGGGGTGGGGGAAAGAAAGGGGGCAGCGGAATAAAAAGGGAGTGCAGTCCGTGCTCCCTACCCTGCTGGTGTGTCCATGCAACTCAGCTGCCATGGGCGGAGCTGACATTCACCAATCTACCAGAGAGACAAATTACGTTTTATTGAGGATTAGTAAGCGGATGATAGAGAATGCTTAGGAACCAGGATGTGGCTAGATTGCATACTAAATCAGAGAGTTTTTCTGACCTTCTTGATCACCAGCAATTTTGCACAGCCTAGTCCACTTTTGAGCCACTCCCTGAATTTGAGATTGAGTTAATGCCACCTTCTGCTCATTCCCATTCAGCAGGGAAGGCTGCTGACTACCTGTTCCACAGGGCCGATGCGCAACATGAATTTACAGCTGTGCCCTTGAGAAGCGCACAGTCTAGGTGAGGAGACAGACTTGTGCAGGTAAAACAGAAAGCGTTATGAAATAGGAAACACAGTTGTAGGGACTCAGTGCTTAAAGTATTCAGAGAGGGGAGTGATTTCTTCAGCCAGAAGCTATCACGGTAAATTTCAAGCAAGAAGGGGGCATGTGAGTGCATGTTCAAGAGTGTTTTGCTTAATATGTGCAAAAATGACAAGGATTTTAGTGAAATGGCCAAATAAAATCAAACATAATGAAAACATATTATGACCAAATTATGCCGATTACATCCACTATGATTTCACAAGGAGAGCCTGCCATAAACCAGGTTTTGATTCTGTCTCCCTTGAAGTAAGCCTTCAGACGAACTGGCCTCCTTTTAGATTCGAATCATTAGAACACTTCGCAAACTCTGTAACATGAATGACATTTGTAAGCCAGAACTCTGAAGGCTGTATTTCACAGGATGCATTTGTAACGGTAAGGCATGAAAGGTGATTGTTCATTTTATCTTATTAGAAGCTTTCCTGGCCTCGTCGCAGTGCTCACCTGGCCCCCACGTCATGCTCGAGTCATGCAGATTGGAGTTGACTCTCAATTACACCAAGTCTTTCTCCAAAGATGACAGTCCAAATACAGTAGAGATAAAATACATCAAGGTTTAAAATAGGCCCGTTCAGCCCCAGTGCCGCTTCATCATGAAATGATATAATTCACTGATGCCTCTGCCTCGCTAACATATGTTCTATTCACAGCTCGCGTCACTCTTCATTTGTAATTATTTCCCTTCTTTTTCTTACCCCATCTTGTAATACTTTGCTTGGTTGAAGACAAATACTGAGAGGCAAAGAGTATTATCGTATGATGACCTGTTCCAGGGTGTTAAACCCCTGTCAAGGTTTGATTTTAACATGGAGTATTGATGACAGTACATCAATTCAGGCATCATGTCCTGAATTAGACTATATTAATTATCACTTGAGAGCAATATGCATGAAAATGCTGTTTCATTGACTAAAAGGATCTGACTGAATAAAAATCCATTTCTCATCTGGTTGCTTATGGATAAAGACATTTTTTTCTCCTTGCCTTGGATTGCTCTTTATTAAATATGATTTTTATATGATTGTATGAATAAATTGTCTTACCCAACAAGGGAACTGGATAGTTTTAAACAAAGAAAATTTAATGGGTTGTCTACTCTTGGCATGTCTCTAACGATGTATTTACAGTTCATTATTTAGGTATATTATTTACAACAATAACTGCCAAAAAAAGTTCTTGTTTTCAGCATGCCCTACCTAACTTGAGAAACTAACTCTGAGGAAGAAGTATTTTCAAATTGTTGCCTCCTTCATTTAAAGGAGACGAACCTTGTAATTTACAGTTATTTTCAGATGCTAGAGGAGCAAGGAGTTCTGTCAGCTCATAACCACACTTAAAAGTGAAGCTGTAATACTCTTACCTTCTGCAAAAAGTACATTCACATGAAGTGTTTCAGTGACAGACAAAGTTAAAATTACTTGTAAGTTCATCAAACACACAAGTTGCGAGGGAGGGAGATACTCTGATAACAAAAAACTGAAACAAATGGGCCCTAACTTCTACTACACAAAGCTCTAGGTGCTGACGGATTCTATTTAGTTCTAACAGAAAGCGCACCCTGGGATTAAAAAATTTTTTTTCTAAATCTTACATTATAACACATCTTAAAACTTTTTCCAACAGTATCTCAAAATGAAAGTATAAGCCTAAAGTTAAAATATGAAATTAGGGGGTGCCTGGGTGGCTCAGTGGGTTAAGCATCCAACTCTTGATTTCAGCTCAGGTCATGATTCACACTCTGTAAATTCAAGCCTTGCATCAGGCCCTGTGCACTGACCTCACTGGAGCCTGCTTAAGATTCTCGCCTTCTCTCTCTCTCCTTCTGACCCTCCCCCACTCATTTTCTTTCTCTCTCTCAAAATAAATACATATTTGTTAAATAAATATTAAATTAGGACTCTTAAACTCAAATTTCACTAAATAATTAAAAATAAGACATGCTTACTAAAACATACATTATGTTTAGTCAATGCAATCAGTCCATATATCAGAAATGATTTTCATTTGCAACACAACACAAACTGCCTCCCCCTTGAGCAGTCTGAAATGTTTCTAGTTTAAATACCAGTTTTTCTTAGTAAATAGGATTTTTAAATTTCCTCCAAAATGACCTTCAGTAAAAATTTCACACAAAAGGTCAAATTTAAATTTTGGAGTACAGAATTTTAGAAACTTGAAATATATATTTCATTATAAAGAAGAGTTGGGGTCCTATAAAATAGAATATTTGATTTCAACATGGCGAATTAAAGGAGTTGTCACAACTAAAATGACTCATTTCCATTGTCCTTTCTACTAGAATTCTAACTAGTAGAATTCTAATGTAGTTATTAAAAGCACTTAGCGTGTCTTGGCAGAAAGGGAAGAAATCTGTGGTGATTTGTCCACGGCAAGGTTCCCTCACACCCCTACCGAACTCATCTCTGTAAAATGTAACAGAGGTTCTCAGGATGTGCAACCTACTCAAGTCACCAGAGTGAGGCCTGCCCACAAAGCGATTCATTAGAAAGGTTGTATCCTCATGTCCCTAGGATCTTAGGAAGCAGCTGGTTTCTCACCATATTCTTTGAATAGTAATCACTGAATACTGCAATTAGCAATAGATCATGCCCAGAAAATAAGACCCAGATGACGCACCCCTGTTTGGCCCAGAAGACATCTGATAATTACACATTTTTTAAAACATTTTTTAAACGTTTATTTTTGAGAGTAAGAGAGAGAGAGTAGGGGAGAGGCAGAGAGAGAGAGAGGGAGACGCAGAACCTGAAGCAGGCTCCAGGCTTCAGCCTCCGAGCTGTCAGCATAGAGCCCGATGCAAGGCTTGAACTCATGAAGCGCAAGATCATGACCTGACGCTCAACCCACAGAGCCACCCAGGCACCCCAATAAATTTCACCTTCGCTTCAAATTAGAAGTTAGTAAGTTTACATAAAAATCCATCATGTGGGAAGAAGCACATATTTACAGGACCAATACTTGGTGTGGTGGAAAGAGTACTAGGATAGAAATTGTAAAAGTCATGATACAATTCTGCTCTACTACCTATGAGTTATGAGATACATGAAACCGAGTCATTTCTCTGAACCCAAAGAAAATAACGTTTGCCTCCATTCAGCACAACAGGCTGAGACTGTTGTAAGTGAAGGGGCCTGGAGATTCTAAGACATCACATAATTGCAGGTAGTATTGCTTCTGTTTTGAGCCTGGTTTAACAGGTGACCAGGCATGCTGGATCTCATTTACCTATGGTACCATTATTCCCCTGACACCGCAGTTCCCACTGCCCTTTTTACTCTCTTTATGCTTTCTGGTTGGTCAGTGGGCCCAGTGAACCATTCAAGGACCTCTCTGACAGTGGTCAACACACACAAAGGCCTTGAAGGAAAGAAAGTTTCCAATTTAAAAATATTTAAGGGGCACCAGGGTGGCTCAGTAGGTTAAGCGTCTGACTCTTGATTTCAGCTCAGGTCATGATGTCATGATTCATGAGACTGGGCCCCAGCTCGGGCTGTGTGCTGACAGCATGGAGCCTGCTTGGGATTCTCTTTCTCCCTAGCTCTCTACCCCTGCCTTGCTTGCATGCATGCTCTCGCTCTCTCGCACTCTCTCTCTCAAAATAAATAAACTTAAAAAATTTGAATATTAACCAGTTTAAAAAGGAAAACATTTCAAAACTGAAAATAATCCACCTGCCCATTGCTATCATATTCTGAGTTCATAACCCTAGAGTTATCACAAGGTGAAGGACAGTCCATAAAAATCTTAAGAGTGATAAAAAGAAAAACACACTTGTTATTTTGCAATTAGTAATGTGATTCTTCTTATTCACAAAATCCAAACCTCAGGCACTGAGAAAAAACTGACTAAATTACCTGCTAACACCTTGTATACCATCAACAAATTTTTAAGACATACCTTAAAACAAAGTTTAAATAATATGCCCTGACTTTTCACTTCTCTCCAATACAAATTCCAATTTAAATTTATGGAATCAGAAAATACAGAACAATTACTGTTGTTCAAAGATAAAAATACTATATTTAATAATAGAAAAGTCTAATTTAAATTTTCATGCCACTTTTGTTTACTTTAGCCATCAAAATACTGCTTCTACTCACTTATATTAATAAAATCACCAAGCTTTCTAGATTCAGACACATGAGCCTAAAGGCTTAAAGTTAACTTGTAAGACAAATCTCTCTCTCTCTCTCTCTCTCTCTCTCTCTCTCGCTCTCTCTCTCTCTCTCTCTCACACATACACACACACACACACACACACACACACACACACACACGCACGCACACAGGCATTTCCATAATAAAAAAGTCCCATTGCCTGCTAGTGAAAATAGCCTGTCATATGACTATGATGCCATCAGAATGCAGTGTTTCACAGCCACCACAGAGTACGATTGACATATGACATTTATAAAATGTCAGAACCCTTCCCCCAATTTTTATAGCCTATTCCCCAGTAGGGTTTCACGATGTAAAATGAACTAAAGGCAACTGTGTGCTCATTAGCCCTGCCACTTTTGATACATTACGTCGATTGACAATGAACCACTGTGATATCAAAGTGCAGGTGTAAAAAATAATAAGGCAACTGCTTGTGTAACAAAACCTCACTAACAGAATGTGTAATAAATATGCAAGGAGGCAGTTTTTTATTCATTGAAAATGTGGCATGGTACATCAAACATAAAACCCAAGATAGGGCTTTGACATGCCAAACTCAATTAAAATTTGTTTTCATGACTATCAACAGAGAAACTCAGCAACTTATTTGTGAATGTAAAAGGTGATTATGTAAGTACCAAGAGAAGGATCCAAAGATAGTAATAGATTCAGATAGTGCCAGGAGCAGAACTAACGTCTAACTCTTGCACTTTTAATAAGTGATAGAGAACTTGTCATAATGGAAATTATTTTAGTACACTTAAAATTTGATTTAGACACCTCCTACCTATTGGAAGAATACATGTTACTACCTCACCATGAACCATATCCCACTTCTATAATGGCCTGGAATCCTAATGCTTAAAAATCTCCAAAGGAGAAAACTTGAAATAACTAACAAAGCAATACAGTGACAGCAATTTTAACTAATGTATATTTATTCATATATATGTTTTATTCATATATTTTTGTCTATATATATATATATATATATATATCTATCACCACATGACTGGTTTTACTGAGAGATAAAAAGGAGACATATGAGATCTGAGAGTTTATTTTCTATAAAATTAATTACATCACTGATTACCAAAAAATCAAGAATATATATGGGTTTTATTGTCTTTGACAGTCTTCCAGATGAATATGTATACCATTATAACCATAAAATCCTGAATTCAGAAGATGATAAATCCACTGGAAAACAGTTTGTTTAGTTTTGATACGCCATCATCATTTAAGAGCTGACAAAATAATTTAGTGTAACGGACCATCTGGGCAATTCTAGAACCACCTTAAAAGGTGATGAAAGTAATAGCCACATTTTTTTTTTTACATGAGGGTAATGTCCATTAGAAGTTTTGACGCTAAAAATCCTAACCAGATAGGTTCTATCATTGTACTAAACCCTCAGTTAAGTTTGGTAATGAAGTTTTTAAAATTACTCTTCTCAGTTATCTTTAGTGGATCATTTTGAGAAAATATAGATATTAAAGGGAAATTATCAAGATATCATTAACAATACTGATATCAATATTTAATTTATCCATGGATGTTGTAGGCAACATTCATTTCTATAATTTGTTCAGGTAGTTAATCACCTTAACAATGGTAAATGAAAAAGGAAAGAACACGTCACAGTCATGGTTTTCAAACTTAAAAAGCATCCAAACCATCCACAAATGGTGACAAATACAGATGACCAGGTGTCATTCCTGGGCATTCTGACGAGGCACCTAAGGAAGGGAGTTGGGTTTATGTATCCATACACATGTCTGCAGGTGATTTTGATACGTAGCAGCACTTGCCACACATTCCTTCACATTATCATAAAATATTTAAGAGGACATCTTGCTGCATCTTCTCAGGTGGATTTCTAAAACCCTCTAGATGATGTACATGCATGTATTTACCACTAATAATCTGTACGCCAATATCTCCTCTTCAAGAAAAAGAGATAAGCATATGGGGCTCTGGATTAAAAAAAAGAAGTATAAAAAATACACTTTACTTCTTCCTAGTGGGCCTCTTCACTTTGGTCTTAGTTCCTAATCACAGAGCCCACCCCACCCCCCATCACCAACGCATCCCGTCAGGCTGATCCATGAGATTAATTCAGCTACTACGGTTTTACAACTCAAATATAAAAAACACCTTTTTACCCTGTCACTGTGCCCCCCAATCTAAGGAATCCAAGGATTGTTCCTTCCTGTAGAACAAAAGGCCCATGTGATCTGGTTCCAAACTATCCAGCCTAGGTCTCTTCTACTCCAGCCAAATGATTTGCTTATGGTCTCCTCAAAATGCTATACACTTTTCAGCCTTCGGATCTTTGTTCACATCAGGTGCTTTATGGGAACAACCATCCCTGTAACCTGAACCTGATTCCCTCTTCCCAATTCCAGCTCAAGTGCCACTTCTTCCAAAATTATATTCGGGTCCTCATTAAATCTCCTTCCACTTGACAGAGCACAGAAAATACTCTATCTTCATTACCTTTTTTTTTTTTTCTCTCCCATTCCTCCATCTTGGTTAATCTCCTTTAGTGCTTTTTGGAAATCTCACTTTCAGGAACATTTTTTGATTGGTATTATCAAGTCACTTCTTTAGTGAGATACCAAGAATCAAATTGCCGTTAGTAGACTAAAAGGCTACAGGAGCAAAGAGCATGGGTCATTTTTTATTGCAGATCAGCACGGGTTTAATCACTGGTTGTAGACTGAATAGAGACTGTAAAGGGTTTTTCTATACTAAATCTTTCACAAATTCGGGTGTTATTCATGGGAAAATCAAGTTAGATACAATCCACATGTATCAAGTATTTCAGCTGAAGACAAGATTACAGGGGCAGTCACTCCATGACTCCTCAAAACCCCACACAGCCCGTTCCCTCCATTAAACTCAGAATTTCTTTTCTATTCTAAAACTAATTTAAATTAGAATGTAAACACTTGTGGGATAAAGAATGATAGGATGTCAGGGATCCTGGGTGGCTCCGTCAGTTAAGCATCTGACTTCACCTCAGGTCATGATACCATGGTTCATGAATTTGAGCCCTGGATTAGGCTCTGTGCTGACAGCTCAGAGGCTAGAGTCTGAATCAAATTCTGTGTCTCCCTCTCTCTCTGCCCCTCCTCCACTTGTGCTCTGTCTCTCTCTCAAAAAACATTAAAAAAAAAGAAGGGTAAGATGTAGCCTTTTCCTCAAGGAGCTTTAAATCTAGTAGTGGTTTAGAAGCTTAAACAGCCTGCTCAGTTCCTGGGCTCAAAGCAAAAGGAAGTTAGTAACATTCCAGAAGGAAAAGAAATTTATTATGTTTACATTTAAGGCATATGGCATATATATTCATGCAGAGAAACGTAAACATAAATTGAAGGGTGCATGAAGCACACAGTTCCTTGCTAAATACAAAGGATTCTTGCATTTTAAGATGGGATTATTCATGTTTTTATTTGTCCAATCAATAAATATCAGAGTGAGTACTTGCATTCACTCTTTCCTTCAATAAATGTGTCGGGACTGGCTTCCTGGAAAAGGTTTCCTCCCATTTGTCCTGAGATAGATTCACGTGTTCAAACTTAAGAGGACTTTTGGCCATTACTCCTTTTGGTGAGATGGGATTGAATGAGAATCATTTCCATTCAGGCTCTTTTCCTATCCAACAGAGAAGTTTCTGTCATAAACCACACAACTGAACCTGGACTTAAAGACACCCTTCATCATATTAGCAAATATCTAATTGAAAGCTTGAAAACGGCTACTTCCAATCTCAGCCACAATTCACTGTTCTCTCCATTAGTCCTGCTCTGGTCATGTTCTTCTACTACTTGCATTGATTACTCTCTCACCCATTGTATTTAAAAAATTTTTTGTTTAAATTTTATGTTAGAGAGAGTGTGTGTGTGCATGAGTAGCGGAGAGAGGCACGGCGGGCGAGAGAGGATCTTAAGCAGGCTCTGTGCTCAGTGCAGAGCCCAACACAGGGCTTGATCCCACAACCTGGAATCATGACCAGATCTGAAATGAAGACTCAAATACTCAACCAACTAAGCCACACAGATGCCCCACTGTAGTAAAGGCTCCTTTTCAGCATAAAGAATGATAGTTTAGGTATATAATACTGAGCAATTAGCACAGTGCTCTGTACCAGAGTATTTAATAAATGCTAGTTAAGTTGCTGAAAATTTTAATCGAAAACATGGTGGAAAATGTGGTATTATGGAGTGATACATAGTGTGGGATATAATGATGTTTAAGACATAGTCCTGCTCCCACAGAGTTTTCAGTTTAGCTGAGGAGATAGAAAACACATTCTCAAATAACTAATACAAAGTATGAGGTGACAAGGGTCACAGAACTGGTGCAAAAGAGGTGCTATGGGAGCTCAGAGGAGGAAGAGATAACTTGCAGCTGTTCAGTGTCCAGTTAGGATTATAGGATAAAAAAAGACATTACTTGCTGCAACTAGAGTTACAAACTCCATAGTGAGATGAAACGGACAAACACACAGTTTCTGTTAAAATAAAAACTTCAAGATACAAGCGCTCTACTGTTTACGAGAGAGAGCTGTTGCGCAAGAGTGTTAAGAGATGCTCACTGTTGAGCCTTCAACAAGGGACAAAATGACTAGATTCAAATGGGGGGACCTGAGACATAGGATGAAACATCAGCTTGTCTCAAAAAGGAAGGTGAAAAGAGGAGATGCTATGCAGTTGCTTCTCTTTGTACAAATCAACCATCTGGAGCCTGAGGTGTGGCTCATCAATTCCTTCCAGTGAACCTTAAACGGGGAGAGAAGGAGAGTGGATGAAACCTCACATGCTGTAAAGAGCATAGATGTCTGAAGTGCTCTGTTACAAGACACATATTCCCGATGTCTTCAGTCTTTGACTAGGGAACCTGATGGTGGGCCCTCTGCTCCCTGGATCTTGCTACCTCATATGAATCTGTTAAAGCCATTATCCCTTATTTTAACTCACTTCTGACCTCTGACCCTTGTGTCAAATAATTGACATATTCTGTTAGATATTTATGAAACTATAAAGAATCCTTTTAATGAAAGACTTATTTAAATCAAACAAAATAATTGTGAGAAAGAAAATTGGCTATGTATACTAAGGTACTATATACATCAGGAAAAATGCATGGTGTTCATATTATATCTCAAGGGTAAACAGGTAAAATGCCTATTTTTTTTCTCTGTAAAACTTCACACTTGCTTGTTATGGCTCCCAAATGATGAACCCTTACATTTCCAGAATATTTTCACTGAAAAGGAATCAGACACTCCCCGGTCTATCTCTGGCTGCCATTCTGAATGGCTTCAAGATTTAGGCTAAATGTTTTTCCTTCAGTTTTATATTTTGTCATTGAATATTTGCAAAAACCAGAGTTATTTTTGAGTTTAATAATTTCATTTTTGTGTACATCACTGCCTTTGAGTTATATTTTTAAAGAAATAAATTTTTATACATAGTTCAACAATACATTATTGTTTTTTTGTCCGATGGATATAAAAACACGAAAGTACCATGGTAGAAAAACAATAGAACATGGTCAACTACTTAGCATACCACAATAATTATGTGGAAATAACATTACTAAGAAGTCATTTTTTTTTTTATCAATGAGCTGTAAGCATTAATTAACCAGGGGAAAGTTATCTGCAGAAATAATGCAGTAATAAAAAAAATATGACAAATTATTGAATAGGAAATGCATAAGAACTCTACACTAGAATTCTGTTATAACAATTTGGAAAGATTTTCAAAATCCATTATATATAATATATAATGAAAGCTTCTCGTTTCATTTTGAAAAGCTTCTTGTCATTTGCTTATTTCATCTGAAAAATCAGACAACCATAAGATTTTTATAATGGGTTCCTTAATTGCACTTACTATGACTGACTGTACAGGGAAGACGTATAGTATCCATGTATTTGTATCAAAATATCATACAAACTGTGGTGCATATTAAAAGTACGCAGGGTCTACTTTTGTTCTCTAAAAGTGTCGAAAATTTGTAAATAGCAAGGGTGACCTCCAGTGTGCAATAGGTTTATGCCACTGCATTTTTGCAGAAACAGAAACTGTGCGTTGGGCTACTCTAACTCTCTAAGAGTGTTAAACATAAGAGGAAAAAGAATGTCTGTGTCAAACGAGTTTGTAAATTCAAAGCAATTTCTTTGTTTTAGGTTTCTTTCTTTTTTTCTTCTTTTTGAGGGTTAGGATGTTACTTGGAACCTGAAAACACAACAAGCATTAAACTATGGGAAAACAATAATCTGTGACTCGTAGACATTAGAAAACCATTTTTCTTACATGTGATCTAATTAGGGCATATTCATTAAAGTGTTGACATGTAAGTTGAGTTCACATTTTCTTAAATGAAAATTCAAGAAGGACACTCTTTAAATGAACCGCCCTACCACGTAAATAGGCAGATTACCTGACATAATTTTTGTACGCTGATACTGACACTTAAACCAAATAACACACACCACCAAAAATCAAACTTAAAAAGCTTTTCACAAAGTCGTCAAGATCAAAAGCTTTTCACTGCAGATAAAATTTCTTTTTATGAAAAGCTAATGGCTTGCCACATTGTATAATATAATTTATAGCTGTCTCTAATCTCAACACAATAAAAACTATTCCCATGAAAAGGAAAAGCGTGATGCTTTCCTCCAAGGCCAATCCAATATCACTCACTTCAGCTTTTACACCGCAAGAATACATATCATCCAAAACACCAGGAAATTTTTCTTTGCAAATTTTATTTTCACTTCTGTACTTGGGAAACAGCCTCAACTTTGGGGGAATGAGGTTCCTTTTCAAACGATTTTGTTAGTAAAACATCAAGTTCTGTCTTCGCTAACCAGACCACACAAAGATCTAATTATATGGGTGTCCACCAGATCTCCTGCCTGTCACAGTCAGTGTCGCTCAACCTCTGTCACTCTCTTCATTAGGCATCTCTACATTCAAAGGTCTAGGCTGTGGACAGTAAAAATTTGCTCCAGGCTGACTCTTGGCATGAAAGGTATAAGGCTGAGAATGAACGGCTTTTTATGAATATTCATAACAATCAGGGTGGACTTCTTTAAGTTCCTAGACAGGGAAAAGTGTACTTAACTGCATGTGATCTGGTTTGTTTATGTATTTTACAACATATATTGTGGATGTGTATGAAGTGGGTATCACTAATAGAATATAATTAATGGCTTAAAATTCACAGTGGTGATAATATGCTCTAATTTTAATAAACTATGAAATTCCCAAGTATGGTACAACCTAAGATATGATAATTATTCCTTTGGACTTGTTATGATCTATCATGTCAAGAATCTGCATGCTACCTGCTAAGAAATGTCTGAGCGGGGCCCTGACACGGTGGGTCCTAATGGCTCCAAAGGAGCCATTATCATCTACTGTGTCAATATTTTGCGTGCTAAAGAGGATCCGCAGAAGAGTTTTAAACCAGGCCTTTGCATATCAGACAGTAATGATGACTCAATCTATTATGTCAATAATATGGAATAAAAAAGTCATTCTCCTGAATGTACACAATTACAGTCGTGGGCATGTTCTGTCAATGATCTGCTTAGAATATTCTTTGAGTACTCTCAGAAGACAGCATTTAAAATAATCTTGCTAGACTCAGTTTTTTCTCATCCTAAAAATTTGCTTTTGAATACCATTTTAAACATGGCAAATTAATATAAAAAGGTGTGGATCAAAGATTAAATTCACCAAGCAAATTATTTTCACCAATTCCCCTTAAATCATTAGATTTTCCATGGTCCCCGAAAATAATTTTGATAACTATGGAAATAAAGAAGGTAACTTTTAATTTCCTTCCATCAGGACATGAACCAAATTATCAATGCGTCTTTGACCTTAGCCCCCATCACTACATGTAGGTACTGCAAGGGGCTCAACATTGGAAATATGTAAGTACTCAATGCATTCTACATTTTCCAATCAAAGGAGGAAAGATTAAGGTTAAATAAATATCAGCATATATGTTGATTTGTGAAGATATCATTATATGTGATCTTACTTTTGGAACAAGTAATTTGTTAAAATGCATTAAAATTCTACTTTATTTCAGACATCCACGTTGGAATGTTGATTATATCTTTAGATACTAAGAATTATTAAGTGATATTAAAGAACACAGAGACTATCTGCAAAATAATGTACACAAGAAAAAGTATGATAAAGTTTTAAATTACAGTCCAATATGACTTCTTTCAAAGCAACATTTTAAGACTAGGGAGAAGAAGATAACTTTCATGGCTTCATATTAATGTCATCCTAAATATTTCTTTAAAACCCACACTGGCAGAATACAAGCTATATTCATCCACTGAGTTGAAGATCAAGAATTTTTTTTAAAAACAGTATCAAATGCCTTACATTTAAAATAGGAATTCTAACAAAATGTCTCCTTTTGTAATTCTATACCCATAGATTAGGTATCATAAAAAGTGGATACAGTGCTTTTTTGTGTGTATTGATTTTTAAGAAATAGTTGCTCAGATGTGTCAGACATGCCTAGATTTTTGAGTAAAAGAGTATTTTTTTTTTTTAAGTCTTGGCTCTGTTCTTATAAAGCAATGTTTTGGCAAAGTCGGCAAGTTCCTTAAATGAAGATCTTTTTTTCCCCCTTCTGGGTATCAGGAGACCATTTTAATTCACTCACTCGCTAAATTCTCAGCGGGACTGGTGTATACGGTAACATAGGAGCCAATATCCTAGCTATCAGTTTTCATACAGCCTAGCTGGACCTTTACATTACGGCTGCCCCACATTTATTGTTCTTTCATTGCATCTGTCAGCATTTCCTGACAGCGCATTATGGAGCACATGGCTACAAAGTCAGTATCAATCAGTCCACGATCATGCAGATATAAGTAGCAGACTATTGATAATGGGCCTTAAATCAGATCATCGTGGTTTAAGCATAAGATTCTTAAAAGGCAGCAATCTCATGGGAACTCCTACTTGCCTGCACCTGTTACAAACCCTATAAGCCAGTCTCTACTACCAACCACCTATAACTTCCCCAAAGGAAAAACAAAAAAAAGGATCCATTAAATACACATACACCATAACACACTTCATTCACCATGTAAAATGAAGCATGAAAGCAAAAATGGCAATTAATACAACGTTCACTCTATCTCTTTAAAAAACCTGCAGATGTATGGTATCTCCCTTTACACTAATGAACCCAATCCCCCCGCCCCCAAGCCCCACATACACCTCACATTGACAACAGCAGTTTTGTTGTGCTTTGGAAATGTCTTACTTCAAAAGCATTTCAACTTGATATGGCCATATAACAAGAAAAGTGAGCGGATTCATAGAGTTTAGAGGTATGCTACAGCAAACTCAAGGCACCATGTTAAAAACAAAGGCATCTAATTTTTCCCAGACATAAATAATAAAACAAAACAGGAGTTGCATGCAAATTTAGTAACATAAAATTTAAGGTGATAAACAGAATGGAGGCTGGCTTCTTGTTTAGTATTCCTTAGTTATCACCATAATTGCTGCATGTCTGTCATCACTAGCAAAAGAAAAAAGTGTCTTTCTCAGCTGCTCCCCTGCTTGTTTTGTTCGCTGTATTCTTGTAAAGTGGGAGAAAATAAGTGTCATTTAATGAATAGTGCTATTCTTTGTCTGACAGCTTCATATCTGTTAGGTGTAGGAGGCCTAGTACTTTCTTTTTCTGATAATGTTTTTGACAGTGTGCTAAATTCCTCCCCCAAAAGGCCGGCGTGTATATTCTGCTAAAAGGGGCTTCGTCTATCCTGAATGGGTGCCCTCTTTTAACCCCCTTCAGCTTCTGTTCTTACATTAATTGAGCTGATCAGATTGAGCATATGAATTTGTCTTTGATGTATTCGTATGTTTAGTTGACGTTGCTCTCTCTCTCATTGGCAGCGGACAGAGCTCTCAGACAAATAGGACTGTTGCCATGGTAACAGGCAATAGCTAGGGATCTCTTGAAAAATATTTTTATTTCAAAATTCAAACTGGAAAATTCTCACTGGATATGGTTCTCAGTTCTAAACGTGTCATATCTAATGATGAATGCAATTAGGAATCCCACCAGTGTTTTAAATAATAAATTAGCCTAATTTTCTAGGCCTGGCATGATGACATACAAATACTAAAAAGGCGTCTTCTTTTTTAAAATCCATGACAAAGGACTTATTAATGACTTTTGTTCTTAGGATTTCAAATTAAAATGGACGGTAGGCTAATGATAGCGCTTTCTATCTGCTGCAAAGGAGAGGCCTTGAGGTAAAGTTATTATTTTTTTTAAAGAAAACACCTCAAGCTGCTTTGATATTTGGTTATTTCATAAAAAAAAGCAGGTGTAGAAATCCTTCTATAAATGTTGAAAGCTATAGCAGTTGGTAAATCTCAGTGGATACGAAATGCCCATGGCCATTTTTAATTACTGAGCATGAAAAAAAGGGATAGATGGTAAACATAAGTTTTATAGAGCACTATCCTCTTAAGCAATAGAGTTTTCACATTCTTACTATTTTATTTGAAATAAGAAGAAAAAGAGAAATAAAAACTTCAATATGTGATATAAATCCTAGCTATTTTTTAAAAATTTATTCATGGTTAGACAATACCAGTTATATTTAATTATTATTTCTCCCCAATGTAGGAGCACAATGAAAGATCACTGTATAGCTGGACAGTTCTGAGAATCTGACATAATACGTGATCAAATTGTAAAGAGCGTTATTAAAAACAAATCAACATTTTTAGTCCTTAAACTCTACAATTTTAGCATTGTTCATTTCTTTGGTATGTTTTCCAAAACTGTGTGATATGTGAAAATGCAGAACTCACTTTTTTCATCATAACTAATTGGTAACGATGCTCTATTCTTTAATTTTGAGTTAAAACAGCCCATATAATAAAATCAAGCAAATCTATGTGTATTTGAAGTTTGCTTAAAGGAACTATATCTTACTCAAACTTTTGAACATCAGTGTATAAGATAACTGACAAAGAGGTTAAGTTAAATCCAAAAGGTAATGAATACCTAGAATATCTGAGTCCTCTCATGTTAAATATGGCTTTACATCTGTATGAACAGTTTGTGCTTAAAGCAAAAGAGGTAAACCTAAGTTACCAGCAGTTAGTGATATGTCTCCTCTAATTATTTTCTAAATAATCTTATTACTATGGCCCAAGTAGGATAGGACTATTAGAAGTCTTATTCTAGGTTATGCCACTAAATCACCTGACATATTACGTTTTCATCAAAAATTGAAGTAGAATATTTTCCAAAAAACCCTCCCCCAAACACCCCATTATATGAAAAACTGCAAGGAACTAGCAAAGAACACCTCAACTTTGTTAATAAGTAAACATTTCTCCCCTTGACTGTGTTCTGGTCTATTTCATCAGAAAACCAACAGTGAAAACAGCCAATCCAAACTGACTTAAAGAGTTCACACGGAGAGCATGTCCCTTACCTCACCTGGCTGTCCTAGGGTCATACAGAAATAGTTCACTCTGATCAAGAGGACATAGTGTTACTTCCTCAAAAAAGCTTTAGTTGTTTTTCTGATTTGGGGAAGTATGTCTTCTTTGCACTATTTCAGAGTGACTAAAAACAACTGTAAAGAGAGTCTTTTCTTGTTTTTGAAATCACAATGGTAACTCATAACCACCACACAAAAGAGAAAAAAATATCTTGAAAGCATCCCTCCTCTAGCTCTTGAAAGCTAACCACCCCACCTTGAAAGAACTTACCACCTTCAGACCTCTTTATATATTAAAGCCAATTTGAAAGCACCACATTTCATTTACCTTCCACCTTCTGACCTATGATAATAAGTATTATGAGAAAGGGAAAAGAGCAGGAAAATTTGTTTCTTTTCCTATGTCTAAATTAGATAGTAAGACACGAGAAATAATACTACTTCACTTCTCAGGCACCATCAACAGCCACAGCCCTGGAGCAGGGAGGAAGTGAATTCTGGTGGCTCCTTCCCCACCACTGCCACAACACCCCACCAAAAGCCTGAAAGTCACAATCGTCAATGTCCTCCCAGTGTTTCATAGTCTGAGAGCCTCTTCGCTGATGTGCCTCACAATCCAGAAAGGAGAGCACACACTCCTCACCGAAGTACTGTATTGCCATGTAGGGTTGTAGAAGCAAAGCCCTACCTTCAAGTGTTTAAAATGTTTTGAAAATACAAAGAGAGATGATGCCAGTTTCTCCTTTTGCTCAGAACTGCACAGATCTACTCCAAGTACAGAGTGGATCATTGACTTTGGCACTCAAGGCTTAACTCAGCTCCGTGGTGTCCAGCAAGCTGAAATAAAAGCTAAACACGTGGTTACTGAAACCTATGCTGCATTCCACGATTCTCAGAAAGTATAAGGCAGCACAAGGCAGTGGCAAGAGACCTAGATTTGGAATCAGAATGACAGGGTCAGACATTTCTCACTAGCATGCAGACCTTTGGTGACCTTCCTGAGTCATGACCTTTTCATCTATAAAATAGAGATCATCGTATCAGCCCTCCTTCTCCCATTATTGTGCAGCGAAAATGTGGCAACAAATATGAATGCATTTTAAGTGTGTTTTAAAATATATATAGCTTGCACTTGAGCCCTATGTTCTCTGTATTTAAAAATTAGAATTAGGCATCTCGATTTTGCCATATAAGCTACGTTTCTCCATAAAGTCTTCAAATTTATACCTAACAATCATGGATAAGTAATATAATTTCACAATGTATCACATTAAAATATAGAACACATTAACCTTAAAAATTATTGCTTATTATGAAAAGTCACTTATTTTTATATAATAATTAACTTTAAAATGTCTAATTCCTATGGACCATTTGTTTTCTGCACTGGAATATGCTTTTGAATTCATTAATTTAAGAATGAGAGAAATTACAATAAGTCAAAGGCAAAAAATTAAATGTTCTGTGATTCTGTGAATTATAATTAAATAAAACTGCTCAAGACTAATATACGAGAATTTGTAATATAATATTTCTACCTTGCATATTTCAGAAAATTTAATTTAGATCAATCATTAATTATGTCTATTAAAGATTATAGGTAAACATGTATTCTACATCTATGTATATATAATAGATACAGAATTGGGAAAGATGGCTATAAATACACAAAGCAGTCCCTCAATTATAAATGGATTATATCTGAAAGTTTATTGTAAACTACTTATTAATAACTTGGGAAATACTTTCTCACAGAAACAATATTCATATGATGCGGTGAGCCCAGACTACTTCAGAAAAGAATCCATTTGACTCATCATCTACCCCAGAGATTAATAACCATATAGTGACAAGAATTTCTGTGGAAAATGCACACCTGCCCTTGCCGGCGAGGTCAGGCTCTCACCGATCATTGGAGAGTTGGGAAGGATGAGTGACACAATGGGCTGAGCTCAGAGTACAGAGAGCAGATGCCGATTTATTTACTTTTGGAAGAAAAACCAAACTCAAAATATCAGAAACAGGAATAAAGAATGGTAGCAGAGACTATATATGCTATCTGTTGGCACATGATAAAAGGTTGATAATTACTAACTAAAATAACATGGACGAGAAGAACTAAGCGGGCTGGGATTTGTGGGATATGAGAAGAGGCAGAGGAATTAGGACATGAACACTGGCACTGTGTTTTCCCACTGGTGGGAAAAGTGGGCAGAAAAAGAGGGGGCACTTAAGAGGTTTGTTTTCCTCCACATGCCCGCCACCTCTGTCCCCCATCCACCCAAGGGTGAAGAGAGAAGAACCATGAGAAACCTGGGAGTAAGAAAGGTACATTTGCGTAGAGGGCCAGAGTCAGGCTGAGGGAGAAAGGGAGAGGAAACAAGCCCAAGTGAAGTGACTGGGAAGGGCAGGGGTACCTGAAGCTACCGTCTGTCTGTGAACACGTGTGACCTAAATGTAAAAAAGGAGAAGGACCAAAGGAGACAGATACCACACTTAATGTCTCCCTCCCTCCAAGCCAAGTGAGTCTCTTGGGATCCCACATTCTCTTAGCTTTCTTTCTATTCCACTGTTCATCTTTGCAGCATCTTCAGTCTCCTAAATTCTCCACATTGGAGGGCCTTGGACCTTAACCCCCCTTCAAGATGACCCTCACTAGGTCCATCCCAGCTTATAAATGACCTCTGAACTGTGATCACTGCCATAGAAACTCCAACCTCGGTGTCTCCTTTGCCTTCCATATAACCATGTCCATCTCCTACTCCATCTTCTCCGACGTCTTAAGTGTGTCTCAAATGTAATACGTACCAAACAGAATTCTTGATGTCTCGCCCACAGTCCATCCGCCCCCAGGTTTCCTCATCTCAACAAATCACACCCTCATTCACACAGCTGTTCATGCTAATAGCCTGTGAGATATCCTGAATTTGTCCCCCTCACACCTCACACTCAATCTGTCAAACCCTTCAAGTTCTGTTTTTCATATGGGTCAACTCCACATCTTCACAATGGATGCCAAAATTCAATCACTTCGTACGACCTCCATCAACCTAATTTCATCTGGGACTATGGTTGCTGCATTCTACTTTTTCTCTTCTTTTTTTACCCTTTTAGTCTACTTTTATAACAATCAAAACAATGCTTTCAAGGTACAAGACTCCATCCCTTCAAGCTCAGTACTCTCCAAAGATCTGCTGTCACACAAAATCAAAGCCTTCTTATGAGATCTGGTCTCTGCTCACCTCTTTGCCTCATTGTCTTCCTCCCTCCCCCTCTCATTTAGCTCCAGTCATAGTGGTCTTCTTGCTCTCCTTGGACTACATGGAGCTTGTTTCTGTCTCTGAGAAGAATGGCAAGTCTGCTCTTCCCCAGAAATTTTCACAGCTTGCTTCCTCAGGTCATACAAACATCAGTTTCTCATAGATGCCTTCCCTAGTTACCGTACCTAGAGGGTCACCAGTCCACCAGACCCTTATGTGTTTTACTTTACTTCACAGCCTTTTACTACCTACCATTGTGTTACATATTTATTTGTCAGTTTAATGTCTACTCTATCACTATAATATAAACTTTAGGGGTGCCTGGGTGGCTCAGCCAGTTAAATACCCGACTTTTGATTTTGGCTCAGGTCATTATCTCATGCTTCATGAGCTCAAGCCCTGTGTCAGGGTCCTCACTGACAGTGCAGAGCCTTCTTGGGATTCTCTCTCTCTCTCTCTCTCTCAAAATAAATAAACTTTTAAAAAAGAAGAATGCTAAGTTTATGAAGGTAAAGATTTTGTTCAATATTCTCTCTACTTCCCACCTTCTCCTCCTAAAATAGTCCTGACCCAGAAGGTATTCAGTCTATGTATCTTAACTGCTTGTTTTGACATCACAAATCAATTGTTTCACAATGGAAAATATTATTCACATTGACACATAAAAATCATGTTCTACAAAGCAAAAATATTATGTTACATAGCCTTTAATCCATCTTTCAGGATGTAATTTGCATGATTATTTTTCTTATAGTGATTTTCAAAACCAGTTAGATTTTTCAAAAATCAATTAAGACCTTCAAAAGTAAGTACTTCCAAGAGTTACATGGTAGGAGAGGGAAAAATGAAAAGGCTGACAAATTCTTTACTCTTATATTTTTAAAATGTGTTCTGAAATTTAAGTAGTAATTATCTAACTTTTCCTACTGAGATTTTGTTAAATAATTTACTATTTGATAGTCTGTGTCACAGTTTTTAACACTATATCTGGAGTTATGAACAAAATTATAAATGGCCTACTACTATGATTGAAAGTAGTAATATCAAGGTAGGGTAAATAGAAATTCCAAGGGTTAAGAGTTTATTTCTATTTATAGATTAGATACCATAAAATCTAGAAGCATCTTGAATAAATGTGAAGAACCTTCAAGAGTTATAAAAGTGAACATTACATTTCATTTATTTATACCATGTAAACTCAAAGTTAGCAGCATGAATATTACTAATAAAAAACCCTGATATTCATAATGCTTACTATGTACCAAGTACTCTTTGAAGTCTTTTGTTTAATAAATTCATCAAATCCTTGTAGCAACCTTTAAAAACTAGCTCCACTTTACAGATGCAAACACTAAGACATTGAAAGGTTGGCTGCCTAAGGTCGAACAGCTAGAAGGTGGCAGAGTTGAGATTTGCACCTAAGCAAATCTAGCTCCAGAGCATGTGAACTTCACCACAGGAGTCATACCACATGCACTTTGCTCCATGATTCTGCTCACAAAGTGTGATTCAGTTAGCAAAAGACAGAAGTTAGTGTGTATAAAAGATTATCAACAATAGGAAATTAGTTCCTGGGGTGCCTGGGCGGCTCAGTCGGTTAAGCATTCCCCTTCACTCAGGTCATGATCTTGGGTGCACTGAGTTCAAGCCTCACATCGGGGTCTGTGCTGACAGCTCAGAGCCTGTAGCTTGCTTCACATTCTGTGTCTCCCTTTCTCTCTGCCCCTCCCTCACTTGCACTCTGTTTCTCTCTCTCAAAAATAAATAGACATTAAAAAAAACAGGAAATTAGTTCCTAACACTATATACTTTGAAGGTAGCTAAGCACCCTTTGCTCTGAAATTGCTGGTTATGGAAAACAATTTGACACATTACAAATCATCTAGTTGTCTTTAACTCTTTAAAGGTACATTTGTTAAAATAATGCTTAATAGAAAATAATTTTAATTAGCAAAGTTATATGTGTAAAATTCTCAAAAAGCAAGATTTTTATCATAAATTATGTTACAAAAGATTGTTAAGTTATAAAATTTGTAAATTGATTCCTTGCTCTAAATCCCAAATTATGGACATCTTACGGAACTATTATTTTAAATCAGGTTTCACTTAATTTGGACAGGTCAAGCCACACAACAATTTCAAGAGCACTGCTAATGATAAATCTTGCTTTTTGGATCTTAGAAACTAGAATTTTTGTTGACTTTTACCCTAATTTTGAGATCATTCTCACTAGAAAGGAGAATCCAGAGAGATAAAAAAATATATATTCCAGGCTTTAAAAATCCTTTCAAAACAATAATACATATGTACTAAGCCACAAGAGACAATGATTTCGTAACCATTTACCTTTTACTATTTTAAATTTTTATGTCATTGATACTTTTTCCTTTTTAGGTAGATAACCTAAAAAGATCCCAAAATAATAGTCTGCAGTAATGTAAAGCATGCACAAACTACCAGAAAAATAATCAAGTTTACCTTCAAATAAACTGCCAAAGAAAGCCATCATCTTTTAAGTACATAAGCTAATAATTTAAAAAATCACAATAAACTTCCTATATGTTAGATTGTCCAATACTCTACATTCTACAGGCATGCTTTGCACTCCAGCTGTAGCAGTAAAATTACTGAAACTGTAATTCTCTTAATATTTAAATAATATATTAAAATTTAATTTTCAGCACCTGGAAGAATCTGTTTGTGTGCCAGCAAATGAGGTAGCTGGGCCTGGAGCTCCTATACATATGGGACTCAAAAACAACCTATCACAAATAATTACTAAACCAGAGCAGCTG
The DNA here is from genome assembly GCF_006229205.1 of Suricata suricatta. Classification (NCBI taxonomy): domain Eukaryota; kingdom Metazoa; phylum Chordata; class Mammalia; order Carnivora; family Herpestidae; genus Suricata; species Suricata suricatta. Next base: position 68,582,219 of record NC_043705.1, read on the forward strand.
GAGTCACCACAGTAGTCATTTAAAAATCAGGTCAAAGTTGCTTGAATTCTTTTCCATTTTCAAGATACTGGGTGCATACATTCTGTGTTTATCTTTTTCTATTTCCTGCATTTTGTAAATTATTTATTTTTAATGATAATTGTAGAAGGGGGGGAAGGGTGGCAAGGATATCTTGTGAGGTTTTTTTTTTTGGCTTGTTAAAAGAAATTAAGCTCCTGATTTCTCAGATTCTTTAAATGGTTTATGTGAGTGTGCCGACCCAAAACCATGCATATTTGTTAAATCTGCTTACAGGAAAGATTATAATATGTTCTGAGGATAAACTACAACAACAACAACAAAGCCCCTTAAGTATATTTACTGTTGTATGCATACATACAGCTTTCCACACATGTGTATGACTCTAACTATAGGTACACATGTCATTACAAGATAACGATCAAAGTATTCTCTATAATTTTTCAGATCAACAAGCCATCTGGTCCATGTATAAGAAAAAAAAATTCATGTTTTCCATTTATTAAATTTGAACAAATTACGGGGAGAGGGGAATAGTGACCTGAAGATTCAAAAGCATTTTATTGTTGATACACTTTCACTTACACCTAGGAAAATAAAACTGTTCTAGAGAATGTCCTCTATTGACACCATTCCTACGTTCAAACCCTGTGTGCAGTTGGGCAGGTGTCCTATCTCTACTCCTCCAGCCTTCAGCATTTCCAATGTACTTCCTGAAACAAAAACTCGGAAGAGCAAGGGACATCCTAGGATTTTTTTCTACCACTTCCCCGAGATGCACATAGCTTTACCCAAAAGCTCTAATAAAAAGAAAATGAATTTGAAAAGTGTATTTAGTAAAAGGATGGTAATGACAATAAACCCCTTTGAGAGAGAAATTTTAATTGCTTTATTTTTAGATTTCCAATCGGAGTCTTGGATATTAAAAAAGGTCTAAATGTCTGTTTTTGGAAAGCATCGAAAGATATCCTACACCTGATATTTAGAAAGAAAATAAATTAAGATTTTTTTTTTGGATGGAGGAGAGATGGGGATTAGGGGATAGGGGAAAAAATGTACCAAGAATTTATACACTATTACCTTCAATCATTTTGATGCAAGTCATTCATACCACCACCATGCTAACAAGACATCCAATTTACTAAACAATGAATACTGAAAATACATTTAAAAGGTACAAATGACTGTCCAAAGAATGACACTGAAAAATATTAAGTAACAGCTCTACCTCAAGATAAGCCTCACCATTAAAGAGTTTTAATGAAGAGAGCCTTCAAAGGCTAAATCAGGAGGCATTGATTAGATTGCCTCTAACTTTGTGTTTTGACACCTTCGTCTTTCGTGGCATTATATTGTCTCTGTGCATCTTACAAAGGAAGCATTTTACTAGGCCCACACAAGAACAGGAGACAGCAATGCTTATAAAAGAGACTGTCAAGGGTGTGAGCCAAAATGGGTCTCATTTGGATTTCAAGTGAAGAAAACTCCTAATGCATTTCATTACAATGTATGCGAACCTCTGAAAAGAAGGATGGATTGGGATTCTCATCCCTATTAATTTATTGAAATGGATTCAGTTTTTTCTTGTATATCAAGAGAGACCATGTGTTTCAAGCAAGGTAACAATATTATAGTCCCAATAACCAAATATGCTATGATTCAGTATGCCCTTCTGTGAGATAAAGAGGATGCAATTTTCTTGATAATTGGGATTTGAGTTTAAAAATAAATCCTACAATAGCATGGCAACAAATAAATATTCTTTGTTACTATCAGTTTTAAAGATATGATCAAGCTGCTATACAACACAGGAATTGATTCGGTCTTTGTTACCAGAGCAGGCTTTTTACCATTTGAAATCCTATTTTTTTTCCTATATACTGTCATTCACATATTGACTTTTTATTTCATTGAGGAATTACATGCATGATGTAATTAGGATAACACCCATGAAAGTCATATTTTATTAAAAGATAGTGAAAAGAGAATGAGACAAAGTCACAGTATTTGAAGCACTGTATTGTAGACTACACACACACACACACACACACACGCACACACACACACACATATCCTCATAAGAATATTCTAGTCATCAAGGCACCTATTAGGTTATTCATGGTAAAAATAAATAAATACATACATAAATAAAAGTACTTATATTTGGCTGATTTTCCAACTTTAGAAGGATATCCACCATTCAAAGAATTTCAATCTCTAACCACAGAGAAATGCCACATGATCTAATGCTCTGAGACATTCTAAATAATTTCATAAATTCACAGGATTACAAATATAAGACATATGCTCTCATTGCTCTTTAACACCATTAACATTTAGAGATGATTGATTATGTTATACCAATAACATTCAGTGAATTCAAAGCTGATCTATTTTTTATGTAAATCATACAACCTGCTAGTCAAATTAAAGGTTAAATATACATAAAGTCTTCAAATAAAATACAGATCATCTTTCACATAGAACATGGACCCATGATATACCTACTCGAACATAAAAGGAACCATGTATTTGCAGGTTGCTTACTAATTAAATACAGAAAAACAGCATGAGCATGTCCTCCTTATGTTATTATACGTTTTATTCCAAATGGGAATAATATATCCACAGCTAAGGAGAATTACAAAATATAGCTAGAAAACACAATTGGAAATAAATGTACATTTACAAACTTGGAAATCACCCTCTGTAAACAAATTCATATTCATCATTTAAATTTTCCCATAGATAGAACCATAAAATAGGTGCAGTAAGAGTGCTCATAAACCAAATACTCAGCATATGCACATACATGTTTGATGTATGTATGCATGCAGATAGCAACAGAAAACTATATCCAAAAACAGCAAATATCAATTAACTTTGGTATATGATTATTCTTATAAGAAAGTTCATACATCTCCTTTAATATATACAAAAGAGGAATTTTTTGATGAGTTGTAATTAAATTAGAATGATGCATGTTTCTTATTTTTATCTTGACAGTTCTTGTATTCTCAAGCAGAGCCCATTACACACAAATATACAGCAGGTTACTTGCTGAATAATGTATTTCAAGTACTTAAAATTACTGGGGTGTTGCCTAAGATCTCCATGTGAATACATATTTTGGCCTTAATTTTCATCACTGCATTTCTACAACTGAATATATTTTATAACCTACTCACAAAGCAGTTAATATCAGATTTTTTTCAGGACATAACAAAGGTAATAATACCATCTTTATGATATAAACTTTATGACATTCTGAATAAAACTGACAAGTATAAAATTTGATCCATAAAATAAGTGATATACTTATGTTAATTCACCTTTTTAAAGATATTATGTGTTGCTCCGTTTTTTTGACAAGGCTTCCATTCATACCAGACACATGTTGAAAAACACTATATTTTCTCTCAATAAGGAGAATCACTTTACCCACTATCATGCTTGTTCTGTCTCAATAAAAAATCAATCATCAAAAGCTTGCTTCCAAGTTTTACTTGTTAAACTGCCAATTTATGCACACAGTTTGGCTCAGCAGAATTTCACTCAGCACCACTTCTTTCATTATTATAATTTTGTACCTCTCATAAAATGTCTTAAACTCAGAGGTTAGTGGAAGTTACGGAAGTTTCTATGTGTTTCTACATAGCATTTGAAGTTCAGAGTTAAAATATAGTGGTGGGATATAGTTTCAAACCATCATTTTTAACTAAAAAGAAAAACTATATCTTTCTGTGGTTTTTCAAAGTAATAAGGGCCTGATTGATCCCACTGAGTAAGGCAATTGAATCGCTTGTCTAAATGGTAGTAACGTCAGTGTCAGATATGTGGCTATCTTTTCATCTGGGCCCATTCTTGACCGTAAAAATCAGATGTTTGAAGGACATTTCACTGACCTGTTATGGCCTCTACGACTCTCAAACACAATACTGGTATTCCTTATGTAAGTGCCACATTTTGGATAAAAACCGTTTCATCAATGATGCCTTTGCGACATCTGGCGGTCCTTAGGATATATAAAAATTACTTTTTGTTTTTCCAAATCTATCGGTACTTGAAATTCCAGTCCAAAAGCCTTTGATACCCCCTAGCGGGGGCACAAAAGCACTCTGGCCTGTAAGCTAGGACGTGGACTACCATGAATCCATATGGTGCAAAAGGTCACAAATCTTGAGATGTGGTGACATCATGACAATAAGACACTTTCTAGACAGAAGCTGACCCATTTTGAATATAAAAAGGACGCTGATCACATGTTCCCACACATTTAAAACTATAGAAAAAAAGAAATATGCTAAGTGCTCTACACCGAAGCTGAACACTGGCGTTAGAGGGTACGTATAGTTCTCACACTTAAGGAATACTACCCGGAGATTTTCAGCAAGATTGCTTTCAATGATCCAAGAGTCCTAGTTTTTTATGTTATAAGTTGCTGCCCAGTAAATGTTAACAAGCAAGGGAGAAGTGGCTGAATCACAGGATGTATGTGGCCAGGCAATCTTCGGTTCCTTTTTAAATTATTAACCCAGCCATATTGAAGCTTGTTTTACATGAATGTCCCTTGATTTATGTTTTCAGCAAAGCACAGCACTTAACTATTACCTTATGCAGAAGAAAAAAACTGTCCTTTGCCTTTTTATTCTTGTTTTTCGGCACGTCAGTATAAGGAAGGGGGAATAACAACTCATTTCCATCTCTTCCTCCTATTCTTTCTACAGGTATACTGGTTGCCCACATTGAGAAATCATGACTTTGCTAATCCCTTGCTCAGTAGGAGAAAATTGCATATATTATACAGTTGACGTTTTCTTTATTCTGAGTCTTGATGAGGTAGCACACTCGGAAGCAGTAAGATCAAATTCAAATATTCGATGCTGATTCTACATTTTCAACCTCCTTTTTAAATAGTTGTTTGAAAAATCTTTATTACTTTGGCTATAAATTAATACTTTCAAAGGGGTCTCCACAGGAAAAAAAGACTCATGCTTTCCAGATTTTGTTTTATTTTCAATATTTAATACATAACTCATTAAAAATTTTTTCATTTATTAATAGTTGTTATAAAAGACAGTTGATTCACTTCCCCTGACAGAGTATTGAGATTTACTTATACTTATGCATGCATCACTGACTTGTACCCAAATGTATTTTTGATCCATAAGTGAATAGATTTATTTTCATTTATAAATAACATATAAAAACTTTCCCTGTAGAAACAACTTTGAATTTATATGCAATTATAAAAAGTTTCATGTTTATTAAAAAGTTCTCAAGTGTATGTCTTCCTTTAGTTACATATGTTAAGGTGGCAGTAAGTTCCCTTGATAGCCTTTATGGACGGAAATTTGAAATGGATATAGATATTTATTCTCTAAAGTTATTCCATGTTCCCATTTTAACAATGTAGAGTCATACAGAACAATAAAGCAAACAGAAATTGATACTGTATTCTCTTGTCATTGTTTAAAAGGCTCTTTTTTGAGAAAGTAATGGGATATAAAAAAAAGGCCAGTATGCATTATTATTAATAATGAGTAATAAGAGGAAAAATGTAAAATTAACCAATTATCACTTTATTTTCTAATATTATAGACTACAACAAATGGTTTGATAAATTTTAAAGTAAAAACTGCAATAGGGTGTATTGATTAAAATAATCAAATACCTTTCTTTCTCCCAAATGCAGTTTAATAAAATAAACATTAAAATGGAAGCTAGAAAAAAATGACCACAGACATACCTTTAAAATAATGACAAATCTTTTGAAATGTTAACAATAATTTTAATCAAGGATAAGACTAAATATACAATCCTATCTATACTTAGATACTAAAGTAGCAAAATATGTTTCAAATATAATGGCACAGATATATATAAAAAAGTAAAGTCATAATTCTAAAGAATATTTCATTGTCTTATTGAGTCTGTCTTCTAGAAATAGATTTACAGGACGTTATGAAGAAATTTTACCATTTTGCTTCCAAGAGCTACACCAAGAATTATTCAAAATAAATCTTGCCCTCAACTATCAGACGAGATCGGGCACGTTCAGGATGGTATGGCCACAGGCTGCCCTCAACTATCAATACAAAGAAATGGGAGTGTTGCCACATTATTTATGTGTTGATTAAATATAATAATGGTGTATTTACACATAAATACAATCATGCTTCCATGGTGGAAGCAGCAAAAAAGGAGAATAGACACATGCGATTTAGGAACACTGACAAAATAAAACAATAAAATTGTTAGGAATAAGCAAATGACTAAAGATAAAAGATGTTAGCTATGGAAGGCATTGAGGGAGGTCCAACATAAGCATAATTGGTATCCCTAAAGAAAAGAATTCAATACAAGGAATGGAGAAAGTATCCATAGATATAATTTAAGAAAACTTAACTAGAAATAACGACTTGAATATTCAGATTGAAAGAACACATTGCCTTAGGAAAACTGACACAGAATGATAAATACCAAGACATATGCTGCTTGAGAAGACTGAAGTTCAAAGATGAAACAATAGTTTTTTCTCCTTTAAGGTAAACATATCAAGTTACCAAAGGAGGAAGAGATGGTCTGGCTCCAAAACTATCTACAGAAACAGTAGAACTATGGCTACCAAGACTTCTGGGGGAAAAAAGCATTACCCCATAAGTATATAGCCAGTCAAAGTGTCATTCAAGGATAAACACAACACTTGTAGTGATGAGCATGAGGTGATGTATGGAAGAGTTGAGCCCCTATACTGTGCACCTGAAACTAATATTACACTGTCTTTTAAGTAAATGGAAGGAAAAAGAAACTTTTTTTAAAAATTGGGGCACCTGGATGGCTCAGTTGGCAGAGTGTCCAACTTCGGCTTATCATGATCTCACAGTTCCTTAGGTCAATTCCCCACACTGGGCTCACTGCTGTCTGTGGAACCTGCTTTGGATCCCTTTTCTCCCTCTTTTTCTGCTGCTCCCTCCCACTCCCCCGCTTATGCTCTCTCTCTCTCAAAAGTAAACATTAAAAATTTTAAAAAGAATAGCGCCAAACAAAAATATTTAAATTTGCAGTATTTTATAAAGACAACTGGTATGATCCCCTTTGAACAAATTATAAAAGACCAAACTTAAACTAAGAAATAAATGGAAAAACCCTGGCAAACAGAAAATAATGAGAATTGAATCCATTTAAATATACAAGTAAGATTAAAATAACTATGAGAATTCTAATTCAGAAACACAGTAGGGGCACCGGGTAGTTAAGTGTCCAACTCTTGACTTTGGCTCAGGTCATGCTCTCACTGTTCATGAGTTCAAGCCCTGCACTGCACTTCATGCTGACAGCATGGAGCCTGCTTGGCATTCCCTCTGCCTCTCCTCCCCTCCGCCTCTCCCCTGTTCACATGTGCACATACACGCTCTTTCTTTCAAACTGAATAAGCTTAAAAAATGTAAATGTTTTGAAGAATCAATAGGTAAAGCAAAAAAAATATGATTACATATATTATGTGAAGTTATAGTTACACAGGGTAGTATATCAGAAGAACTAACATCAGAAAACAATTATTTGCTGGGGAAGTGGAGTGGCTGGAGGACATGGGAGGAGCCTTACCCTTCATTACTCATCTAGCTGTGACTTTTGATTTTATGCTACATCTATGGCTTCACTTATGCAAGACAAATACTTTTTGTTTGTTCAAACTACAAATTAAATTTGGAAAAATAACATCTTTATGATACTCCATTTTTTAAAGCATGTTATATTTCTCAATGTATTTATTCTCTTTTTGAAATTTCAGAGAAATTTTACATTTTCTTTTTTTAATTAATTAATTAGTTTTCTCTCAGAGAGAAAGCAAACATAAGCAGGAGAGGGGCAGAGGAAGAGGAAGAGAGAGAATCTTAGGCAGGCTCCATGCCTAGCACCTAGTCCAAAATGGAGTTGGATCTCATGACTGTGAGATCATGACCTGAGCCAAAATCAAGAGTCAGACGCTTAACCAATTGAGCCACCCAGGTGCCCTACATTTTCCTTCTTTTTTTTGAATATAATTTATTGTCAAGTTGGTTTCCATCCAACACCCAGTGCTCATCCCAACAAGTGCTTCCCCAATGCATATCATTCACTGCCCCCTCCCCCTATATTTTCTTAATGTAGACTCCACATTTTCTCATGGAATTTATTCTAAGGTGGAATATTTTAAGGTTTTTATTGCTATTGTTACTGATTTTTTCACATTTTAAGTCTATTGTCACTATATGGAAAAACTATTGATTTTGTACATTTACTTTAAAACTGACTTTATAACTTATATCTCAGGAATTTAAAGTTTCTCAGGTTAATTTTATATGAAACTATTACATCAAAAAAATCCATCCTATTCTTATCTTAATAAGACTGTTTCTCATACTTTTGATTCTGAAAATAATGATTATTGGGTTCAGATTAAGTTAAAGAAAGGTCCTAATCAGTTTCATTAACCAAGAATTTTCATCAGGAATTATGTTGTACATTACTGACTGCTTCATCATCAGTTATAAAAATTATCACAGGGCTTTTTTTATTTTAACTTGTCATGTTGCCATAATATTTGACCTACCTGGAATAAATCCAACTTTGTTGTATCGCATTATCCCCTTGTGCTCTACTGATTTGTTCATATTTTAGTTAGTATATTTTCATTTATAGTTATTAATAGTTGCCCATCATTTTCTGGCGGGCCATCTTCCTTAGAGCTTAGTTTAAAAGTCATACAAGTTTAATAAAATAATTAGGTATGTTTCTTTTTCTTTTTTCAGAAAAGCTCAGAAAACAACAATATTTTTTTTCTTGACAGTTTAGGTCCAGTTGTGATGAAAATTAAGGTCTGTTTGCTTAGATGATGTTGTTTTCATTTTGATGCATATTTTTTATAAATCTTGGTGATTTGAATTTTTCCTTTTTAGAAAAGTGTTGGTATACCAAAACATTCAAAATGATTACAAAACCAATGTAATTTCTAAGTTTTAAATCTCCACACCTGCTGTCATCTATAATTCTCTTTGATTTTGCAATTAGATTTAGTACTCATTGCTTCATTTTTATTAGTTTGTTGACATATTCATCTCTCTTTTTTAAAAGCTTTCATCAAAATCAACAGAAACCAGAAAGAAGTGAATGATATAAAGTGCCAAAGGAAGGAAACTATCAACCAAGAATTCTAAATCCAGCAAAATTATCCCTTCAAAAATAAATGTAAGATAAAGCTGTTTCCAGATAAACAAGGACACATAATTTGTTGCAAGCACACCTGCTTTACAGGAAATAGTAAACGAAGTCCCTGAAGTTGAAAGGGAATAATCCTTGATAGTACCTCGAGGCCAAAGGAGAAATAGAGAAACATAAAAGGTAAATATGGGAGGCAATAATTATAAGAGCCTGCATAAATATTCTTACTCTTTCCTCTCAAATTCTCTAAAAGACCTAAGACTTCATAAAGCAATAATTAAATCTGCACTGTTGGGTTTAAAATATAAATGGATTTAAATTGCATGTCAATAAGAGCACAAAAGAGGAGGGAGGAAATGGAGTGATATAGGAGCAAAGTTTCTATATTCTACCAAAATTAAGTTAAAATTAATCTTAAGTAAATGGTGAAAAAATGCATATTTACAGTACCTAGAGCAGCCACTAAGATAACAGCTCAAGGGCGCGCCTGAGTGGCTCAAGTAGTTAAGTGTCCAAACCTTGGTTTCAGCTCAGGTTATGTATGATTTCACAGTTCATAAGTTCAAGCCCCACATTGGGATTTGCACTGGCAGTGTGGAGTCTGCTTGAGATTCTCTCTCCGCACACGCTCTTGCTCGCTTGCTCGCTCTCTCTCTCTCTCTCTCTCTCTCTCTCTCTCTCTCTCTCTCAAAGATAATCAAAGAGTTAAAAAAAAAAAAGAAAGTGGGGCACCTGGGTGGCTCAGTCGGTTAAGCGTCAGACTTCAGCTCAGGTCATGATCTCACGGTTCGTGGGTTCAAGCCCCATGTCGGGCTCTGTGCTGACAGCTAGCTCAGGGCCTGGAGCCTGCTTCAGATTCTGTTCTCCCTCTCTCTCTGATCCTACCCTTCTCATGCTGTCTCTCTGTCTCTCAAAAATAAATTTAAAACATTTAAAAAAATAGCCTAAATGTAATACAAGTTCAGTTGGGGGGGTAAAACATTCTGGAATGGGATAAGTCTTGTTCTGCTACCAAACTGGACTGCCATGCTAAATGAAATTCAATATAAGTCCTTCATTTTATAAAGTTTCTGTTTGGACACAGCAAAATTATCTTTCCGTTCTGAAAATGTTTCATAGTCTATTTCCCCCTTTGGATTCTGTGTATGTGCCTAATCTCTGATACTGAAAAGTATAATCCAGGTTTTCCTTGATATTATAAAGAAAAAAAAGTTTGGCTGAATTAACTTGTAATACATTCTTAGTCTATATGTCTAAATCCATTTGTCTATATGGAAAAATTCATGATGGATACGTGTTATTGATCTTTAGCTACTCTAAAATGCACATGGAGCTATACTAGCCTAAGTTGGGGTAACAAATATAAACATTAGTTAAGCTCCCTAATGGAGTCAGGTTGTAGTGGGGAAAAGTAAAATGTAGCAAAATTCTGTAGTATGCAAAATTCAAATTGTACAATTATTCAGCAGTGCATTGTATAGCCTAATACTGAAAAAGAAAGGCTCAAGATACATGAATTAAATACAGGAAAGAACACAGTTTGCATAGATCTAGATATTTATTTTCCATTCTTTTCAACTCTAAGCATGAACGTACTTATAGATTTCTAGTAATTTTAGTGTTATGTTCTTTCAAAGATGAGTCTTTGTATTGGTGACAGGAAATCGAATAATGATAGTTTGAAAAAATAAGTTTCAACAAAAAACATGGTCTTATTATAACAAAATATAAAATACTACTATAATCATTAGAGAGGAATAATAAGTTCATAGAAGTTATCTGGAAAAATGTTCTTGTTCTTATATGGTGTAAACATAGTCTCAAAATATGTGAAGAGATTCCATGGTTCTTAACATCAAAATGTCAAGTTCTGCTTAAAATTCCTATGTAACAGCTTGCTAAAATTCTCTACTTTATAAAGTAGATGCCCAATAAAACCAGTATACATTTTGCTTTATATGTACAGCACATCTTTCAAAGCTTCTGCAAATTGACTACTCTAGTATCATAACCACGACCTCCATCATCATCATCATTACATCATTATCATTATTGAATACATCTAGCTAATCTCAACAAATCTGAATCATGGCAGTGATCATTTGTCACAGATCTGAAAGTTCTAGGTACAATGGAGAGCTAAGTCTCCAGAAATTAAGAAAAAGCATGACTATTGGTAGAATGAAACTTAAGATGTGTTATCTTTGTTCTTATCTTTTTCCAAATACTGTGTTAGGTAGAAACACACTGATTAATAGAGTGTAGAGAAGTCAAGAAAAAGTACATGCATTACTTTTTCTTTTTAATTATCTTTTCTTTAAGTAAGGTCTATGCTTAACATCGGGCTTGAACCCATGACCCTGAGAACAAGATTCACATTCACTATTGATTAAGCCAGCCAGGCGAGCCACATATATTAATTTTTCAATCTGCAACATGAAAACAGATTGATCTTTTATGCTTATTTCCACTGCTACATAAAACCAAAACAATGGTTTTACTTATTTATTTTAATAATCTGAAACAATGAGATATTTGAGTGATCAGGAAAAATATGTTATACTGAGGGGAATAAAGACTTCTTTCATATCAGATTACGAACAACCTGAGGGATGTGCATCTAGATGAATTAACTATTTTTAGTAATTGAGATATACAGCTGGTAAGAAACCGAATATATTTGAATAGCCAGATGTGCCTTTTTCTATTAACATTCTGTTAAAGCAGTCAATGAAAATAATTTGTAAAATTTCAACAGAAATACACACCTAGCCACATTTAAAATAAGTTGTTATAAAATGAAAAGAATATACATAGATTTAGGGGGGTAGGTATCAAAATATCAAGTGAGATGGCTAAAATTCAGGGGATCAAATTTTAAGAAATTTTGTGTTTGGACATCAGTGATGGAGAGGCTCAGGTCAGAAGTTTGAGAAATAAAAAGAAAATAAATAAATAAATAAATATGGAAAGAAAGGACAGTTATAGAAAAATATAATCTCTGCATATACCATCTAACTAGTAACAAGCTGAAGTTGTGAAAAATTGTTAATTCAAAAATTTGTCCTCATATTTCATAATTTATAAAACTTAGAAGAGGTCTCAGGTGAGTTACACTCTTTGGGATCAAGAAATGACAGAATTACACTTCAATTTATCAACAAACAAAATAAAAACTTACACATTGTGGGGAGCTGCCAGAAGAACACAGATCAGCCGCCTGAAGGCAGGGCAGTGCTATCGCTCCCAATTCAGGGCTGGAGACAGCCAGTCTGGGCTTTCTTATCGGCCCCTAAGGCGCTGTGATAAAATTGCAGTTTCAGTTTCCCCTTTACCCTAGCCTTTTCCTAAAAATCACTTGAACCTGTTTCCTAGCAACTGACCTAGGTCAGCTGCCTTGCTGCCTTCTACCCTTTATAAGATGTGTGTGTTCGCTCAATAAACGAGGCTTGGTCAGAGACTTTGTCTTGCCTCCATTCTCTGTGCCCCCTGCCCCCCAATTCTCACTCCCTCCCTTAGGACCTGCATTGACCCACCTGCCGGACAGGTCAACATATGAGATTTATAATAGCTTTAGATGTCACAAACTTGTAAATATTAAATACGAAAGCAAGATGAACAAGATAGCTATACAAGACATCTAACATGAAAATATATTAAGAAAAATCAAAGACCCAAGGAGGGATATACAATGTTCACGGCTTGGAAGGCTTGATATTATAAAGGTAACAATTACTTCCAAATTCATCTATAGATATAATGCAAATTCAGTCAAAATCTTAACACCTCCCCTTTAAAAAGTATACTGAAAGCTAATCTTAAAATATTTTCATGACTTTGGGGTAGGAAAAGATTTCTCTAAAAAGGCAAATTAATGTCCAGAAAGGGGAATGGTTCATAAATCTTACTATATAAAAATTACTATTTAGAAAAAAATCATTCTAAAAGTGAAAAGGCAAGCCAAGGAATTTAAGAAGATATTTGTAACAAAGGGTTTCTATCTCCTATCCATTCCTACAACCCTCGACACATAATTTTTTATATCAAAACAATCAAGTAAAGGTAAAAGAATATAAAAATAGTATGCGTAAAGGCAATTCACCAAAGAGGCTATCCAAATGCTTAATAAATATATATACTAAAAAATTCATCTTCATTCATAATCACACTTATCAGAATGGCTAAAATTACATTAGCTGAATGTTCCAGTCGCATTCACAATGGCTAAAAATTGGAAATAACCCAAATGATCATCGACAGTGAAATGGTTAATAAATTGGATATAGTCATATATAATGATACAGTCACAAAACAAAAAGGGAAAACTTCAGTTACATTCAACTACATGGATGAATCTCAAAAACATCTTGAGCAAAATAATCTAGAGTGGATAGACAATATTTATTATTTCATGTACGTAACCTTTTAAAAAGAAAAGGTATTAAAATAACACAAAATAGCAAGTGTTGGGAAGGATACAGAGGAACTTGGGCCTTTGTACATTGCCATTGTAAATTGCTAGAGTCATTGTGGAAAACAATATAGCACCAGTTCCTCAAAAAATTACATGATACAGTGATTCTACTTCTGGGAAACAATCTGAAAGGATTCAGAACAGGGACTAGAACAGAACATTATACACCCAGGTTTAGATAACATTTTTCACAATTGTCACAAAGTGGAAGAAACCCAAGTGTTCATCAAAAGAATACACAAGAGAAGAGTTGGGAAGATGTGAGAGTAGGAGGACTATAAGCTCACCCAGTCCAACATTTATAAGCAGATATCATCTATACCCAAGTAAACAGAACAGAAAGCAATCCATAGATGGGTAGGACAAACTCCACAACTAAATATAGAGAAGAAACTGTATCTGAAAGACCAGAAGGGTCAGAAAGATCGGAGGAGGCTGACTACAGAAGAAAGGCAGCTGCATATCCGGAGAGGGCAGAGAAGCAATCCTTCCCAATAGGGAGCTCACATGGAGAAGACTCATCACTATAACCTTTGGCTTTGAAAGCCAGAGGGGCTGAAATCCATGAATTTGTATAACCAGTGGAACTTGAAGCTTGGAACTTTAAAATTCAGCTGACTCAGCACTGGGCAAGCTTGGAGAGCAGGGATAGCTGGGCCATTGCAGAGACAATGGGCTGTAGGGATAGGCAACATAAAAACAGTAGTTTACAGAACACCATGGGCAAACAGTAGCAGATCTGGTCAGACTGATTTCAACGCGTATTGGGGAAACTTCTCCCAAAATAAGGGAGCTGGCAGGTGCTACTTTCCTTACAGGCCCCCAACAATATAAACACAGGGCCATTTGTAGGAGGTGGGGACACAGCCACTTGTTACCTAACCTGCTAACAGTGCGCCAGGCCCACAGGTTTCCCTGAGGACTCGCCTACTCCAAGCCTGCTAGTCTTGGCAGTGACTTCAGGGCAAATTTTGTTAAAGCCATGTGTGCCCCACTCAGCCACCGCATGCAAAGGTACATGGCTGCTGGAACACACAGCACCCAGCTGCCACACGTTCCCAGCCACTGTGGCATGCAGAGTGCAGCCACACCCAGCCACTGTCCTGCACTATGCCCAGTCTGGTGCCCACACAACTACCAGATACTACAGTATTTCAGGGGATCTGGCATAGGACTAGTGGCCCAGCACAAATTTTAGCCCATGCCCATGCTGTTCCAAAGTTCCCTGGTGGGCATGTCCCTCAAAGCAAGCATGCCTGAGTACTACTAACACCATGAAGAACAAGTACAAACCACAAGCAAAGAAGCAGTCCAGATAACCACAATGAAAGGAAAAGTGACTCAGACAAAATAGCAGACTATAAGAAACATACAAAAGATACTCTGCTGAAGTGCCAGGGCCTGGTGAACAGGGAACACTACACTAAAGTGCACTTCAGGTCCTCTTCTTCATGAAGTCAATACTCTCAAGAGCAGAAGACATAGCTGAATTTCTTAACACAGAAAAACAAACAAAGAGAGGCTGACAAATTGAGGAGACAAAAAATTTATCTGAAAGAACAGGAGAAGGCCATGGCTAGAGATCTACACAACAGAGATATAAGTAACATGCCTGATAAAGAAGTTAAAGAAATGATCATAAGGATACCCACTAGACTTGACAAAAGAGTGGATAACATGAGTGAGACCCTTAACACAGAAGTAAGGAATAACATAGTAAAAACAAAGGGCTCAATAAATGAAATGAGAAACATGTTTAATGGAATGAACAACAGGCTAGAAAAAGTGAAGAAAAAAATTAATGACTTAGTGGACAGAGTAATGGAAAGTAATCAAGCTAAAAAAAGAAAGAAAAAAGAACTATGAACAAAAATAGACTTAGGGAACTTAGTCACTCCATCGAGCATAATAATATTCATATTATGAGTCCCCGAAAAAGAAGAAGAAGAGGGGGTGGAAAACTTATTTGAAGAAATAGCATCTGAAAACTTCCCTAATCTGGGGAAGGAAACAGATACCCAATCCAGAAGGCATAGAGAACTCCCATCAAAATCAACAAAAGCAGACCCACATAAAGACATGTTGTAATTACATTGACAAATATAGTGATAAAGAAAAAAAAATCTTAAAAGCAGCAAGATAAAAGAACATGGTAACTTATAAGGGAAAACTCATAAGGCTAGCAGGAGATTTTTCAACAGAAACTTTACAAGGCAGAAGTCAGTAGCATGACATATTCAATGTACTAAATGAGAAAAAAAAAATCTTTAGACAAAAATACTCTATCCAGCAAGGTTTTCATTCAGAATAGAAGGAAAGATAAAGAATTTCCCAGAAAAACAAAAACTAATGCAGCTTATGACCACTAAACCAACCCTAAAGGAAACATTAAACGGGATTCTTTGAGTGAAAAGGAGAGACCGAAAGTGACAGTATAAAGGTAGGAAAAACAAACACAGTAAAATGAATATTTCTATTAAAAATCAGTCTAGGAACTCACAAAATAAAAGGGCATAAAATGTAATAATGTAGACCTAAAATATAGAGAGGAAAGAAGAATAGGTTTAAACTTAAATGATCAACAACTTAATAGAGACTACTATACATGTAGAAGAGGTTACACACAACCCTAATCATAACCACAAACCAAAACCCACTGATAAATATGTAGAGATTAAGGAGAAAGAAATCCAAGTACAGCAAAACCTTGGATTGTGAGTAATGTGTACGGTGAGTGTTCCACAAATTGAGCAAACATTTCTAATAAGTTATAACTTGATAAAAGAGTGATGTCTTGTAATACAAGTAGTACGCAATGCCAAAAGTCACACAATCACAACTCAGCCAATGGTTCTCTTCCCTCTCTCTCTCTCTCTCTCTCACTGCAGGACTGTAGGTCATCATCCCCCACATCAGATGCTCGGACTCAGGCCATGGTGTTCAACAGAAATAAGTGATTTTTCAGAACGTTGGGAGGTATCCACAACTCGGACTAGGGTATTTTTTGTTACTTCAAAGCACCTATGGACAGTTCTTTGCTTTTCCATGCAAGAGTAAGCTTAGGAATGCTTTGCTTCATTCTAGGTCATTGGATAGGTTCCTTGTTAAAGTTGCATGGAAAAAAAAGATTACATGGAGCCAAAAGATGGCAGTGATTCTGTTAGTGATAGTGAAAGTCGTCCTCACAATAACCCTCCTCTCTCTTGTCTCCGTCACACCAGCCAGGAAGGTTTTCACAGGTAAGTGCAGGTTCTTTGTTTCTTTTTCTTTATATTTTGTATTTTCTTTAATATTTTATATTATGTTATATTATTGCAATTATTTATATGTGAATATTTTGGAGTTGTGGAACAAACCATCTGGGTTTTCATTATTTCTTATGGGGACATTTGCTTTGATATACAAGTGCTTTGGATCACAAGCATGTTTTCAGAATGAATTATGCTTACAAACCAAGGTGTAGATCTCTAAAGAAAATAAAACAATGAAAGCACAAAAAGACAAGAATGGATCAGAGAAAATCTTCAGAAACAACCATAAAACAAATAAAATGACAATAAATACATATCACTAATTACTTTGAATGTAAGTAAACTAAACATTCTAATCAAGAGACACAGGATGATAGAATGGATACCAAAAAAATATGACCCATCTATACACTGCGTATAAGAGACTCATTTTACACATAAAGGCACGGTCAGATTGAAAATGAGGAGATGGTGGTACTGATTGTGCAAGAGTGTGAATATACTTAATGCTGCTGATCTATACATTTAAAAGTGGCTAGGAGCACTCAGGGGGTTCAGTCAGTTAACCCTCCTACTCTTGATTTTGAGTCAGATCATGATTTTGAGCATGTGCCTGTGTGGGGCTCTATGCTAATAGCACAGAGCTTACTTGGGATTCTCTCTCTCCCTGTCTATCTCTGCCCCTCCTTTGTTCTCTTTCTGTCTCAAAATAATAAACATTAAAAAAAATAAAGGTGCCTAAAATGGTAAATTTTATGTTATATATATATATTACCACAATTATAAAAAACACAAACCTGGACTATAGTGTTAGAAGTGAAGATAGTAGTTAATCTCAGGGGAGATGGGAGAGGGTAGTGTTTGGAAGGGGGCATGGGGGATATTTCAAGGACACTGGCAATGTTATACTCCGGGGTGTTGGTTATCAGTGGTGCTTAAGTGAATGTTTATTTTACAATAATTTATACAGCTTCACATTTAAGTTTTATGTCCTTTTCTGTTTGCTATACTTTCAAAATAAAATCTTTAAAAATAACATATATGACATGCATGTTTACAGAAAAAAATATTCACGTTGTATGTCTTTGCAACTTGCATTTCACCAGCAGTATGGAGTGAAAAGGGTGTGGGCTTTGGAGCTAGCCACCAGCCTTGAACTCAAACCCCAGCTTGCTCGTGTAAAAAAAAACGTGTGCCATTCATCAAATTCTTTCCTTGAATCTATTTTCATCTCTTTATAGTTAGCAACCTGACAAGTGTTTTATAGAAAGATTTTGAGGATTAAAAGTTTACATAAAAATATACAGCAGGTTGCCAATCAAGGAACAAGTGCTTTAAACATTTCAAAGCTCTATTTTCTTCCCTTGAGAAGAATGTCTTCACGTTTCAAGTCTGTTATAATTGGATAGTCAAGAATATTTTTGTGTAGAAACCAGCCCCAAAGAGTACAGATAAAGTCAAAAACTGCCCCAAGTTATTTGAGAGAAGTTGTAGTTCACTCTCTTCTTTTAGTTGATAAAATTAAAAGACACACAGACTGGATTTTTAACTTTGCTGTGAGGGTAGAAAGTTGTATTTTAAAAAGCAAATGGACTATAAAGTCATGAAACAACAATTGGCCAAATATTTTTAAAAAAGTAATATATTAGGATAATAAATGAAAAATTTACCTTTTAAGAATTGCTACTATTTAATATTTTTAAAGAATCCTTTTGTATTTAAAAGACCGTGTGACAGTCTTTGATTTTCTCTGTACCACTTACGGAGGTTTAACTGTATATCATACAAATGCTTCTAGTTTCATCCAAATCTACTGTTAAATTACCCATGTAATTATCCCAGTAAAAATCATTATACTTTTTCATTATTAATTTCATTAACACTTTACTGGTAGGAGTGTGGATGTATTTAAATGCAGTTCTGAGTTTTCATTAGGACAGGGGAACATTTCTATATTATTTAAGGGGGATATATAATTTCTAAGTTAAAACAATAACAGAAAAATATTAGCCACTAACAGTGTAGATAAAAAAAATAAATGCTCATTAGGCTTACTTCAAGACATACTTTTCAATGAACCCATTAATATCTTTTTATGCCTATTTCCATTAAAATTAAGTCAGTTATATATTCCACCTATGATGAGACGATGATACGACAGCTCTTCTAGTCTTTGCCAACAAGAGAATAGTTGCTAAGACTTATCAATTGACATACACAGAAACCAAAACAAGTGAGAGAATGGGGAAAAGTCATGGTGATGCTCAAAACAAATGTTTTGAGGCTAATAGGAGCATAGAATGCCATATGTAAATGGAAATTTTAAGCACATATATCTTTTAATTGGAAGTTAACCTTTATCATTGTATTATTATATACAGTACTTGCTGATGTATCACATAATATCATTTCCTGTTCTCCAAATTGATTTGATTAAATAAGGATTGCAGGTGAGACACAATTTTTAGTACTTCCATTAAATCTCATTCTTTCATTCCCTGTTATATTCCTATATTGCTATCAATCCTCCAAATATTTTCAAGTCAAAATAAGTAGTTATTGAGGGCTTCCTCTGTACAAGTATTTACACCTAGAATAAATTAACTTGAAGTCTCTTTAACCGAGAATTCCCAAAAGAATCTTGGGTATATACAAATTGTAGAAATATAAACATTTGTTCAATATCATTGTAGAAACCATGAAATGAGCCACACATTAACTTCTTAATTTGTAGTTGTACAAATTGCTCCCCTGCAAAACTCCTTTAAAGTAACTTTTTAGCATGTGGTGCCTGGGTGGCTCAGTTGACTGAGAGTCCAACTCAAAGCGTGTGAGACGGAGCCCAGTGTTGGGCCCCGTACTGACATCGCAGAGTCTGCTCAGGAGTCTCTTTCCCTTGCTCTCTCTCTGCCCCTTCATCACTCGTGCTTACTCTCTGTCTCTCAAAATAAAAATAAATAAACTTAAAAAAATTAAAACGTAACTCTTTAGTATCAACTTAAGATCAACATAGAATTGTCATCATAGTATTTTATAAGAGTTTATTATATATAATCTACTACTGTTTTAGCAGAACAGAGATTGACAAGGGATGTGAATTAGAGAGTGACTCCGTAAGCATAAATTGTGACTTCTATCTCCTTTATGTCATTCCAGTCTATGTAGTGTAAATGTTCATATTTTTTCAAGGAACAAAGAAACAATTCAAAAAGGTGAAAAATAACATACTTCATTCAGCTTATGTATAATCAGAATTAGCAATGGAGAAAACCATTTTATTCTGGTAAAGAACCTCATAAGCGACATTGTAAAAATCCTGTGATTTTAAAGAATAATGCTGCCTTTTTAAAATTGTAAACATTAAAAAAAGACACAAGGCCAAGAAAGAACTTTAAACTTTTTTGTATACACTGCTTTTTCCTATACTAGAGTAAGATATCCATACTTAATACATAGATGCTTCGGTATAATGTCATTGGTCTTTGTATATTTAATGTTCACTTAGTCATATTTGAAAGATCAAATGCCACCTCAAACAATATTATTGAAGTGTTTTAATTCCATTTTCAACTTAACATTCATTGTATTTAATACTGCTTATAGTAAATTAAAATATAATAAGAGAAAAAATTAATTAAGAAAGGAAATTAGAGATTGGTTATGTTTTTTTTTGAGAACTCTCATTTATAATGGTATTAAACAGGATGATATTTAAATGACAGGTAAGAACTGGTAAGAGCAAAGAACTGTCCAACTCATCTTAGCCTAATGCCTCTCAAACTTTCATAAAGCATATGAATCACTTTAGTATCTTCTAAGAATGCACTTTTCATTCAGTGAGTCTTGGATGGGCCCCAAGATTCTGTATTTCTAATGCAGCTGTTCATGGGACAAGCATTGAGGGGCAAGTTTCTAGAGAACCCACACAACTCCTACTTACACCACACTTAATTCTATTTCCTCTGCTCAATGAGCACCAATGTACAATTCAATGCTTTCAAGTTGATAGAGTGAAATTGAAATGAGGAAAAAAGAAAATATAAATCTCTCAGTTATGTGTAACTTCCATTTGTACAAAAAAGGAAAAATACAAGTTACTGAAGGAATTACAGAATAGAGCTAGAAACATCAGACTTAAGGCCATCATATATATTTTACTGGAGTTCACTGAAATCCCTCCAAAATGTAAACTATATATTCATTTGTAAAATTACTGTCATGTTGTTGCAAAACCCCTGACCAAACCACACATCAAACTTACCGTTTAACTTGATTTCTTTTGTGCTATGCCTATTTTTAAGAAATAAACTAAAACAAAGAAAATATTACGATTCCTTGGAGATCAAAAGAAGCAAAAATTCGAGCTGTTAATGCGGAGTAGAGAATTTCTTCTAATTAAAAAAACTACTCTCCATAGTCCTTCCATTAACAAATATCTGCAGATATCCCTTTATGAATGAAACCCTTCTGAGAGGCAGAGCTCAAGCATTTGCACATGCAGCAGAGTGGATTTTCACTACTGATAAAGCTTTGACACCAGCAAATTCCATTCTCCACCCTTCCATGTAGGAGAAGTAGTGGTTTTTCAGATAAAGGAGAGGAAATAAGCATTAAGGAAAATGAGAAAGGCACTGATACAAATTTTTAGCAATAAAAAATGCTAAATCTGATTCTTTTTTAATAAATTTGAATTTTATTAAATAAAATAAACATTTTATAGAAGGTTTGGAGGAAATTTACCAGTTCAAAATCACATGTTTAGGACAAAAGAGTTGGAATTTTGCTCTGTTAAAATGTTTATGGATGGGTCTAGTTTGACAATTTAGCCTGTCTGATGTGACTTTCACAGTCTGTTGGCAGTTTGTAGGCAAGCCATCACACCTGTGACTCTGTGGTTGATTAATGAGTCTTTCAGCTCATTGCTACCATCTGAAGGAGGGCTATGGCCTTTCTGAGCTTCACTGGTTTATTCGCCTTAAACTGCAGTCCTGCTGAGGTATCTTCCATAAGAAAATCACACCTGGTTAAAGCTAATGAAAACCACAATATGTCATTTTCTAGACAAGTCAAAAAGCATGTAAAACTAGACAAAAGATGTATTCAAGTAACACGAGTGTAGTTTTGTCATAACCTGCCAATCCAAAGTGTAACATACAAAAAGCTGTCCTCAGTGACATATTTCAGTGTCAACTTTTAGAGTGATAACTCTGAATTCTCTGTGCTAATGTAAAAGGCCTTTCTACAATGCCAGTTCTTAGGCTATCTATACACAGTATATATTTTCATCAGACCTAGGAAGGTTCTAGTTTATGAGCAGACAGCTACTTAACTCTGATTATCTAATTGGCCAGCTTTAAAGTCTTGTTTCAAGTTCTTCAACATTAGTTGGTCCACTTTAAGTGCATGTAATATTCTTCCAACTTTTTCTTGAGTGCAAGACAGCACTGCAATTGCCTTCTCCTCAGTCTTGCTCTGGAGACTGAAAAGTCATTTAAAGCCTTTCCCTATCTTAAAACAAAGTGTGAATTAGAGAAGAAAGCACAAGTGGGGGCGAGAGGGGAAGAGGAAGGAGCTGTGGAAAGACAGAGAGCATGTGCATGTGAGAGAGAATGACAGAACTCAAAGAGCAGATAACCTGAGGTCTAGTGTATAAACAATGGACTACAGGGGAAAGTAGGGAGAAATTAAGGAAACATGTAGCTAGGAAAGTTTTTCCCTTCAGGTTTTCAAACCATAATTTCACCTTCTGAGGCACTATGAAGGTTCAAAACATGACTAATACTTAAATAAATACCAAAATTCATTTTAAAGGTAAATATTGCTCTTTATTTTGGATTTTGGACTAGCATTCCCTTCTAGTAGCTACATAAACCATGCATGGGTTAGCTATCTCTAAGTGGCAAATGGAATCACAACACTTTCAGTAGTACTAGCAATAAATGATCAGTGAAGGACCAAAAGTGTCCATTTGAGCAACTACCAATTTTGGATTCATGATCTAAACAAAATTTTTACGTCACTGTACACATTATTAGTGAGTGGTCCTCTCATTTGGAAGGACACACCTGCATGATTTCCTATTGCACTTATTCAGATTTTTGCCACCATGTTTCCTTTCATCTGAAACTGAAATTGAAACTGACTAAATAGTGAATACTATTTGTACGCATTTTACCCAAAATATGAAAAGAAATATTTTCTTTTATTTTACCAGGGAATACTCTGAGAATAATTCATCACTGTCATCACAGCTATTCTATTTTCCTAGTTTCCTATTTGATGCCTATATTTGGAATTATGGGATGCAAAATAGTACTTTACTAATCTAAATTTCTAACTCTGTGATTTTTATATGAAGAATTGATCTTGGCTAGTAAAAATATGGATTCCTTCAACAATTTAAGGTCAACAATGACTTTTTAACCATTTCAAAGTGTTTGATCACTTCAGCAAAGTTTCATGTTGTTATATGAAATACTTCAATCCTGGCTGCAAAGTCATATCACATGGAAAACTTTTAAAAAGTATCAGTAACTGTGCCTCTCCCCAAAGATTCTTATTTGTCAGCTGGAGGCCTGGGCATTGTGTGTGTGTGTGTGTGTGTGTGTGTGTGTGTGTGTGTGTGTTTTAACACTTCCCAAATAATTCTAATGTGTGCCCAAGATTAAGTACTACTATTCTATATAGTAATCCTCATGTTTATACTGTTTACCTAAAAGGATAAAAAATTTAATCCTAGCAGGGAAAAGAGATTTCTCAAATTAAGTTGGAAAATGAAATCATCAATCTTTGAAATTCTTAGACTTATAGTGATTTGTTAGAAAATATGCTAGACCATTAGTCAGAAACCCTGGGCTTGAGTCATTGTTCACCCAGCTCTAGGACGTCAGTAAGTCCCTCAAGACAAATACATTCAGATCTATAAAATGAGAAAGTTAAGACATCTTCTAGCTTTAAAATGATGTTTTCAAATGATCTCCAAGAGTACAGAATGTTGTTCTTAAATGCTAATCAGAGTACTTATTTGATTCTATATACTAAAGGTAGGATTTAAGCCAAGGTGACCAAACTTACATTACTGAAACTATCATTCTCCTCTCCTGTCTGTCGTAGACATTGCTAATTGATTACAGCACTAGAGGGAAAAAACAAACAAACAAACTACTCTCCTGGAGTCTGTACTCAAGATAAAGTTATTTTCTCTTTGGGAGTTAGGTGCTTATCAGCTGCTACAGCACTTCAGGAATCATCACCCCAAAATATGACCCCCAAACACACTGGAAAACCAGCAGATGCAGGGAGGGGCTTTCCCTGAACAACTCCTATCTGCCTCAAGACGCTTCCTCAAAAAGAACCTCATTTGTCCCCTCCAGGGGGAGTTTCATCAATGAGCAAAGATTGATTTTTGTAACAGAACAGACCAGAAGTTGACAGTATCCCTAGACAAACTTTGTCACCAACTATCACACCTTCTATCTATTCTTGTAAAGGCCCATTCATATTTCCTAAGTGGCTAAATTCCCTCTCTCCTTCCCCTATTAAGATGGCATATAAGGTCTCATATCTCACCATTTTTTAGGTATTCACACTTTCTCCCCTAACATCCCCATGGCATATGTTAAAAATTAACAAATTGGTACATCGTTTCTACTGCTAACCTGCCTATTGTCTGTTTGTGTCATAGACCCAACCGTCAAAACCTAGGAGGGTAGAGAGGAAGTCTTTCCTCCTCTACACTGTTCTTTTTAAAGAGATGATGCAATGGAGTAGTCAGCAGGACACTAAAAATGTCCAGAAAACATAAAAAATTGTTAGCACAGTTCCAGAAGCAAGGACACTATGACTCACAACATGTGAATAAGTCCTAATGACAGGCACAGCTTCATGAAGGGATGGCCTACTTCTACTCCCCAAACAAACCTCTTCGTCATGACCAAGCTTCTGAAGTCAGTTCACCTGAGAGGGAATTACCAGATCTGCTTGAAGCTGTATTTTTCACTGTACATTATTCCTATGGAGCTCTGGATTTTGCAAAAGACTCACTTAGTTTGGTTAGCGTGAGTCAATATTCCCTGTATGAAATGAAATTGTCAGACTTTCAAAGCTAAAGACCAGATCATGAGTAAAGTAAAAATACCAATAAAATCATGTCCTTCCCAAGGGGTCAGCTGGTCCCCTAGCAGTGGGGCAATGACAAAACACTGGCAAATACAATTTAAATAACTTAAATAGTTCTTATATAAAATATTTTCTTATACAAACTAAGAGAAAAAACATTAAAAAGTGCCAAAACCTTTCCATTTGTGCAGGGTTTTCATATTTAAAAATAATAATTAACATAAATATTGTAATGAGGTAATCAGGGCGGGAGTCAACGCTTTTTGAGGACAGGGCCCTCTTCTAACCCAGAGCTAGATGCCATCTCTCATGATAAATCCTGTACCAAAAGACACACTAGTCACACCATCTGCTGCCTCCAGGGAGATAAGTTGCACATTTCAAAGTATGGCAACATTCCACTATAGCATAATGAAGAAAATGAAAAACATATTAGCAAACTGAACACTTTGGGGAAATTTCATTTTCAAATTGTGTGCTGTTTTGCTTTTAAAGAAGTAAAATTATTAAATAAAATGTGTGAGAGGAAGCAAATATCCTCCCTTGTAGCAAAATTACGAATGTTTTTACTTTGTGAAAAATAACATTATTTCCAACGAATGCATTGAAATCACACATATAAACCACATTCACAGAGTTGTTATGAACAAACATCTATAGCTGACATGCGCGTACTTTTGCTGAAATCAAATTTCAGTCCTAAAATTTCTGTTAGATGATTTGCTAAATGAGAAAAAGGAACAATTAATCAGGAAACAATTGCACTTAGTTTCTTTTCCAGAAAGCCTCTCGGGTCTAGACATTCAGTTGAGGCCATGTCAGACCAGCCAGATCACAGCAACACACATGAACGTGCTGACTCGGAAGGGTCACTACCTCTCTTTTGGGCATTTCCACCATTGCCAGGCTTCTACCGTCCACGGGAAAACTTGAAGCACTGAAGAACAGAGTGTGCAGCCCCAGTACAAGTGGCAAGTACGCTGAGAGATTAAGAGCAAGACAAATCAGGTACACCTCTCCTACTTGACCACAGCCAGGACTGAACTAGCACATCTTGTCTGAAGAGCCATCAATCATGTACCAAGAGTGCCCTCACAAAGGTACATCTTATCCAAGCCAAATAAATATAAGGCAAATAGAATTTTAGTGACAGACTACAAGGCCATTTGATCTATGAATTACAGAGGCCTTGCAACTGCTTACACATGCCTGGGAACCTTCAGGGTCAGATGAGGCCAAGGATTCAAAAGGAACAATCTGTAACTCTTAATATTCTCTAGTTATAAGCCTAAATAGAACAGTTGCTCCCTTCTCTCCATAACTACCCCTCACCCAATTCAACATCTGACTTTGTCCTAAGCAGCCTACCATTCATTGTGCCTATATGTTGTGGACAGAGCTGATTTGCCAGTGAAAAATGCAGTGAAGAGACCATTACTCTAGCCAAAATAATCTGGATGCAACATCCTCCCTCATGTGCTTACCATCTACCTCAAACCCTTTGTCTAGACTACCTCTCACATTGGCTTCCTGGCTGATTCATGTTCAGTTTGTCAAGACACAGCTTAAATGTCACCAGTTCCTGGGCATATCTCCCAACTGCCCTGGCATTCAGGTTAGATCTGCAATCTTCCACTATACATGTATGGTAACCTCTAGTATAGCTGTAGCCACTGATTTTTTAGTGTGTCTTCTTCACTAGATTCTGAGTTCTTTGACAGCAGGGGCTGTGTCTGGCTCATTGCTTTATCTGCCATGCCTAGAATGTTTGATGGATGGATGGATGAATGAATAGTCACAGATCCATCTATTTACTCAAAGTCTTGCTGGACTGAATAATGGGATAGAAGTATTCTTATAATCAACAGAGTGTATTTTGTGGGTTACATAATACCTTACTTTCATTTGCTAGCAAATATATTCTCTGTATAATAAAGTAACAGGAGTCTGGGTTGTCCTCTATACAAAGTTACCTGTTTGTAGAGAGTCCTATCTTTAAGTCCCTTAGAGATCTGATTGTTGAAATGAACAAGTAGATGTTCATCACTGGTTTTGGACTAAGTCAGATGCATAAAATGTGGCAAAGACATAATCCTGATTAAAAAAAAAAAAACCTACTGGGCAAGTGACACAGGTAAACAACAAAAACTTAATCAGGTTACTGACTCCTTTCCAAAGAGAGACCAATTCTTTCATCTGAGGACTCTATTTATAAGTTTTAATTGATCAACTTGGAGTTAGCAATTATTTGACAATAAGAGAATCACCACCTTCCATTCCAGGTTAGTCACTAAATCCTGTATCTCTCTGTGGCTTTAAAACATTTCATTTTACAGAAAATTAGAATAGTCCCTTTTTACCTTCTATTTTTCTAAGTTACAACATTCATTCTGATATTTTTTTTCTGATGACTGAATGCTCTAAGGATATTTTAAGGTTTAAATGAGAGGGAAAAGGACAGATATGTCAGGTGGGTGGAATTATGAGGTACACAGTGAGGTAGAGCAAGAGATTAGTGACTTTTACTTCCCACAATGTCCATATTATTTCACTTCTCCTGAGCATGTATGTAATTTAATATAGTTTCATAAAGGTTTTAAATAAATGAATTAACAAAGCCTCTTTCCGTTGATGATTCTTTCCCTATCTCAGAAAGGCCTAAAAGCATATGAAAATCATTCCAGAACAGTAAACTGAGACCAGCAGCCAAAAAGAAGGAACTGCACAGCCTCATGCTTTGAACACCATGCTTTATGGTGAAAGTGTCAACCAAGAAGAGAGCTGAGTGGCCTGCTTCCGCAGTGCTGGCTCCCTCTCTGGGGAGACAACCAAAAAACAGGAAACATTATAGAGTAGCATCTGCTGAACATTAACATGTATAACTGTCTATAAATTCCCTGAGAATTTGAAAAATGGGGAATTTTTGAGATATCTGTGTCTGGAGAGGAGCTTGATGATGGACCTGAGCAGGTAAAGGGCAGATTTGAAAGATGAGTCAAGGGAGCAAAGGAGACAAACTCAGGCAAAGGGGTAGGTGTCACTGATAGGGATATCAGCAAGTGCTTAAGTTCCCAACAGTCATTCTCCTATTCCAGCTCTATTAGTCTTCTTATCAGGAGCCTTCAGTGGACCAACGACCTGAGGTGAAGTTGAGTCCTAATCAGGCAATGGGGAGGGGTCTCTGTCTCTGAACACTGATGTACACATCAAGTTTTGCCGTGGGTGCTGGAGCCCTCAACTTGGACCCCATCTCTATATCCTGATTTATGAATAACTCAAAATCCACAGCTGAAAACAGAATCTGGAACACAGATTTTGTGTGTTCATTGATTAGTTGTTAAATATTGGCCCTTTCTGGTCACATCTGCCCTGCCTTAGACTCATGAATGACCAGCATCAGTTTCTTGAGCTTCTTTCTGCCTTGGACCCAGACCATGCATCACATAGTTGACACCTAATAACAATTTCTCTAGACATGTCTTTCCTCATTTCTGTTTTTTCTTCTTAGTCCTCCCTTCACTCATTTTGCAATTATCTGGATGCTTGGGTTGTGCCTTACTATTTTATCCCTGGCCATATGTTTATCCTTATACCTTACTCTCTGGCCTATGCAAAGAGGAGGACCAAATAATAGCTAAAAACAATTATAACTTTTAGAGAGCATATCCTGTGCTCCAAGCTTTTTGCTAAAAAAATTGCTGGGATTAATTTTTTTGATCTGCTTATTCAGTAAGAAAGGTGCTGCTATGATTTCTATCATGCAGTCAAGAAAAAGGAAACTTAAATTGAGTGGTAGAGAAAGTTGAACCACAGGTTGCCATACTTCAGAGTGGGCAAAGGGATGGTAGTGTCTGTTACAAAAAAGGCATTTATGGATGGAAAGATAAAATGAAGGAGGCTTTGGAATTGGGGCCAAGGCGTTTGGTTTTTGGTGTAGTAGGTGATGTGGTGCCACCATAAGTTTTGCAGCAGAACATATTTCTGTATATTTTCATTCTAGCCTGTATCTCTTTGCATATTTGGTAATTTGTAATACAAGTCTGCCTGTGCCCTTTTGTTTATCACCTTTATTCTATCAGCATCAGTAACTAATCTACGTATACATGGCGGTGTAACATGGAAAATCAGGCCAAACCAAGAATCTTGAATAGCTAGCTCAATTGTGCTGTGATAATTTGGCATAATGCTAAGTTATTCAAAACAAAAATTATGTCTTCACATTGATGAATGACCAAAAAAAAAAGTTCAGTGAAAACGTAGAGCCAACAATGGTAAGTATAGATCCCCCCCCCACCCCCCCAACCCCCGCTGCGAGGCACAGGTGGACATGTTTGTTGCGTACATATAAAGGGAACTAGGAGAAAAGCAGAGCTGAATCAAGGTGGTGGCATTAAGTTATAAACATACTATTTCTGTGTTCTAAAAATGTTAGTGTGATTTTCAATTGGTTTTAATAAAAATGGATAAATTTAAAGAGGAAATCACATTAATCCAGCAGAGATCAATGGACTGGAAGCCAAGGAGACAGTAAGCAGGGGACCTAGCCACCAGTGGACGGGGCACACGATTGAAGAGTGGCTGTGCTGGGGGACAGAAAGTAACAGTGTGAGAAACTTTCAGAGGGGAATCTCTGTGTCCAACCGAATACAGATGAAGGGAGATGGAAACTTTGTAAAGTCATTCGAGATTTCTAGGAAAAGGCGGAAAAAATGTGAGTGCCATGAGTAGAAATCACACAGCTCTAAAGAGGAGGCAGTTTTCAGACGAAGGTAATTATGATGTGAGGACTTCTATATGAGATGAGAGTTACTACATTAAAATATTATTACAGTGAAAATCTAAGTGCATGTGACCTAGAATCTTATTGAACAATTTTACAACTGAAGTGACAGATGACTCTGTAGCATGGATTTACAGGTTCATATTGGTGGGCCTAATCCATTCTGAGGATTTGCATGTTTTAGCCAACATAACATTTAAAAAATTATAAAATGTGGATGTTTTCACCTAGTTATGCACTCACCTCTATCCCAATAATCTGTTGTATTATACCTTGCCTTCACATGTTTATATTATTTGCCCCGCCTGAAGGCATTTGATTTTGAGACCAAGGAAAGTAACCCATTAAAGCCATAGAAGTGAAGGATTTCACTGCAGAAAAGAGGTGGAAAGGATATAGAGTGTTTGAGAATGGGAGGACCAAGGCTAGATATTTAGCAGTATCTGAAGAATAAATCAGAACATCTGTCTTAATAGGCATTCCAGAAAGGCATATAGACGTAACTGGGAATGGGGGCAGAGGGAATAATCAGTAATGGGGGGGGTATCTAAAAAAAAATCACAATACTGAAGGGGCCTACTCAATGCCAAGAGAAACCAAGGACTCATACAAAGATAGATGTGATCTCATTTCAGAATGATGGAGTGAAAGGGAGGTAGGGGGTATGACGACTGGGGGGAAAAAAGCATCCGTGGAGACACAAAGCGGGGAAAGAATCCTTTCCGCACCAAATTTCTCATAGACAGCTAAAAATACAGGAAGATACAATTTCTTTATAAAGTTAAACATAAATGTACTACACAATTCAGCATTCCCACTTCTAGGTATTATCCACATGAAATAAAAGCCTATGTTCATATAAAAAGCTGCACACAGATAGTTATAAAGACTACTCACAATCACCAAATACTGTGAACAATCCAAATGTCCCTTAACAGGTAAATGGATCAACAAACAATGGGACATTCATACAATGGACTACTTACTCTTCTACAGTAAGAAGAACAAACAATTGGAGGAGTTTCAAATGCATCATGCTGAGTAAAAGGAGCCAGACTGAAAAAGTGACATAGTATAATTCTATCACTAGACATTCCTGAAAGAAGAAAACCACAAAAACAGAGAACAGATCAGTGGTTGCCAAGGTATGGAGTCAGGGGAGAAACTGACCATAGAGGATCAGCGCAAGGTAAACTTTTTAAATGATGTTTAAAAATTTTTAATGCTTATTTTTGAGAGAGAGAGAGAAAGAGTGCATGCAGGGGAAGGGGCAGAAAGAGAGGGAGACACAGAATCTGAAGCAGGCTCCAGGCTCTGAGCTGTCAGCACAGAGCCCAACCAAGGGCTTGAACTCACAGACCATGAGATCATGACCTGAGCCGAAGTCAGTAGCTTAACTGACTGAGCCACCCAGGCGCCCCTAAGTGATTTTGATAGTGATGACTGTTAAACAATTTCATGCATGTTTCAACTCAGAACTGTACACCACTAGTGAATTTTGCTTCATGTAAAATAAAAGTACATATATATGTATATAATAATCAAAAACAGAGGTTATACCATACAACAGAAAAGTGACCAATGGAAGGGCTAAATTTAAATTTTACTAGCAGAGCTTGAAGAGGAGGAGACAGGAGGAGGTAGGTTAGTTAAATTCTATATTTTTCATTGCAAGGAATCAGTAATATTAAGTTGATACATTTTTAACAATTACTGGTATAGCACATCCTTAGATTTGTCGACTCAATTAAATAAAAAGAGAACCAGCTTAAATGGTTACAACTGAGTGGGATTTATATCACTCAGGAGCTGGGGTAGGGAACTTTCTATTTCATACCTTCCTCTACCATTTGAAATAATACATGTGTATGTATTGCTTATAGTTTATTACAAGATAAATTTAGAAGTTATATGAATATGAGTATTCTGGATACAAAAACATCTTGATTCAATTTTTTTCACCAAATCTGCTATTTTGGGGAA
Source organism: Suricata suricatta (assembly GCF_006229205.1). Classification (NCBI taxonomy): domain Eukaryota; kingdom Metazoa; phylum Chordata; class Mammalia; order Carnivora; family Herpestidae; genus Suricata; species Suricata suricatta. The sequence continues at coordinate 68,614,047 of NC_043705.1, forward strand.
AAAAATCATATTTAGAGCTGCACCCTCAGGGTACATAAAGATGAAAGTGTCATTACAATATGAAAAAGCACTATAGATATTCTAACTAGTTTCAAAGACAGCACAACACAAAAGTACTGATATAATATCACAAATGTTAATAAAGTGGACATTATTAGTTGTTCAAATTTGTTATATTTAATTATACTTAGTAACCATTTATCTCTTATAATTATGTCATAATGAAAATATCTTCAAACAGATAATGTTCTGTCTTTACGTTGATGTAGCAACATCAACAGAGAATTTCTATGGCGAACAATGAGCCTAAAGAGCAGTCACTGGCCTTTTCATCTTCAGCCAAAATGAATCAATGGGTCTATGACAGCTACTCCTGGATGAACCTATGTTAAAACTTTTTGTAGAAAAACATCACAGAGAGTTTAGGGTCTAAAGAGAATTTGACAGGGGAAAGACTTAAAGAAGAGTTATTGAAAAAAAGAATGTACTTCATACAAGCAAGTTTTTAATAGCTTTTGATATATTGCAAGAACCCCAAAGTGCCAGTATGTGAATGCATAATTAGGTAGGCGCAAATTCATTACAAAGTGAATTTTGGTTCAACTTGACAAGTGAAAAATTCTCCCATGGCTGCTTTTGAGAAAATTATTATACCTTCCTTTCATCAAAATGTTGCCAATTCTGCGTTTCTGTCAATAGCACTTAACCTATTTATTTAGCTAGTCTGTTTTCTACTTCACTGAATTAATGCAGACCTTCATTTAAATCACGTTCCTATTAATTTATACAACAAATACACATATACTCTCATGTACCAGAGAAGCTCTCCTTGCATCCCCACTAGGGTAGCACTGGAGAAATGCACCACTCCCATCTCTGCTACAGTTGGCATGGAGACTAGTGGGCCTCACTCTCATTCCTCTGCATCTCTCATGCACCCTGGGCATGTTTTCAGGTGGATTTTAGCCAGTGTCTGAGCACAATGGAGGTACTAATGCCAGCCCGTGCCTGCAGGACAGGAGACTCTTCTACTGTGTGACCTTAGCTCACGGAGTCTCATTGGCCTTCTCAAAACCTTCTAACTACCCTGCTATCCATGACTCTTTCTCCCCCACTCTCTCCCCCCTCTCCTTTCACAGCTATCAGATCAGCAACTTGGTCTGAAGGTTTATTTACCTACCCAACTACCCCACCCCCACCCCACTGCCCCATATCCTTCTGCTCCCCCAGAAAACTTCTTGTACCTCTAATCCCAATGGGCATCTGCTTGGAAAATTCAAACTGACACCCTCACTCCTAAGAAAGGGTAAGCATGGCTCATCTCCACCTAAAGAATTATCTGGGACACACTGTCTTCAAAGAGAACGTGCGGTACCTAACTTTTATGCAAATTAGGAATGGACTAAACTTAGCCCTCAAGCTTCCTTGGGAATGTCTTTCTTTTTTGGGGAGAAAGGGGAAGAAAGATATATATATATACATAGAGAGAAAGAGGGGGGGAGATAGAGTGTGTGAGAGAGAGAGACAGAGAGACAGAGAGACAGAGAGAGAGAGAACAGAGAGACAGAGAGAGACAGAGAGAGGCATTCTTAAGCAGCCTTCACACTCAACTCAGCAGGAAGCCTCACACAGGGCTTGATCCCACAACCCTGACATAATGACCTAAGCTGAAATCAGTAGTTGGACTCTTAACATACTGAACCACCCAGGCAGCCCAGAAATGACTTTTATCTGTGTGATACATAATCTCTTCCTCAGCCTTTAGCCACAGTCTTTAACCTGGCCTTCACTTTTTTGTTTTTGTTATCCTGCTCCTTGACTTCAGAGAAAAGTGGTCAAGAATGTGGACATGAGCCAGAATCTGGTCACCATCACTTAGAGCTCTGTGCCTATGTGCCTTAGTTTCCTTGTCAGAAAAACTATGGTAATATATAACCTTAAAGGCTATTTATAAGGTTACTGTAAGGATTTCTAGTTAAACACGTGTATGTCATTAAACACCTGTATGTCTAGTTAAACACATGTATGTCAGTCATGCCCCCCAGGCAGCAAGTGATCTCCGTGTTTGCTATCTTCATTATCATCAGTAGATTCACAGTGAATATACAGCTAATTAAAAAAAAAGTTTGTACCAAAGGGTACAAACTTCAAGTTGTAAGATGAAGATCTAATGTATGGCATAGTGATTATAGTCATGACCATATTATACATGTGGAAGTTGCTTATCAAGTAGATCTTCAATGTTCCTTCCACAAAAAGGGTATGGCGATTATGTGATTGATGGAGGGCTTAGTTAGCACCATGGTGGTCATCATTTCACAATACATTAGTGTATCAAATCAACACATGGTACACCTTAAACTTATACAAAGTTTAAGGAAAAAAGAGTCTTTATCAGGAACACAGTGTAGTTGATAAAGCACCAGGTACAGTCGCAGAAGACTTTGTTTTGAGTTCCAGATGCCATTTATTACCTGTGACCTTGGGGATGTGATTCAATGTTTTGCAACCTCACTGGTATACCTGCCTTTTATTACATAGCTGTCGTGAAGGTCAGAGAAGATGATGTGTGAGAAAGTACTTTCTGCACCAGAAAAGACAGTATATAGAAGTTACCAAACATAAAACAATACAGAGGTACCAGTTTGTTGGGTCCATGTACGGAGGCCCTAACTCCTGGAAATCTTGAGAATCACAGTGTTACATTCTTATATCCTACATACATTTCGGATGTGCTGCTCTGGGAATTAAGGATGGGAGGGAAGCCTGCTCCCGTGTGAGAACACACTGATGATGGGTGAGAGAGTCACTGAGTCTAAGGCCTTCCCTTTTGGGGGAAGTGGGAAGAAAGGAGTTTTCTGTGTAGAGCGCTAGAGCATGAAAAATACCCAGATTTGAATGCTACGGCATACGTTAACGTATGTAATGGCTCAGAGGTGTGTATTTCTAAAATCAGCTTCCCCTTGTTTTAAACCCATCTCTCCATGACCAGGCAGCCTGCCACTACGTCAGGAATTTACTGCTGTGAGCAACCATAAACACGGTGTTAATGGCAGCACTGCCTGAGGACGGACGTAGCCGGGTGCAGTGTGCACAGTTAAAGGCCACAGACAATATTTTCTACTCTCTGCACACCCCAGGGCACACACATTATCATCTGATATAACGGGAAGGTACTTTAATAATTATTATGATTAAAGGCAAACAATCAACTCCACAAATCAACAGCTCTTTTAAAACATGTTTTCTAATCTCTGTTTCCTCTCAGATGTATGTTTATTGTCCACCTGGAAAGGCCCCAAAGTGAGAGCCAGAAATCTGCTACCACCACCCCTTCTGCTGTTCCTGCAGTCCTATTTAATTGTGTTTGCTCAACTCGAAGCCAAACTCATATGCAGTATATTTAGATGGTTAAAATAGCATAGCATTCCTCTGCATTCAGAGATTATTTTCAACACCACAATTCTTGAGAATTAGTCTGGAATAAATAAGGTAAAGCAACATAAATTTGTGCCAGTGACAAAGAAAACAATATCAAAACGGCCATCTGGAGATTCGCCATGAATGAAGGAATATACAGAGTCCCTCCTGGTGAACTCTCCTGCAAATGCAATCACCGTCTCATTCGCTCGTCTGGATTTATTTTAAAGGGAGTGAGAAAGAAAGCAAGGAACTAATAGTAAGAAACTGATTCAAAAGATCAATGTACAATCACTGTACTTACTCTTACATAGCATTAAAGGTAGAGGCGTAGAACTGATATATATGTTGATTTTCTGAACCTCTGAGGAGCCTTTTTCCCCCCACAATGGCAAACTTTCTAAATTGAAAAACATCTATCATTAATATATATTCAGGATCTCTCTCTGAGGTCTCAGCTACTACATTTTTTCAAACTCCTGGAATTTACAAATTTACAAAGGCTTGGTTAGATACTTCCATCAGCTAACACTATCTTAAATTTTTCAACTTGTGTTTTTCGTATCGTTTAACAAATAGAAACCTTATCACCCAAAATTCACAAGATTTCTGAATTGGGGAGTAAAGAACGGACTTTGTTGCTGAACAGGTTATGACTTAAACTAATTAATTAAAAATAAAGACCAGTGTTCCATGCTTTTACTTTGAGCCAAACTTCACATAATAATAAAAACAGGCATTTTAAACAGACAGAGCTTAACCAGATTTTCAGCCCAATTTGGAGGTCGCTAATTTTTTTTACTTGAGATTTTCCCAAGTATACTTTTCGTATCTACATGACTATTGATCCAAACTCACATTAGAGAATGCCAAGTCTGTGTTCATCTGTCAGGAGCTGACTTTTCCCTTGTATTGTTATTCCTCATTTTTCTGTTAACTAATTCAACAAGTATTATTACCCAAAAATCTATTGTGTGTCCAACAGCCATTCTAGGGTACTGAACCACAGGTTGAGTAAAACAAGTAAGGTGCTATTCTCATGGAGCTTATTTATATTCTACCCTGGGGCGGGGCCAAGATCAGGAGAGAACAAAGAGTTCAGATAGTGATAACTCAATTAAGAGTGCAACATGTTTGCATTCATAGGTCTAACAGGAGAGACCTGGCAGGGGACCATGGGGAGAGGAAGGGGGAAAGAGTGGGGGAGAGTGAGGGACAGAGATCAAGGGAGACTACTGAATACTGAAAATGAACCATGGACTGAAGGGGGAGGGGGAGAGAGGGAGGGGGTGATGGTCATGGAGGGGGCACTTGTGGGGAGAAGCACTGGGTGTTATATGGAAACCAATTTGACAATAAACTATTAAAAACAAAAAAGAGTGTAACAGAATGATAGGGTGACCTGGAGGGTAATTTCAGATGGGAGATAAGGAAAGGAGGTTACACATATCCCAGATGGACAACATGGCAGCAACCATGTGAAGAGCTGAGGGAACTGCAAGTACAAAGACCCTGAAATGAAAAAGAGCTTAGAGAATCTAAGACCCTACCCCCTTGGGTCAAACTGAACCCTAAAACACCAACCACTGTTTTACTCTCCAACCCTGGGAAATAATTAAAGGTTCAGCAACTGGGCTCTGTAAAGCGCTACAATGTAACGATTGTAACCTAATGGCGAAACTTGTTTTTCAAGATTCTGTGTCAAGCAACCTCTTTGCTTCCCCCCTCTAACTATGATTGGTCATTTCAAACCCCTCTTGAGACAAAGAGCTCTAAAATTGATAGGTTCCTGCCAAAAGTAACATTTGTGTATCAAAATACGATTGACCACTATAGAATGCTGTAAACTATGATTGGTTAACTAAATGATGACTTATTTTGTCTTGCCAAAACCCTTAAAAACCCTGAGCTCCTGCTCGGTGGGGCTCTCTCCTGAGGACTCGTTAACACTCGGGAGGGGCCGTTGGGCTGAACTAAAATAAACCCATTCACCATGTCCTCGGATTTCACTCGGTGACTCACTTCAGGAGGGAAAGGTCTAACATATCCCAACAATAGGAAGAAGACAGTGAACTCAGAACATCATGAATTGGGGAGAAGTGTTTTGAGATGAGACCTGACAGTGGAAGGCACATCCCTACCAAGTTCTCAGGCAGCCACTTTAAGATTTGTTCTGCCTTTGGAATCAGCACAGACCCAGCTTGTGGAACAAATACCAGTACTGTCTCAGACAGATACAGCTGGAACCACACATCTCCTTTCTCCTACGTCTGAACTGTCCCTCACGTGATCATCTCCTGAGTATCTCCTAAGTGACTCAGGTGGCTTTTAGACACCCTGCATCTTGCCCATTTTCTCATTGTTTTCTAAAGCCATGATGGAAGTCTGGTTCACCCCAGGCTTGAGGTCTATTAAAAATTAAGTCCATGGATGGTCCGCTTATGATATTGAATTTGAAGAACAGGCACAAAAGAATTCAGAAGGTAAATGGAAAGATTCCCTTCTCAATTTTTTTTTGAATTTGTGCATTTGTGTTCACTCTTCTCTGTAACATTATGTCCTCAGCTAATAATTGCAACCCCGTATAGACGCTTGCCCAAAGTGCAGAGATATTAGTATAAGCATACTACCAATTAAAGACAGAAAAGGAGAACAAGTTTAATTGCTAATTTTGTGAAAAAGAATTGAGCATATTCAGCTAAATTCCTATAGATAGTTCACCTTAGTATATAAACATGTCTCTTTATGGGTGTAGGAGAACATCCATAACTCTCATTCTAAAGCTCAGGGTTCTGTGCTCTCACTTTCAAATGCGTATTTTCCAATAGCCATGTTGTCAAAAATTCAAGGCACCATTAAAAACAAACAAACAAACAAACAAACAAATTCAATCAGCATTTTCAAGTAAATCCGAACAAAAAAGTCCCTTAGAACAAGTAACAGAAATCATTTTCTTTCCTGGTCATTTAATCAAGTCTCATAAATAACATTCTTAAAATACCCTTAAAATAAATGGGCAAGTGCTAAAAATGATTAAAACTCTCAGGTATCCTTCATGCTTCTGAGGTAGATCAGTTATGCTCATTGTAGCTTGTACTAGGTAGTCGTTTGGAGTCGAATGCCTTTCATAGCATTCCTTAAAGTTCCAAGGTTCTTATTAAGGTGATAGTCTAGCTGTTCCTATTAAATATTCATGACCTTTTTCTAAGAAAATTGTTTTGACTTGTTACTTCTGGCTAAATTTGTGGGAATTCTAGTTTCTCACTCTTGCACATGCTATCTTGAGGAAATAGACTTTAATAGCTATTGTCCTAATTGAAGTGCATCTAAAGTTGTTAAAACAAAAATAACAACATGCAATTTTGTTAAAAACACAAATCCACTTCGAAGTGAATATGATACATAGCAAATGCAGAAAGGTTTGAAGGATGTGTTGCCCCCAGAGCACCATTTAGTGGATTGGAAGCAACAATTCACAGCTGCAAACACTCAGTACAACAGAAAACAGTGGATTGGCATAAACTCAAAACCTTACACACAGGAGGGAAAAACTGACTTATCTTTCCTAGTTTGTTTCCAGACATTTAACATTGTGTAAACATCACACAACCGTGTGATTCAATAAAGACCTGGTCCCTGCGCTACCACCCCCACCTCCCATCTCCCAAGCAACTTGGGGAGATGATAGGAGCCACTCTGGGGGACTTGGGCACAACCCCTGCCTGCCAGGGGGTAAGCTTGCTGGGAGAAGGCTGGACTTGATGGGAAAGCTAGGTTGTTCAGCTTTGTCCACCCTGGGTAGGAGAGCTTCCTTCAGGAGGGAAATATTAGCAACACCATTGTGACCACACATTTAAGCTACAGCTTTTACTGGCAATAAAGCTTCCCTTTATAAACCTGCATTTAAGAAATTATGGGAGATACTGGTTATCTCCCCCTCCTGATATTTTCATATATGCACCAGATTTGTCAACGATGATTTGACAATTCTATTATGTTACGGTCATTGCTGTCAGGAAAAATATATATATTTAATATTTGTATCAAAAAGATCTATAAAAACATTCTACATCACAAAGATTCTATAGAAAATAATCATGCTGAACTATAAGCAAATAAAGGATAGTTGAATTTAAAAAGTTGCACAAATATGTAGTTTATGTGAAAATGTCATACTTGATAGAGAAATCAATTTTTCAGGAGTACACCTTACGGTTTTCACCTAAGACTTTAAAGTATTTTAAAATCTATGTTAATTGATCTAAAATAAAAGAAAATGATTACACTTTTCTGCAAAATAAATTACATGTGTAGGCTCCCAGGCTAAAATCATGTCATCGTTTTATTAGACTGTCCTGGGTTATGGATATGTGCGTGTGCGTGTGTTTCTGTGTGTGTAAAATACTATGCAACTGAAGCTTTAGCAACAAAATGCCAAAATAACTGGCTTCAAAGCAAAAATTTCAATCATGACAGTTTTACTTCCATGTTTCCCCTGATTAGACTGGTTGATTTGGCTTGGCATTTTGTACGCATTCATTAAATTATTGTAAACAAATACATAGTATTATAATGACATTCAAGTTGGTAACTTTTGATGTGTACAATGTTGTACTATTACATGCACAAATTCCAAAATATTTGAAATTCACACTAAAACCAACTAATTTAATCTCAGCAAAAATTTTACTGCCTTTTGTAAATACTATGGAAAAACACCATTTAGAAAGTATACTTGATCTATTTCTTATTTCTCTATATATATTGAATATATGATGGTTACATATACCATATTTCTCTGTGAGTCTATATATGTAATATATGAAGGATATATATACATATGTAACCTTTATCCCCCAACCACATGCCCCAAATCGCAAATCTCATTACCTGTTTTTGAGCAGTACACTGAAGGTCATCTTATCTAGTCCCAGATAATTTGGCAGCAAGTCTGACCAATTCCAGCTCCATTTTGTGATGGCTGACTGTTGATAAATGGGAAAACGCTATTGTTAGTTATTAATCAGAGTTAATATGATCAGTAAATTAAAGCTCCAGCTGTGATAGACTAACTAAGAAGGAGGGGGGTCCAGAACAAGGACTGAGACAGAGAGCATCAATCATGTCCACAGAAGAAGGTTTTTATTCCAATAAGACAGCAATTAATTTATAAATCCATTTGGGGATGTAGTCATTATTTATAAAAATATAAATCAATTTCTTGAGCTGTTATTCTTCCAAGCGCTAATGGCAATTGCCCAACAAGTTTCTGAGAGGGTGACTCTTTGAAAAGTGAAATAATTGGCCACTTTTTCATATATCAATTCATGGTTTTTATTTTTCAGAATCCAGAGCTCTGATGTAAAAAACTTAGAAGTGCTAGGACTCAAATTACAAGACACAACTTAAATAGACTGTGATATCAACATTATTTTGGTTAAGAACATACTTTAAGGGGGAAATGAGAATGAACTCTGAATGTAAATAACTTTTTTTTCTCGTTTAATAGGTAATTTCACAACAGAGTACAGAGAAAAATTACTGTGAAAGATAATCTCATAATTTAGAACGGAATAAAACATGCCATTTATTTAAATGAAGTGAGGATAATTCAACAGCTACAATGATTATTTATGGTTTGGAGCCGTCTAATGTACAACATAGACAAGCAGCCAATAAACTCAAACTTGTACAAATATATTTGGTTTTCAAGTATTATAGATGCTTGATTCCTTAAAACGAAATAGTTGTGCTAATAAGCGTCCGGGCCGTGTTTAAAATCCTACAAGAACTATGCCCTGTCGCCTGCTGATTAATGGAGCCCCACAACCCTGTCAGAGCAGGAGAGTTCTGCCCCGGGTTGTCAGCATTTGAAGGTCTTATTCTACTACAGTATTGATGAATGTAGACTAGGGTCGTAACACGCATGGCAAAAATATTATCTGCATCCCGAATTAGGCCATTGTCTTAATTCTTATTTTTGTCAGAGCTCTAGGTCAAGCAATCCTGCTCTTCTGCCCTCTTAGTTCAAATCGTCTGTCAAAAGGCTTTTCCCTTTTTTATTCAGCAAAAGAACAAACAAAGCGAAAGCAACTTTATACTTTAAATACTTTGGTATAAACATGATCTTTTTCATGTAACGACTAAAGTGAGTAGCTTCAAGAGTGGCATAATCTGATGTTAGAAATGTGTGGTATTTATCACGTTGACTTTATTCCAAATATCCTGATTTAAAGATCAGGAATATGGTCGGGGTTATAAAAAGGGAAACTTACCTCATTACTCAAAATAGGAGCTCAAGGCTTTATTTATACCTAATTGTAAACCTTTATTATTATTTTCCTGATAAATTAGATAAATTCATAAAAAATGTTAAGTGTTCTTGGAGTATGTGGGTTGGGGCTGGGGGGTTGGCACGAGAGAAGCCTGTTACAAAATGCCTGGTTTTTCGGGCCTTCTGTGGACACAGCCAAACAGATACTCCCACTGCCCGTGGCGAGCTGACCTGATCAAAAGTTAAATTATACAGACCAAACATATGAACCAGTTTAGCAAATAGAAAGAAGGTACAATAACTATATCAAAGTCAATTCATGTAGACCACGTAGGTAAGAACAAGGCCTTTTGTTTCTTAGCCAAAAAAAAAATAAATAAAGCTTATAAGTATTCAGACACAAAGCACCTTTTATCTTTATTTATGTAAAAAAAAGTCACACATTTAAGGTAAACTTACTATTTTCCACATACCTGATCTAGCATGTTTTCACGAAATGCCTTGTACACATGGAAAGGGTTAAAGGCAGAAGGCTGATCTTCCACACTCCTCAAGGTCGTCTTTAAAGGTCTGATGGGTAATGGCTTTTCCTCTGAACCATTCATAGAAAACAGCTGTTCGTTTAAATATTCCTTCAAGGGGGAAAAAAAAAAAATTACAAGTTGTGAAGTCGTGATGGTGGGAAACATATATTCTCTTTAAAAATACACTGATCAATATCCAAATCTACCCTTTCAGCACATTTGCTAGATTACAGTGCATTACTTGCCTCAGGACAGAATACATTTTCAGAAGAAACATAGCAGAATACCAATCAGCATTGCAATAAACCCATCAAAAACAGGTTCACCTAATATATAGGATAGATTAGAAAACCATTTAACAAATTCTCACGTAATGAATGTATGCTTGATATATCAGAATGTTTTTAATCGGCATTGTCTTGTCATTGGCTCATGTGTTAACGTGTCTGGTTACCAAAACTTGACTCAGATGCATGATTACTCACAGAAGAAGACTGCTCGTTCATTCATTAAGTGTAGTTGTTATCTACTCCATGCTTAGCAGAGTGCTAAGTACTCTGATATTTCACTGCAAGCAATCTTACTCTATATAGAATTAATTATAATTTGAACTCCTTAATTCTATTTCCATGCTCTCGACTGAAAAATATCAAGGTTCAAAAGAAGCTCAATATACATAATTCTAACACCCCAACTGCCAGTGGCAGCCTGGGCAAAAAAGTCAATCTACTACATTATATTTCATTTTCCATCCATAAATAAGGTGAATGATCCTAATCTATTGTATTAGCCTTTTTCTAAAAGACAACAATTAAAATGACTTACAGTTTCCTATAAACTATCAAATAGTAGTGATTTACTATTAGTAAGTCGCTTAATAGATAAAAGAAAAGAAATGTTCTTCTGATTTTCAGTTTTTTCTTCAAGAATAGGACTAGGTTCACAATGTTAGAGCTGAAAAGGATGTCTGTCTCAGGTCATCTGGAAAACCCTTGGTACCCAAAGTCTAGCACCTAGACCATCCAAATCAGCCTTTCTTAGGAACTTGTTAGAAAACCAGAATCTCAGGCCCCACACCAAATAGAATCTGACAGCTAACAGGGTTTCCCAGGGATTCGTAGGCACATGAAAGTTTAAATAACTCTTCTCCACCCAACATTGAGCAGTTGGCTCTGAAAGGTCATGGGCTCAGCCTGAGGTCACACAGGCGTGGTAGAGTGTGAGTGAGAAGCCCCGTCTTTGGTTTCAGTTCCCCGTGCTTTTTCCTATCTCTTTAACTTTGTGAGTAGAGCATGCCCACTGTACTCATCCTGGAAGGTAAATATGAGTTCCTAAAACTGTAAAAATCACCACTTAATAATGACAATCATTTTCTAAACTTGCTCATTGTGGACCATGTATCCTTAGATTAATTCTGTAACAAATACACACCGAGACTCTTACTAAGTATCATTAGATGATAATAAAGCCACCAGAAAAAAACTTTTATGCCTAGATTTCTATTTTTACACAGAAATAAAATTTCTCTGCATTGTGATTTCTGAACGTAAAATTTTTTAAAGGAATAAAAGATTCTAATGAGAGCAACTGCTTTGTTTTGGCTAATAGCAATCTGTCTCAACTGATTTCCCCTTACGTTGCCACATTTCGGTTTTCTTCATTCCACAATTCAAAAAAGGTAAAGTGCTGGGTTGCAAGTTGCTAACACAATGGTGTTTTCTCCCTTGTTAATTTCTCTGACCTCTCTGCTATCTTGACAATGGTTACTACCCCTTCTAAAATATCTGATTTCCTGTGGTGCCACTTTAACTGGATTCACTGCTAATCTGATGTATTTCTTTAGAAAAAATATATTCTTGAGGCACCTGGGTGGCTCAGTCAGTTAAGCGTCCAGCTTCGGCTCAGGTCATGATCTCACAGTTTGTGGGTTCGAGCCCCGCATCCGGCTCTATGCTGACAGCTCAGAGCCTGGAGCCTGCTTTGGATTCTGTGTCTCCCTCTCTCTCTCTGCCCCTCCCCTGCTCATGCTGTCTCTCTCTGTCTCTCAAAAATAAATTAAAAACATTAAAAAACATTAAAAAAAATTCTTCGAACATCCTTTCTTGAACACTCTCCTGGTGCAGTTACATTAAAGCTTATTTCTCTACCCACCATTTCTGCATTTTTCTCCACTGAAGAGCTCCACCGGTCCCATGACCTCAACTGCCACACACACTGAGGCCACCAAAAACTATAGTCACGGCCTCCTTCATCTTTGCTCATGGCCAGGTTCTTCAACTACCCTCTGGACTATTGTGCTAAGACATCTGACCTTTATCTCAAGGATAAAATTCTTAAACTCATCTCTTCTGATAACTGTGTAAATACTCAATGGCACACTCATTCTTCCCCTTACCAATGCCTGTACCGGTCAATGCTTCCGTGTTTACACTGCCATTTGGAAGCATACTAAGCAGTACACCTGAAAGTGCTAAAGACTCATAACGCTACTCAGCAAATGAATACACTTCACAGTACAATTTTGCTGACAGCATAACAATGCCTCAGTATAAAAGCAGCCCAAAGTATTAACACTAGGCGCCTAGTCAGCCTTGTGTTGTTACTGAGTTTGTTGCCCGTCTTGTTTTAGTTGTCACAAGACAGAGGCTCACCACGTTCTCTGGCTCCAGCCTCACCTCACCGCAGGCTTCCTCTCACCTTGCGACGGTATTTCTCATTGAGCACAGTACATCAACATGTACGCGACCTGACACCCCGTGGGATAAACACTGCCCTAGCAGGAAGTTTCTTCACTTGTAAGGAAAGAAAAATCCCCTGAACTTAACTGATCAAAATGAGGGCCGGCCCGTCGTGAAGAGCCTTATATACATCAGGTCTCACAGCGCGCACCTGGTCAGAGCCACCGCCTCAAAGGTCCAACAGCCTTTCAATTGGCTTCTTGAACATGACAGGTGGCTGACAGCCAGTAAATACCCAACTTAATTTCACTTATTGGTGATTACTGATCTTTTTCATGTTAAGAGCTTTTAAAAAGTGGACTGGTTTATCAGGCGATCTATACACCCATAACTGTTCTCAGAACTCTTACAGCCCTACTTTCCTAACAATCCGAGGGTAAGCCTACTTACTGCAACATCTGTTCCTCAGTAATCACCATGGTTACCTAAGCCAATCCGAGTGGCCACGTGGAACTGCCCATGAAGACCATGACTTTGCAGTGGTGGTCTTTGCATTAGCCAAGGCCAGGAACACCTGAGTTCCCCACAAAGCACCCCAAAACAAATTATGAGGGATCATTAACAAATGTGAATAGGTAGTACGTAGCTAAGAATTATATACTGAGCGCAGGTGCCTCAGGGACTGGACCATGTCTCATAGCAACAAATCCTTCCCCTCCTTCTCAGGCGCTCATTGAATGCACTATTATATCACCTGTTTATAGGCTGACTCGTTGATTAGCTCCAGGAAAACCAGGAAACAAAATTTACTTGAAGTAACTTTCAGAGAGATGGTAGCAGGAAGAACATTTATATAACTGGGTTGTAAAATGCAGTGGTAGAACTTAATTCACTCCTTGGAAATTTATGGTTTTTAAGGCCTACCTCATTGAGATAAAACACTATAGCTTCACATTATTCATATTATAGAACTTTTAGTATTTCCAAAAATACATGCATGCGTTTGCAAATATAAACATAATTCTAATTCACATTACATGTCACATTCTAGTTCAGATATAAATGCTCAGATTAAAAAAACTGATCAAATTTGCAAACTTGTATTGTTTCAAGGCAATAACTGAGATACCTGCTCTTTACATTTGTGTTCCAACAGCCAGAAACATGCAAGGTCAGAGGCTTAACCCAGCAGAGACAAGCATGACATTGGCTCTAATCAGTGTCTGTGCATTAATGCATTTCCTTGGGTTAATCTAGTTGCTCCCAAGTATGGCTCAATATCCTTCTGAACTTTGATTATTATGTAAGAAATCTACAACTTCACCAAGACAAGTATGATGTCTGTAGGAGAAGTACATCTCTCTGAGGAAAATTCATCATTCACCAACAGCAGATTTTAACATCAGCTTAACAGTCACAAACACACAATTCCCCAAATACACGTCTAGTCTATACAATTCAGAACTGCACCGAGTTTATGAGCCGTGTTATTGTTTAAACCATATAAATAAAACCTACATTGTTTCAGTGAAGCTTCTGCTGTACAAATGCAGAACAGCCAGGGCTGAATAGATTCTATTAATAATGCAATATTGAGTTTGGTATTGACTTTAAGAAGTATTATCACCTCCTTGACTAACCCTTAGCTGCCAGCAGACGCTGCCTCAGGCCAGTACACACCTAATTGCTCGGTAAAATGGCCGTTTCCCTACCTCATTGAGCCGCATGATGTGATAAATTTGCCGCAGGTACTCACTGCCACCTGGTTTGTGGCAGATATCCAGGACCATCATGTTTATTTTCTGCTCAGTCAGTTCAAGAGCACTATCTCCTTCTTCTAAGGCTGTGCTTTTCTCCATTGTCATAAATGCACTAAACACAAAGAAAGCATATAAGTATCAGTGGTGAAGAATTGTAAAGATGGAAAATAATCAAAGAGATTGAGTGTGGAGAGTCGATGTAAATCTTATATTCAGAGCACCATAAAGACTGCTCAAATAGGTAAGCCTTCCCAAACCGCCCCTGCTCATAGAAACAGTGCCTCAGGACCAAGCACCTGAAAGCATTTTTAAAAATTGAATGGTTTCTTTTAAAACACTTCTTTATTGCATTTATACTCCTATCTATAAAACATTTTCCCATTACTGCAATTGTTGAAATTGCTATAATCATGGGATGAAAACAAAACATTTCTTTTTAAGAACATGTAAGAAATAATTTGTATTTTCTCTTTGAGGATAAAAAGTATCTTTGATGCTAGAAATAGCTTTGGTATTCTGTCTTTTGTAGATTCCTCTTAGAACACCTGTCTTAGAACACATTAAAGACTAATTAAAGTGTCAAAAGGGGGAGCCTATTATGCTAAATATAGGCTGGGTGCTTCCTGGAAGCGTGCTTACCACTGGGTATTTTAAATTGGCCCTTTGACACTTGTCGCCTTTTAAAAATATATGACCCCTCTCCTGTTTCTTCTCGGTAAGGACACCTAGCCAAAGTCACTGCCCTGATTACTCTTCCAGGAAAAGGGTCTAGCAAAACCACACCAGGAATATGCAAGTTTTATTTCCGAAACACTTCCTAGGACATATACGCTTGTTACTGATTTCAAACATTATTTACATAGTAGTGAGAATGACATAATTTTAAAAAATTCTTGAACTATACCTGTGCAAAAGAACTCATGATAAACAACATCATGTCTATCCCATACCTACTTTTCCTAGTACACTTGATATTAGGATCATGTTAGGCTTTGCAATCTAAGTATTCTTAAGAAAACGCATGGTTTTCCACTGTTTTTCAGACTAAATGAAATTTACTGTGGTGTAATCAGCTATATACTGCAGTTCATTACTGAGATTTTGCCATGATTATAAAATTAGTTCTGCTAAGAGTCAGTGCCACTGACCTGAAGACTGAACCAAATGATACCCAGCTGCTGGACATTAACTTTTATATTGCTTCCACATGTAGCTTCAAAACATCTTTCAAAAAAAAGAACTTTACAATTGTATAAGACTTGCTAAAAGTAAAGCAAATTCTACTCTTAGAGATATTCATTAGCTACAGTAAATTTTTAATAAACAGACAAAAAGACCCTGTTGCAGTAAAAGAAGTTTGTAAATATCCTTTTGAAGCTGCACACCGGTTGCAAGCAAAATTTCTTGTCAGGTTTTGTTGAGGCTGACATTGAAAAAGTTGAGGCCCTCTGACAAAAGAGTGTCTCAGTGTCAGCCCCTGAATTGTATCCTTTCCTGTCCATCACTGTGCAGGTGAAGCAAATGATTGGATTCAGTCAATGCTATGATTAATGAGTTCCTCTCTGGATTTGGGACTGCCTATCAATCATGTCATTAGGGAGAATGTGCCCTGAAAGAGGCAGACCTTAGCCAAGGAATAACTGCATTAATCTTAATCTGTATATGCACCCAGCCAGCCAAGTCAGGGTCACCATGATGAAAAACAATAATCTTCAACTCGACAAATTACTTTGCAAAGACAGACATTTCTTTACTTTTTGGGCTGTGTGTTCTCCGGAATCTAAGTTGACTGTTTACAGCTTGCGTGTTACCGCAAAGTGAAGGTTATTTTAATGAATAGTAATGCTTTCAGGCAGCGTGCAAGACCCGCAGTGCCTCCAGCTACCACCTTTCCACTGCAGACATGTTCACAATTTCCATAAAATCAAAATTAAATCTGAATGCAAGTGGAAGAAAGAGATCTAGCTAAGCGGTATTGCGTAGCTCCAAAATGATCTTCATGGGGAATTAACATTTCATTTAAAAGAAGAATTGTTTTAGCTTAAATGGTTACATTCTCAAACTTAAAACAGTCATGACAAAGCCAAGGCAACCCTCTACCTATATACAGACATCATGGTCTAAAATACATTTTCCGAATGGCAGAGATCTATAAACAGCATGATCATCAGTCATCAATTTGTGAGATGTGTAGAGAGGGACGTTCACTTGTATAACAGATAATCAACCTGAAATCAAAGTCGAGAAGTACCATCCTATAGCGCCCAAATCCTGTAAGAGGTGACCTAATGTGAGTCAGTAAGTCAAATTTAACTTTTTCAGCTAAATATAAGAACTAACTCCAAATCTGAATTCTTATTTATTGATATTTGAGAAATTGAGGAAGATGTAGCATTGTACTTATTACATGCTTCCATAATGTACATTTGGGAGCACTGAGGACTGTAAAACATTTGTAAAAATCAGCAATTCTCCATTTGGGATGCATGTTCCAACAGACAGCTAATCAGCCAAATATTAGCTCGACAACTCCCTATGTAGGAGGTATCAGATATGGTGGTGCTGTTAGTAAAGAATTTAAACCAACTTCTAATGAAAAAATATGGTTTATTGATTCCTGTATGTGGCCCCAGGTACATTACTCAGACATATTTACTAATTTAATTTTTTTAATGTTTTTTTTTTAATTTATTTTTGAGAGACAAAGAGAGACAGCGTGAGCAGGGGAGGGTCAGAGAGAGAGGGAGATACAGAATTCAAAAACAAGCTCCAGGCTTTGAGCTAGTTGTCAGCACAGAGCCTGATGTGGAGCTCGAACCCACAAACCCACAAACCCACAAACCCACAAACTGTGAGATCATGACCTGAGCCCAAGTCAGACGCTTAACCAACTTAGCCACCCAGGCACCCCACTGAGACATTACTTTAAACTGACCTTATTGACAGAGGGACTCCTAAATGAGAAGTATTAGAAATTTACTTTATAATCAGATCCACTATTACTATTTTTTTTTCTCTCCTTTACAACCACTGAAAGTTGCTTTCCGGGGAACCTCAGTGGCTAAGTCAGTTAAGCATCTGACTTAAGCTCAGATCATGATCTCAGAGTTCGTGGGTTCCATCCCCATGTCAGGCTCTGTGCTCATAGCTCAGAGCCTGGACCCTGCGTCGGATTCTGTGTCTCCCTCTCTGTCCCCACCCCCCAACCCCCAGCTCATGCTCTGTTTCTGCTCTCAAAAATAAATAAACATTAAAAAAAGAAATTAAGAAAGTTGCTTGCAGAGATATTAAGCATTTGCCTGACTATAACTGTTATTCATACCCACAGGACACACCAGAAGTAAATTTCTAAAAGTCACTATGACAAGACCAGGAAAATCATGATTACCTATATTTTCCCAATTGGATGAATATAAAGTCATAAACATTAATACAAGCCAGTAAAGAGTATTTGTTACCATAATACTAGTGAGTGCAATGTATTTTAGTAGGGTTTAAAAATAGCAAATGCTTTCTAGTTCTAAGCTTGATGCTAATAACTTCATCAATGTGATTTAATTTTTCAAAATCACTCCATCAGCTTGGTTTCACCACTAAAAACGCGGCTTTGAGAGATTCCAGAATTTGCACAAGATGGCCCACTTACAAGGGATTTGTATTTGTCCATCTGATTCCAAGGCCTGAGCTCTTTGTCACTACTGCTATATACTAAGGAAACTACTTTTAGTCGTTCAGGCAGAAAGTTAAAATAGTATCTGCTAGGATCATGAATGTATTTTAAAAGAATGGGGGACAGTGTGTGTGAATAGTATAAAGAAGGGCTGGCTTAGTGATCTGTAGACCATATGAACTATAATTCCTTTATCAATATCATGCGGTTCTATTCTGAAGACTAATTTTAAGACAGGAGTACTCTAAGTACATATTTAAATTCATCAGGGACCCTTAAAAATCTTAGCAATACCACAAATCACTTAGCTCTTGGTGACAAACCTATAAGAAGGCTGACATTTTCATACAGAAACAGCTGGGTGTGTTTATAGCTTGAGTGTGATATGCCCCAGTTGCCCTCTGGGATTCTTACATTACCAGATGAAAAATGTGTACCTTTTTGACAATCAGGTACACAGAAAGCAATAAAAAGCCTTTTATACCCATTAATTCCTTCTTAATTTAATCTCCATGCCCAATCCATTTACAAAACGCTCCAGGCTATCCACTAGATACCTGTTTGTGCACTGAAAAGAAATGAAACCAAATTCTCTTGGGTTTAACTCCCACCCTTTTTATCAGGAACCTTAAGATGGTGAGTAAACAAGTATAATGTTCCAGGGTATCAATGGGGTTCAAATTTTAATAAAACAAGGAGCATCTAATAATGTAGTTTTTGTTGGAATATTTACCATTTTCTGTATTCATCAAAATGCCTAGGAAGTTAATAAAATAACCATTGTTGCCTATCTTAACAGTATTTTGTTGTTATTTATTGGTAATTTTGTTACTGTGAACGTATTTGATGAAATTCCGTGAAAGAAAAACATCACTTTACCATTTGGTGCTCAGTTTCCTTGCCTTCACCAACTGGCTCTCAATCCAGTTGGGTTTCTGCTGCTCAATGATCTGCATGACCTTTTGGGTCATTTGATTAGGGTCACTTGTCTGCTTTCCCATGATACTTTCCAAACACAGGCAAATTAAACCAAGTTTCTCTTTACTCCATCTGTCAAGGGAGGCACCTGTTAGAAGTTCCACAGTGTTTCCATCCTCAAATATC
Organism: Suricata suricatta; assembly: GCF_006229205.1. Lineage (NCBI taxonomy): Eukaryota > Metazoa > Chordata > Mammalia > Carnivora > Herpestidae > Suricata > Suricata suricatta. The sequence continues at coordinate 68,633,477 of NC_043705.1, forward strand.
CGACATATAATTACAATCAAGTTCCAGACAAGGAGACTAGCTTTCTTCAGTTCAACAAAGTTTTTTGACGTTTTTCTCTCAGACAGAAAAAAGAAGTATTTAATTGGGGGAGGCAAACATGCAATCACCGTAGGTAACTCGCTGATCACAATAGATACTGCCTGAGCAGCAAGCCTTGTGAAGCCTGGGGAAGAAAAGAAAGAAAAGGTACGATTAATATTAGCATTTGCATTCCATCTCTGTGTTGTTTTCAGTGTTATGTAGGGATGTCTAATTTTTGTGGAGAAAATTGTTGAGAAGAGCAAGGGCTTGACATATTCCAACAGAACTCTTCTGGGATCCCCTCCAGTGCTACCTAACGCTCCTCAAATCTCAATTTCGTTTTTTCCTCTCTCACAAATAAAGATTAGAAAATTTTAAATTATTAGTTACATTTTTTTCTGTTAGACTGCAGGTGTAAGGGGCTCCGACGTCTTCTTAACAAATGCAAAGGCACTCCTGTTGGACCTCTTTGTGGCCTTCAATCCTTTTTTAAACCTTTCTCCTCTTCCCTTGAAATCCATAACAGAATCATTCCAGCTCTTGTCAGGATTGGATCCTCTTCTTCTACTTCTTTTTATTTTTAATTTTTTAATGTGTATTTATTTTCAAGAGAGAGAAAGCGAGAAAAGGGCAGAGAGAGGGAGACAGAGGATGTGAAGCAGGCTCTGCTTTGTCAGCACAGAGCCCCATGCAGGGCTCAAACCCACAAACCACGAGATCATGGCCTGAACCGAAGTTTGACACTTAACAGACTGAGCCACACCCAGATGCGCCTCTTCTACTTCCTCACGTAAACGTCACCTCCTCAGAGAGCCTTCACTCACCATTCCATCCAAAGCATCCCTTCATGCTCTTCCCATCCCAGCTCGCACTTCTTCCGTATCATTAGACGGCATTTTGTTGCCTTTATTATAGCACTTAACCAGTGTCTAGTAATTATCTCCTCAATTCTTATCTGTCACTTTCCACTAGAATATAAGCTTCATGAAGGCACTGCTGTACCCTCAACATTTAGTACCTCATATATCAGTTGTTCAGTAACTGTTTGGTGAACAGTCAACACACTGGTTCATGGTTACCTTTATTACTCCTCTTTGTTTTTTTGTGGCCCACCTTAGTTCTGACTGATACTAACACCTCTTAAATGCAGGTATTTGCTGAGAAGTCCTTGCCTATTGACTGATGAGTCTACACACTCTCCCTTGTTTGCTCTGAAGGATGTACTGATCCTCCCTCTCTAGATAAGGGTGTCTCAACTTTGGCACTAATGACTTTGGGCTGTGTAATTCTTTGTTGGGAGGCGTGCCCTATTGAATTATAAGATGTTATAGCAGCAAGTAACATACTCCTCAGTTGTGAGAACTTAAAAATTTCCCCAAGCATTGCCAAATGTCCCCTTGGGGACAAAATCTTTCCTTGTTGAGAGCCACTCTTCGGGATGATTCTAGAATCCTCAGTTTTGGTCTTTCTCCAGGGTAGCAATCCTACAAGTTCAGCTCCCTGTTTTCCTCCCGAACTAGCTTGGCTTTGCTGACCTTCCCTTCCTCCCTTCCTCTGTCCCTTCTTTTCTTCCTTCTTTTAAAATCTTTTAAATCTTTTCAACATTTTTACTTATCATTGACAGAGAGAGCATGAGAATCAGAATAAATTTTATTTATCATTGAGAGACAAGCAGTTTCCAGGCTCTGAGCTGTCAGCACAGAGCCCAACTCAGGGCTCAAACCCACAAACTGGGAGATCATGACCTGAGCCGAAGTCAGATGCTTAACTGACTGAGCCACACAGGTGCCCCTTAAAATATTTTATAGTAACCACGTTGATAAATCCTCCTACCCTTCATCCGACATACAGTTTCACCTCACTGTAAGCATGGCTACCCTCCTATTAAAGCCGTTCCTTAGAAATGGTAGCTGGACTACTGCAGTCATCTCCTAACTCATCTCCCTGCTCCAGACTATGCCCAGCCTCTCTCCTGTGTTGTGAAGGCAAATTCACATACTGTGAAACTTGTTATCTAATTTCTCTGCCACAATTGTTTCAGCTGTTTTCCACTGTTACAAGATCAGACTCCACAGTGTTGCTGTCAAAACATTCCACAGTCCAGCCTCTGCCAGTTTCTGTAAACCTATCTTTATTTTATCCTCACTGCTTTTAAACTTCTGAATATCACATGGATTGCCCTTTTTCTCCTTGCATCAACCATCTTCTTCAACTCTTGGTTCAAAGACCTCTCCTATGAGTTTATTTGAACATATTATCTACATAACCACTTTGGTAATTAGGTCCATAATTTGCCATGCTGTCATCTTTTATATTACCATCTATTATTGTTTATGTTATTGGTCTTGATGAGTTGTATCTACAACTAGACTAAAACATCCTCAAGAGCATGGAAAAAAAAACCTCACCAGTCCTTGACTATCCCGCAAAGCCAGACGTGGTCTTTTAATCCACTACATACATGACTGAATTTTTATTAAACAAAGATAATAAAACAACATGAAATGTTTTTCAAGATACTTGTGACATTTAAAGAAGTCATTCTGCTCTAAAAATGTATGAAGCTTTTGGAAAACATATGTCTAGTCTAGTGACTCCACAGAATTTCATGACAACTTAGGAATCATGTTAAAAATGCACTGGAATAGTCTTTGTAAGTCTGTAAAATTGGCCCCAACATACGTTTGAAAGATCTCATAAGACTATTGTATTAAATAAAATAATAAATGTGAAAACACCTAGTTTGGTACTTGGTAAAAAATAGTTTCTTGATAAATGCTTTCCTTTTATCAGATGAATATGCTTAGATGAAGCTTAAAATATAGATAAAGCAAATTAAGAAATTCCTCTGTGACCACTCTTCTCTGTGTTCTTAAATTATTTTAAATGTTTTGTTGTTCATTATGTGTTTGTGTCATATACTCCCTATTCTACTCTGAGGCATTTGACTTAAAAGATTATATCTTACGTTCTGTTTATTCAAAAGAAGGTTTAACTGCAGATACCAATCTGAGTAGATATCAGGTAAACATTACCAATTCTCTTCACACCTGTACTTCTACTGATACTTTAGAAAATCTGAGGACTCCAGGTACCATTAGAAATTCCTATCAAAGACTTTAACCTGATGTCAGATAATTAATCTATTCTACTAATCACAAAAAATGTGAGTCTGTGATGATATTAATAACATACCAGGGAGGGATCTTTTAAGAATGGCAAATTCAAATTTTTCTGTCCTTATTTAAATGTTTTGGCTTCTAAGCCATATATATATATATTACACGTTGGAAGGGCCTTCCCAATTTCAGAGCTGATAAGGTATGAAAAAAAGTATGCCCTAGAATGAATTTTTTTTCCCAAAAAAATAATAATTTTTTTTCTCCCTAGACATGTACTACTGGCTGTCATAACATATTTTGTGGATTATAAAACATGCAAAAAGGAATTTTACAATGAATGAAGTAAAGACAAAATAATATCTTAAAGTTATTTAAAATGTCAATAATAATTTACTGAGTGAGATAACATGATTTAATATGCTTTATAATTTTTAAAGGCTGGGTTTAACTCTTGGATACAGTGATTTAAAGGGCAGATTCTAAGTTCAGTTTGTGTCAGCACTTGGTTTTAATGGCTGTCACATGAACATACATAGATCCACACGGGAACAAGGGTATCGATAACTGTGCTTGGGAAATCATGGCATTTGATGCCCATCTGAAACACCACATAGGCAAAGGCAGTTGCTGAAATTTGACCAGTAAATATTCATTATCCATGATGTCAATCAGTTGTTCTAGTAAACAAATTGAATAATACATTTTATATTTTTAAGGAAAATATTCAGGAATCATCGAAACTTTTATTTGGAATATTATAAATTATGTTAGAAAATTTTCTTTCTCAGGCACACCTAGGTGGCTCAGTCAGTTAAGTAGCCAACATTTGATTTCACAGTTCATGAGTTCAGACCTGGTACGGGGCTCTGCATTGGCAGTATGAAGCCTGGTTGGGATTATCTCTCTCTCTCCCTCTTTCTCTCTCTCTCTCCCCTTCCCCATCCCGATCATCCCCTGCTCACACTCTCTTTCTCAAAATAAATTAACATTTAAAAAATTTATTTCTAAGTTCTTAAGTGTGTAGACAGGATATTTTTATTGGTGATACCAGTTTTTCTAAAATGAATATTTCTGGATTTTATAAAACAACACCTTTATAGCATTTTGTGTATTTCTGCAGTTGGTTTCTTTCTCAACAACCTGCATGTGAACAATACCATGAATACATTTTTCTTCCAATGCTACCTCTGTTTCCTCTCCAGAATCCATTCAGTTAAAACAGTTACTCCAACAGTTTTCCCATAAAGGATTGTTTTTGCTTAAAGAGTAATTTACTGGGGCACCTGGTTGGCAATGTGATTCTTCATCTTGGCATTGTAAGTTTGAGCCCCATGTTGGGTATAGAGGTTACCTAAGAATACAATCTTAAAAATATAAAATAAAATAAATAAAAAGTAATTTACTGCTACAAAAATTTCTCTGGTATATCTTTCATTATTGTTGTCAAAGAAACAAAACAACTAGTTCTTTGTGTATTTTTTCTTTGAAACATAACAAATACCTAAGCTGAGCCCTATCAGAAGCATCTGAACTTTCATTCAACTCTTTAAATCTCCTACATTGTATAATTTATTTTAATATCTATTTCTTTAAATCTTCACTATTTTCTATGTAACAGCACTTGCTGACAAAGGAATAAAGACATACATTTTAGTTTGTCACCATAGTGTTTTATATGTTCTGTCATTTTCACAGTTTCAGGAAGGACAAATGTTCCCTTATACTAGTGACTGTCTATTAATAAGTTAGAATCCTCAAAAAAAAAGGGCTCTAAACATTTATTGTTGTTGAAACAAGTTCTGTTAAGTACTGGATTAAATATCATTTGACTTAAAGCATTCTTGAAAAAGAGTTACAGAGATTTGTCTTCATGTTTTGGATGCTTAGTTTTGAAACCTTTTGCTAACCAAGATAATTTCAAACCCTCTTTAGCTAGTATCTCAAGGCACAATACCTACTTAAGAGGAATTCATGTTTAACAAGAATATATAGGAAGTTATATTTCAAGTGGTTTTCATATTTATTTCCCTTTGTAAATCCTCTTTCGATCAAGTCTCATCAGATCATCATTTTGCCTTATAATATGTCTGAGAAAGAGTTCATGTTAGGAACAGAAATAAATGTGGACTCTTTCACTTTGTTATCATATGCTCTTCCTTGCATTGCCAATATTAGTGTTAAATTCCAGATTTGTTGATTTATAGGAATATGTTAAAGCCATGTGTATGTTTTGTGGGGATTAATTTTGTTAAAAGTAGATCCTGAAATACAAAGGACAAACTTAATCCAGTGCTGCACCTTGAAAGCTGAAGAAATGCTTTAGTACCGTCCATCAGCTCCCCACCACCAGTCCTCAGCACACTGCTGCCTCACGCACAGACCAAGGGAGAGTTACAATTACAATCTCCATATGAAATTTCAGTAAAGTTCCATTTCTTCCTTTCTTGTTATACACCAAAGAATTGTCTTGCACATCCCCTGAGGTGTCTGCACTCATTTGGAACCAATTTTACTAGTCTTCAAGCACCAAGAGGAGGTGTTTTCTTTATAGTTTATCTCTAGCCTCAACTGAAGTGCTTGGTATGTAGTAGCAGCTCACTTAGTAAATATCTACTAATGAATAAGCAACTTAACATCTGGCCTGTAAATATTATCTGTCTCATATACTGTAGTGATAATAAAGGTTGAGCTTTCTCAGTTTAAAAGAGGGCAGAGATGGAGAATCATGGTATTTTTCTATTGTCATATCCACCTGGTTTATAAAGTCACTTTTCTCCACCATTTTCTTTTATACGTTTATGTGATTTGGCACCCCTTTATGGCTGCCCATTGTATAAATGTTCTTCTATTCTTAGTGATAGTTTTATGGAGAATATTACTTACTAAGGAAAATCACAAAAACTGGTATCTACAAGTAAGCATTTTTTTAAACCAGAAGTTCTTTGAAATGTTAGAGAAGGTTCCAGAACACCTGTAGAAGGCAAATTGATCATGAATAGATTGACTTGAAAGCCACCAACAAAACAGTGCTACTTATACAACATGATATATTAACTACGGATTATGCCTCCTGAATTGCTCAAAATCTATGAAATACCCAAAAGCTAGAATGGAGGAGAAATGGCAACCCCTCAGACAAGGAAGAACTTAAGTAATGAAAAGCTGACATTTTCCAATTTCAATTAAATGGCTTTACTAGATTCAAAGGCAGTTTAATAGGGCTTGGACAGAATTAAAGCATTACTGTGAAAGGTCACAGATAGATAATTGATTTGAGTTTGTAATATAAGGTCGCTGGATAAGAGCCACATTATTAGGATCACCATAGAGAAAAATGAAGAAGCTTAGTCTCTTCAGTTGACTTAGTAGGTTCAGTTGGAGTATTTTACTATGAAAGTTAATGAAAAAATATTCTTCTCTAAAGATTCATATAATGGGAAAAGTTTTATTTTAAAAATCCTGAGATGATTCATTAATATATCTACATAATACATATAATAAAACATTACATGTTTTGTAATGTAGAAACATGTAGGTACAAAGAAACCATTTAAGAAGAGAGCACTTAATTAATAAAATAAATCAATTATGTAACTCATGGTTCTAAACTACACTTAGTAGATGCACTGAGATACACTTAGGAACAATGCACAGAATTCAGTACCATAGGTATTGGAGGAAATTACTCTGCCAAAAAACCATGTAGGTATTAAATGGGGTGCTATTTTTGAACTAAAGGCAACACAAGTAGGTCTGTTAACAAGAGAAAAGAGAGCATAATTAGTGGTAGCAGAGGGAAAAATATCAAGGAAAGAATATTAAGCTGAACATCAGAGAAATCTTGAGAGTATGAATTTTAGATTATGCAACAGATTTGAGGTAAGTTAGCCAATCATTGACTAATGTGTGAGTACTAACATGAACACATATCACAGAAAATTCTGCATTGGTAGTTAAAGAAGATGGCCATTTGAGTCATTTTCCTTTCTAGTTTCCTTGGTCATAAGGTTCGTAGTGGAAAAAAAAAATTACAGGTCCCAAATACATAGAAATGGTGGGAAAAGGACTAACATGATTTAGAAATCTTACAATTTTTTAGAATTTGACTTAATTTCATATCCTAGAAAATTGCTTCAAGGAATTATGCTCTAATAAAAAAAAAATAAGGTACCTTTGCTTGATTCTTTCCTCTTAGTGTCTTTTGGAGTATAATTCCATTCCTTTGGAATGCTCTCACGCAAACGTTCAGGAACACTGTGCCTGTTTACATTGGCCCCATAGTCTCTCCCAGAATTCATCACAAATACTATCTGCTGTACAATGTCCTTGATAGCATCAGTCAGTGCCAATCTCAAGCATCGGATGACCTCTGGCTCAGACTCCATGCACGTTGAGACTTTAAAATCAGACAGCATATTATAGTTAGCAGAATCTGACAATACTTTGTGCCTTATTCAACTGGAAATTTAGTTTCTTATTATCTAGTTTAAAACTGTAGAAATGTAGAGCTGCTTTTAACCTTGAAATCATGTAATTAACAGACAGTCAATAAACATTTTTTAAAAAGTTTCTTCTAAGTAGTAAAGAAAATGGCAGTTAAAATAACAGGAAATAACAGTGTTTGCTTGAGGTTTGGAACTCTATGGTAGAAATATAAGTTGTATGATTTTCTTAGATGATAATTTGGCAATAATATCAAATCTTTAACATTTTACTTACCTGCTAACTCACTTATTCCTTCTCTAGGACTATATCTTATGAAATTAACTATAATCATGTAAAAGATATAAAGGAAAATTGAAAATAATCTTAATGTCCAATAATCATCGGTTATTTAAGTAGCAAAGGCATATCCATCTATACAACAAAGCCATATATTGTTTAGTAAAAAATAAAAATAAAGACAGGTTAGGAAAAATATGACATGCTATTTTTATTAAATACACACCACACACACACATAAAAGAATTATAAGATGCATTCTCTACTGTTAATGGTGATTTGCAATGCTGATGGGATTTCAGGTATTTCCCTCCTCCTTTCCTTTTTCTTTTTTCATTTTTCCTTCTTTTCTATCCTCCCACCCTCCCTTCTTTTCTTCTTTCTGTCATCCCACCTTCTTTTTCCTAATATATATTACCCACCATGAACATGTATTATTTGTGTGATAAATGCAGTACAATTTTATTTATTTTTTAATATGAGAGGGAAGTCTTGGGGTAACCACTTGAATCAATACAGAAAGGTACCCATATGTTTTTTACCCTCAAATTTTGAGATGATATTTATTTATTTATTTATTTACTTACTTACTTATTTATTTAAATAATCTCTATACCCAGTATGAGGCTTGAACTCATGACCCTGAGGTCAAAAGTTGCAAGCTCTTCTGACTGAGCCAGCCAGGCACCCCAGTGTAATATTTCCCAACTGATTCAATCCATTATTAATCCCAGAGCTTTGGAGCACCTGGCTGGCTCAGTCAGTTGAGCATTCAATTTAGGCTCAGGTCATGATCTCATGGTTCATGGGTTTGAGCCCTGTGTCAGGCTCTGTGCTGACAGCTTGGAGCTTGAAACTTGCTTTGGATTCTGTATGTGTCTCTCTCTGTCCCTCTTCCACTCATGCTGTCTCTCTCTCAAAATAAATAAATAAACATAAAAAAATTAAAACCAATAGGTTGAAGAGGATATGGGTAATACACAATATAGAGAGTTTAATTTTTTAACATGGTGAAATCATCAGGTATGCTGTTGCTGTTTATGGAAAAGGTGGAGGGAGGACATAGCAGTCTATCTTTATAAATGATGCTTCAAGACTTTAATTCATTGAAAGGCATAAAGAAGCCTTCTTCCTGTATGTATAATTAGTATTTATTTTGGTTGAATGCTTTGGAGTTACGGACTATATACATCTCAGGTATCTAAAAATTCTATAAATCCAGAAATTCTTCTATTCCTTTTTGTTAATTGGTAGGTTTATTCCTTTTAAAATAAAATCAAAATGGGGCACCTGGGTGGCCAGTCAGTTAAGCATCCGAATTCAGCTCAGGTCATGATCTCGCAGTTCATAAATTCAAGCCCCACGTCGGACTCTGTGAGGACAGCGGAGAGCCTGGAGCCTGCTTCAGATTCTGTGTCTCCCTCTGTTTCTCTCTCTGCCCCTCCCCTACTCATGCTCTGTCTCTCTCAAAAAATAAATGTTAAATTTTTTTTTAATTTTAAAATAAAATCAAGATATTACAAATGATAGAGAAAATAACAATCCTATTTCAAAGAGTTATTTTAAAATTATATGAATTTGTGTTAAGCAACTGGCACATAGTAGGCACTTTGTGGACCATGTAGGTATATATCGTTATTATTATTACTGAAGAGGAATTTTCTGTAAAGTATGCAATATTATAGTATAGGGTGCCCTGTGTTTTTTGATGCAAGGTTCTGCAACAAGTTGTGCATGAGACAGTAATGAGAGGATCAAGTAATATCCACAGATGTCTATAGTAGGGATAAGATACAGCTCTAGCAAGAAGAGAAGAAAAAATAGGAAGAGAGAATAGAGAAGAAAAAAAAAAAGCAAGTTACAAGCCCTTCTGGTTTTTGGCTCTGCATATAAAGAACTTAGAAGTCGCCACTCTGTCCTAACAACAAGTAAAAAGCTGAACATATGGAAAAATCAACAACTCTTCTTGGATGTGTAGAGAGGTAGGGACACAAGGCAAACTATCACCCCTGAAATTAGAGTGACTGACAGCAAATACAGGGAGTCACAGCTTACTGGAGTGGAGACTCCTAAATAGAACCTACCATGGGAACCAGTACCAAGGTAGGAAGTCTGAACTGTAATTGATGAATTGCTAGAGGCTCAGAGTAGACAACTCTGAGAGTTAAAACTCCAGGGGGACCCTGTTATGTGGAGGCTGCCACACTTTTATGAATTTTACCTCTGTTAGTTCAACTAGGTGCCCATATGTCAGAGAAAAATCCCTGAGAGCTTCCAGCAAGGGAAAAGGAACATTTTGAAATAAGTCAGAGCACTCTGTTGTTCTTCAGGGCTGCCCTCAGGAGAAACTACTAAAATAGAGCCTAACCCACTGGAGTATTATCAGAGCCTAACTGACCTAGAAGAAGGAAAATACCTAATTCCAGCCCATTCTAGCTATACTCTTCTACATAAAATGGGAGAAAAAAACTGAGAAACACTTGTGAAGCACACCATCCAGAGGGCATAGGTCCACTAAAAGATCTAATCATAGGACTACAGAATGCTTTCCATTCCCCCCCACTTCTCCACCACATCACTAAAACCCTCTTCAGAGCAGTTTCTGTTACCCAAATACATCATATCCAGCTTCCAAGAGAAATTACAAGACATACCAAAAGGCAAAGAACATAATTTTGAAAGGAGAAAACATCAAAATTGACATGGAAATAAGAATTACCAGAGCAGGAATTAAAATCACGTTGATTAATATGTCAAGGGCTCTAATGAATAAAGTAGACAGCTGGCAAGAACAAATAAGCAATGTAAGTAGAGAATGGAAATCTTGAGAAAGAACCAAAAAGAAATACTAGACATCTAAAATACTGTAAACAAAAATGAAGAATGCCTTTCATGGGCTTATTAGTAGACTGGACATAGCTGGGCAAAGAATCCCTGAGCTTGAGAATATCTCAGTGGGGACCTCTAAAACCCAAAAACAAAGAGATCAAAGTCTGGGGAAAAGAAAAGAAAAGAAGAAGAACAGAATATCCAAGGACTGTGGACAACTACAAAAGGTGTAATATGTGTAATGGGAATATCAAAAGGAGAAGAAAGAGAAAGAATCAGAAGAAATATTTAACACAATAATGGCCAAGAAGTTCCCCTTGAATTACTATCAAACAGAAACTACAGATCCAGAAATCTCGGAGAACACCAAGCAGAATACTTAAAACTATACCTACACATATCGTTTTCAAACTACAGAAAAAGCAAAAACAAAGAAGTCCTTGAAAAATCCAGAGGAAAAAATAGTACCTTACCTATAGAGAAACAAAGGTAGGAATTAATGTCCAGCTGTTCAGAAACCATGCAAACAAGAAGAGAGTGGTGTGAAATATTTAAAAATATCAAGGGGGAAAAAGACTCAACAACATAGAAGTCTGTATCCTACAAAATTATCCTTTAGAACTGAAGGAGAAATAAAGACTTTCTCAGACAAGTAAGTATTGAAGACAGTGGTTACCAGTAGACCTGTCTTAGAAGAAATGTTAAATGAAGCTTTTTAGAGTAAAAGGAAATAATATAATAGTGAATGCTCAGATCTACATAAAGTAAAAAAAAAGAAAAAGACATTGAAGAAGGAATAATTGTTGGTAAAATAAAAAATTAATTTTTCTTATTCATGATTGATCAACAGATAAGTTTGTTCAAAATAATAATACCAACAAGTATTCACTTATGTACATATCTTATACATAACTACAAAAGTGGAGTCCCTTGTGACCACTGTAAGGTCTCAGGTTATAGAAAATATTCAAGACTCAGCGGGTATTTAATATTTATGGAGAAACAATTTACACAAAGACCAAGGATATTTCACCAATCTGAAATTCTGATCCTTTAAAACAATCCACACAATTCAGGCTGTATTAATTTGTTTCAAGAGACGTGCCTGACCTTGTGGAGAAGGGTTTGCTCAATGTGAACATGAAGAGAAGACTTACTGGGAGCAAGTAGCAATGTCACTTTCTCATGGCAGCACCTGAAGGCCACTGGAATCTTCTAGGTCATTTTCAGTACAGTGTTGTGCTAAGTGTCAAAATGGTTCAAGAACTTAAGAGTTGAAAAACAAATCATGGTTGAAGCATGTGGCCAATTCTTTATAATCCTGTGAGAGAATTCGACTCCCACTTCACCTGAGTAACTAAACAACAAGGGGGTCAGGGCTTTCAAGGCTACTTTTCTTTCAGTTCCATAAAGTCTACATCAGAAGTAATCCAGTCTTTTTAACTGGAAAACTGTCTCTCCTTTGGGTAAAGAGATCACAGCAGGAAATACATAGAAACTAGGAGATAAAATTTTAAGAAGAGATAATTATTACAGAGTCTTAAGTGATAGATTCAGGTTTTAAAAATCATTATATAGTTATCTATTGCTATTTTTCAGGGATAATGACCAAGAGGAGATGTAACATAATAACCTTAAACTAGCTGAAAAGATACTCAAATAATGTCTAGAGGATAGTCAGAGTCCGGGAAAAGGGAAAGCATGAATATGAACAAGTTAGATTTTTTTATATAGATCGTAGGAAATATTTCATGGAAATGTAGTTTCCAAAACAGTGTACAAAAATGTTTATAGGTTGAAAGCCAAATGTAAATGATGTAAATGGTTAAGAGACTAACAGTATAACTACTAGGTTCTCATTCTTTGTTTTCCCAAGATATTAATAAGTATGTAATTTAAAGGCAGGGTATTAAGTATAAAAGAAGGTGAGAATCTTTTCACCCGGCCCCAAGGTAGGGCAACCCATAAACACTTTCTAGTTAGATATGTAATCTGCTGTGGCTTTAACATCCATGCTAGCTGTAGCCAGAAGAACAGTACGAATGGAAAAACATAATGGTTCCCAAAGCATCGAGAGGACGTGCTTGCCTTATAGAGACACAGGCGCTGAGGACATCATAATAAATGCCTTTTATGTTTAAACAAAATGACTACCAGTTTTGTCAACAAAATGCATCCAAGAAGAACATGCCACTAATGTCTTACTTGCTCAATAGCAAAACATGGTAAATATGGTAAATATTAGTAAATTTTTATGAGGGGAGACATTTCCTAATAATAATTTAAAAAGAAAATCTGCATTACACAGTTTCTCCCCCTCAACCTCCCCTTCACCTTGTCTCAAGTATATTATATTTGATAGGACCTAATAGTTAATGATTCCCCAAAGAAACTGTTATGCTGGAAAAAAAATGTATGATAAACTTTTACAAATAATAATCTCAGCAAAAGTGACATCAATAAAACTTTCAAAGCTCCTTTAAAGATGTATTTAAGTATCTATCAAACATTTCTTTTACAAGCAGTAAATTTTTCATACCTGGAATGTTATATAGAAAGTCCCATAATTGTTCTTCTTCCATGTAGCTCACGAAAACATTTCCAAATATTTGTGGAGAAAAATTGCAATGGTACAATACTTTAAAGATGGTTTCTATTAAGTTGGATCCTTGGTTCAGATTATTATCTGTATCAGAACCTTGTTCTTGAAAGGTACATTCTTGGAAAAAATAAAACTGATTTAGTGAGATAGGTATCAGTGAATGTGATTAAATTCTTGTCACTTACCCAAGCATAATGCAGTAAAACTATATCTGATTAATATTTACATAATAAGAGAAATGCCGTATTCTTCCAGAATAAGAGGCCACCTAAGCCAACATTGTTAGTAAGACACATAGGATATTTGTAAGGGGGGAAAATGTGAGAAGGGTCACAATGACATGACCTCTAAGGGCAATGATAGTTTCCCTTTATGTCAGAATTCTTTTTCTCTTAAAGAAACTTTTGTTGATTCCTTTTGTCATTTAAAATTAATATGTTTATTCTAGAAATTATAAAACAAAAAACTCTAGACAACTAAGAAAATTAAAATTGTACCAAATCCCAGCAACCAGTGACAGTCTATATATGGTGCAGTGTTTCATTTGTATTAGGTACAGATGTACTAAGTGAATATATGTATGTATAACTTGAACACCAAGTAGAATTATTCTATACATATTTTTTGTTATCTAAAACCTATTTAAATCAAGTTGAATCTTTGTAACTCTCTTTTGGATTTGTGTTCTGTGTTGTACCCTTTATTCAGAACATAAATTTCATGGAAAACTTAGTTATAATCCTCTCAGAATTATGCTATAAATTCTACAAGTAAATTTACAAATGTTTCTCAAATCCACAGGTCCTGCCATTAACTAGTGAGGAGGTTTAGGGGCGTCTGAGTGGCTCAGTCAGTTGAGCATCTGACTGCATTTTAGCTCAGGTCATGATCTCAGGGTCATGGCATAGAGCTGTGTGTTGGGCTCCACACTCAGCGTGGAGATTCTCTCTCTCCCTCTGTCTCTTTCCCCAATTCCTATGCACACACACACACACACACACACACACACACACACACACACACTCTCTCTCTCTCTCTCTCTCTCTCTCTCTCTCACTCTCTCTCTCTCTCAAATAAAAAAAAATTAAAAAAAAAAAGAATGAAGAGATTTCTCTGTAAAACTATTTAAGGAATTCCCACAAAGACAGAGCCACTTTAAATATCTTAAATAAATACAATCTAAATTGTTTTGGAATGAGTACATTTCTTCTCCATGCTCATTTGGAAGCTTATCACTTTTATGTTTCCTCTTGATAACTTTATCTCTGTGATTTGATTCTTATTATCTAGAGGACCCTTCTTGAGAATTTTGCTAGGACTCTTGATAAAGTGGCATTCCCTTTCCAATGGGGTTGCTAAGCTGGCAGAAAGTAAACCGGAAGTTACTGATGGCTATTTGGAGGAGGACCTGACTGAGAATGAATCCAATAAAATAAGAAGCAGAACCAAGAGACAAAAAGTTCCTGGGCACCTGGGTGGCTCAGTGGGTTAAGAGACTATTTCAGCTCAGGTCATGATCTTACAGTTCATGAATTCAAGCCCTGCGTCAGGCTTGACAGTTCAGAGCCCAAAGCCCTCTTCAGATTTTGTGTCTCTCTCTTTCTGCTCATGCTCTCTCACTCCCTCCACCCCCCCTCAAAAAGAAAGACTAAAAAAAGAGAGACAGAACATCCCCGATGATATGACACTGAGAACCTGGATCCAGTAATGCCTATATTTATGTTCACTGAGCTTATATACATTCCCCTTTACAGTTGAACCAGGCTAATTTGGGTTTCTATAGCTTTTAGTCTAAAGCATAAAAGATTAAATGATAACGAGTTCTAATCTAGGCATTCATATTTCAGCTTTTTCATTCAAATAGTTTTGGTAGTTGTCTGTCTTTCCCACCTTCCGCTTCCTCTGACATACAACCATCAGTTCTCCTTAATGTCATTCCCCCATGTTTAAACCTTCTCCTATTCCTCCACTTTGTTAGAGATTCCTTAGCCTGACAATCAAGAGTTTCTACAATGTTTTCCCAAATTATACACCAAACCCAAATATCTGTTCCAGTAAACAGATTGGTGGATTTGCTCTTCCTTATAAATGTTCTCTCTCATATCGTTTTATTTGTTTATGCTATTTCACTACTCTAGAATGTTCTCCTTCAATAAAATTCCCACGGTTTAATTAATCAATTATTGTGTCAGCAGTCATATCACACTAGATGCTGAGGCCTATGCCTTCCAGGCTTTTACCCACTGTATATATGTTTATATGTTTGTGAGCGGAGGGAATGAGAGATCGGTAACCAACCATTACAGCAATGTATGGATAAGTAGGGTAACCATACACCCTGCTTTTCTTGGGGCACTCGGTTTAGGTCTGTTGTTCTGGCATAATTACCAGTAGCATCTGCTCTTAAAAGCGTCGAAATTTTGGGTGCCTGGGTGGCTCAGTTGGTTAAGCATCTAACTTCAGCTCAGGTCACAAACTCATGATTCATGAGTTTGAGTCCCGCATGAGGGTCTGTGCTGATAGCTCAGAGTCTGGAGCCTGCTTCTGGATTCTGTGTCTCCCTCTCCCATTCATGCTCTGAGTTTCTCTCCCTCTCTCTCTCTTTCTCTTTCTCTCTCTCAAAGACAACTAAACACTAAAAAATTTTAAAAATATAAAGTATCCAAGTTTGGATGACAAATTATTCAATCATCCCAAATCTAAGTGATTTGAGTATAAGGCACTGTGAGACTACAGATGATACTTTAAGTTTTTACAGAGAGCACAAAGAAGAGCATGTATCAGCTATATCTTTAAAGAAGAGTAGAAGTTTATCAGCATGACAAGACTGAGGTACAGAACTGTCCAGCAGGATGGAAGGGTTAGTGTCATGAGGAGAAGTAGTAGCTGCTGAGCGCGGGGGTAGCACGGCTGAAGTGTGCCAGGTATGAGATGAAGCTAAACCATCGACACAGAATGAGTAATCTAGGCCTCCAGGAACTGTACAGTGACAATGCAGTTGAAGAAAGGGGGTTGGATATGATGAATAATTACAATAAAAATACTAATTATTACTGTTATTACCATAGAAATGTATCAAGATGCTTCAATGAAATATGATTTTTAAATTTTTCTCATTTTCCTTTGCTCTGAAATATAGTAGGCTGTTTCTGTTTACTTGTCTCAGAGGGTTTTGTTATTGGAAAAGCACAAATAAACTGAAGTCCGTTACCCTCCTAGATTTAAAAAAAAATAAAAAGAAGGAAAACAAAATCTTTTGAATTGCTATTAATTTGAACTCCATGAAGCAGCCAGTTTTGTAGGCCAAAAAGGTAATATTGGCCCTACCACACAGTACCAAAGTGAAATCATATGTGTCCTGGTAGGTGGGAAAGGACGAGGGCTCCGAAAGAGGAGAGGCTCTGGGACTGGGAAGAAAAGCCACTAGGTCTGCCAGGCAGAGCCCCTGACCTTGGCCACCAGTAATGTGCAAGGAGGCTGGCCAGGGTGAGAAACAGAGGGAAGCTGGCTCCCTGACCCCGGCTCGAGGCCTCATCAAACGTTTCCAGTTCCTACCTGAGTGCAGCACTTAAAAGCATCATCTGGACACGGATTAGAGGGGTCTCTGCAGTAACTAGGGTCCCTGGATAACTGATGATCAATAAAGCCTCGGGGAGGGACCTATGCACCACCCTGGGACAGGGGTAGGAGCCCTAAGAACAGTCCTCATTCCATGTTCTACCAGCCTGGTAGGATGGGGCTCAGAATTTTCATAACACTGACTTAAAGACAGTAAGTGATTTTGATATTTCTTGTGTATCTGAGTTTAAGAACTATTCACAAATTATTTACTGTATGCCAAACATCACATGAACTGCTTTATAAGTCATTTCACCTTCATAATACTCCACAGAATGAGTGCTGATTCTCCCAGGTTTATGGATGAACACGGTAAGGTTGAGAAAAATTAAGTAACTTGCCCAAGATCACAAAGGTGGAAAGAATTTGCCTGTGTTTACATTAACTAGAATCTCAAATTTCTCAAGGACTACTTTGCCATTCTTTTGGACAGTAACCTCTGAACACAAAGTACACAGTCCAAGCTAGATATTTGACATGTGGTAATTTACTGCCTTAATGCAAAATACTTTAGTACCTTATAACATTGTGCGACTTCACATACATTATCTCATTACATCTCTAGCACT
Source organism: Suricata suricatta (assembly GCF_006229205.1). Taxonomy (NCBI): domain Eukaryota; kingdom Metazoa; phylum Chordata; class Mammalia; order Carnivora; family Herpestidae; genus Suricata; species Suricata suricatta. The sequence goes on from NC_043705.1 coordinate 68,650,981, forward strand.
GTTTCATTATCAGACTTTCTATGGATGTCTGTAGGCATCTTCCAAAAGTACCAAGAGTAGTGCTATGCGTTAACTAATTTTTTGTTTGTTTGTTTGTTTGTTTTTCAGTGCAAAAAGATGTTTTTATTATAGCTCAGGAATATGGCCTGTGGACAGAAAGAGCTGCACTGGGATTGTGAAAAGCAATTGATTATATACCTCGGTGGCCAAGGAGGTAAAGAAAAGGGAAACTTGGCCTTAGCCTTCTTCTTCGAGCCTTGCTGCTTCGCCTCTAGCTGAGCGATCCCTTTACCTTTTGGCTTTGAAGACCCCTTTTCTGGAGAAGTTTGCAAATTCTTCACCTCTACCTCTAAGCTTTCTCTTTCATGTTCCTTGCTTCTCAATTTCTGCCTATGACACTACCACTGTCTATTCATCGCCAGGTTCTTTGCCTCAGCAATTTTAATGCCTCTGAGTTGTTAGATGTTAGAAATTAAATGTCTCTCCCAATCATCTCCATTTCCATAAGGAATCAAAGTTGATTTTTTTAAAGTTTTTATTGATGAGGGCTTGAACTCAGGACCCCAATGTAAAGAGTTGCTCTTCCAACTGAGCCAGCCAGGTGCCCCTCAAATGTTTTCCCCCCTCATTGTATGTCTTCTCTTTTCCTGACACTATTAGTACAGTTTAGGCTTTTTTTTTTTTTTACCTCTTTCTTTAATCAAAATATTTCCCAGAATATACACTAAATCTAACTTTTCAGACTTATTATTTCCTATTATCTCCAAAATTCCAGGGTAAGTTCTTTTATTTTTTTTTCTTTTTAAATTTATTTATTTATTTATTTATTTATTTATTTATTTATTTATTTATTGCCAGGTGCTCACGAGGCTATTTTATTTATTTTTTTTTTCCATAATATTTTATTGTCAAATTGTTTTCCATACAACACCCAGTGCTCTTCCCCTTAAGTGCCCTCCACCATCACCACCACCTCTTTTCCCCCCTCCCCCTTCCCCTTCAACCCTCAGTTCATTCTCAGC
>NC_043705.1:68652102-68653800 GCF_006229205.1 Suricata suricatta
AAAGAATGATTTTTTTTCTTTTTGTCTTCATAGTATAAGACCCATTTCATGAGACTTGATTTTTAAACTTTAAAATTTTGCCAAAATAAGAATAGTTTGGGGGGATAATAATCAAATCGTATTTAACTGAAAATTTGTAAGTAAATGACATATCTTTATATCTTTTGTTACCTTTTATATATAACCCTTGAAAACCCTAACTTTCAAGTGAGGTTTCAATTTTGTTTTTGTTAATTTCACAGTGAACCAGGCTGTGACATTCAAATTTAGTGCTTCTTTGGAACAGTTTTCATGTGATACTCTGCCCCCCTTTTCCTCTGGTATCAGTTAATCATCTTGGTGTTTTAGGTGTTGGGGAATCTTGGTTTTATAGGCTACATTTTCAGTCCCTGCACTCTCTCTAATACGTATGTCTAAAGTGAGTCTTTCAGCCTCTTTCCTTTGGTTAGGGATGCTCGTTAGAGCCTGGTTAATTCAGCGTCCCTCAGCTCATGGCACTCTCTTCACCGATGTTGCTGCCAAATCCATTTTAGTGACTCAGCAGGAGCTTGTCATTAACAGCATTTTTGCAGAAAGTAAAAATTAAGCAGTCTTGGAAAGCAAAGTGCTAATGTACCATGTATGTGTAAATCTGTGGTAGCAGTAAACACAGTCTCTTGGTGGGGTTGGTGGGGAGCTCCTCACTGGATCCCACCCTTTTTTGAAGCGCTAACAAGTTCAGTTCTCAATAATGTCTGCAGTAAAAAGGACCCTTCAGTGTAACTGAAAAGGCAATCTGTTTTTGATTCTTATATTTGTTTATAGAAGGTATGAAACATTTGATAGATAGAGAGGAGCCAGATGGAATTCAAAATAGCAGCTTTACTATTGCTTGGGTCAGAAAATATGGCTTTAAATATGGCTTGCCCACACAGCCTCGCTTTCCAGAATTAAGTTGATCCTTCTGTCCCTCCAAATGCCCTGGCTGCCTCCTTACCACCCCCCAAAATCACCAGCAGAGCTCAAAGCCACGGGATCCCTTGTGATGGCAGAACCAGTCCTCAGACTTAACAGAGCGGAGAGCAGGTCAGAATGCAACTCCTTGCAATGAGGTGGGCCCCAAACTCACCATTGAGAAGACTCCTCCCTCCTTCCTTAGCTCGAAGTGTGGAGAAAGACAGGATTGTGACTCATATTAACGGGAGGACAGTAAGGGAGTGCAGGCCTGTGTTAGTTGTAGATCTGACAGGAAAGTACCTCTTGGGTATAAATATTGACTGAGGAAGATGATGCTAAGTGGACCACATTTATTTGAACAATGGATACTTTAAGCAGATCTACAACTCATTGATATGTATGTCTTTCATGACTGAAGATCCTATAAAGACACACCTCGGGGATTTTCTATTAAATAAACAAGTGTCTGATCCAGAAGGCAAAGAGAAAGCAAAAGAAAGAGCTAGACCTGCATGTGGAGGAACGGGGGACTAACTAAAAAAGAAGGTTAAAATCATAGAACTCTAGCAGATTCTTCTTGAAAGGAATGGGAAAGAGAAGAATAAAACAGAACACAGAAGAAAAGCCCTAGTGTGTAGGAAATTCACAAGCTGAGGAAAACCAAAGTTTGTGGATGAGTGCCTCGAAAAAGTATTACTTTTCACCAGGTTTCTAGGACACCAACCTTAGAAACATTTGAAATCAGCTGAGGTTCACCTTCCA
>NC_043705.1:68653900-68905581 GCF_006229205.1 Suricata suricatta
CCACCCGGTGCAAGCTAGCATGCATCCCACACCGGGTGGGATGTGTGTGATATTCCTTAGACACTCCTGGCTATCCAAAAACAAGAAAGGACCAAAAACAAATGGTTAAACTGATTAAGAGCGTACACTAGTTTACCAGAAAAAGGCAATCCCATCAATAGCCTAAAATCCAGGAGCTCCCTACTGTCCATGTTAATGCTCTGCTAGAGGGAAAAACAACCTTGACACTAGCTAGGCCTCCAGTAAGTCTTTAGCATGTGAAATTCTCTTTGGAAACTCCCTCTTGACCTTATCTCCCTCGACTCTGTAAGACAGTCACCCCCACACATAGTACAGCTTTCCTGCCCATTGGTCCTGTCTCCATGCTTTGATAAAATCACCTTTTTGCACCAAATTGAAGTATTTAAGAATTCTTTCTTGACTGTTTGCTCTGGACCCCACAAACTCCCATCACCAAAACTTCATCAGTCTCCATTTTTTTTTTTAACAAATAAAGAAACTACGTCTTAAAGAGGCCGACAATGAATAAAATAGAAAAGTTCTCTACAAGTCATCAAGTAAATAGCTACACTCAGTAGCGATTTGTAATTGGACAATTGACGCCAGTTTCTTGAAAACTGATCATCTTTATAGAGAAGGCACAGGCAATTCTGTGTATTTAAAAATTATTTTGTAATATCTAAAAACTTATAAATGTAGATAGGGAAACCTATTTGAAACAGTTTTGGCTCTATCCACCTATATGTACTAGGGTTCCTCTCCATGATTTTTATAAGGTAAGATTTTTCTCCAAAGTGCACTTCACGGGATGTTAATGGGTAGTAGCCCATAAGTTCTGGAAGTGCTGGCTTTGGCAATATTAAATACTTTCATTTTCTGCAGGCTTTCTCAGAGCCTTTAATTATTCATGAGCCCTGTGCCTCTCTAAGAAGGGATTTTAGTATATCATGTTTTTAAAACATTTTTGACCGTAAAACCCTTTTCTAGTATTACATCTAGCAGGACTACTATTCTATTAAAACTGAATCTAGGAATCCTGGCTCTAATGTTTACAAATAGACTCTTAAATTAACCAAATGAAAGTGAGCAATTCGAATGAAAAAGGAAGGAAGGTAGAAAGAAGTCCAAAGGTTTACTCTGCATAAGGAGATTGCCCATTAGAAAAGAAATCCAGTCACCAGAGTTGGATTTTAATTTTAATTCAAATGAATCATTTTGGGGCAAAGAGAGATTTTGCTTTACCAGTAAACACTGGCAAGAATAACAAAGCACAGCCAAAAGAGGTCTTGAAAAACTGATTCATAACCCACAGATTTATACCAAGGTCTAACTCTCTGATGAAGAAACAATGAAATTATATGACTGGCAGGCACCTTACAGGGAGGTCAGTAAGTATTTGGTCAATAAATGAATAGATATTTGTTGAGTCAATGAATAAAATGTCTCCTCGCATGCGTGACAATGGTGACCTAGCTTCTTTTTGAATACTTACGGGGGTGGGCTTTCCATTACCATTCCAGGCAGCTATCCCACTGCAGATCAGCTCATGTTATGATAGGAAAAGGTAGCATTCAGTAGGCACAGAGGGAAAGGTAGGAATTGAGGTCCCTGGCTGGGGAAAACCACATATTTTGGAACAGTGCTGGGTACGACTGACCACAGTTAACTCCCTTGGGGTGTAACAGACACCACCTACTCTTCCTCATGTTCCCATCACGAATTTGACAAAAGACTCGATTAAAATAAGTAATAGACCATAAAACGGTATGGCCACCCACCATTATGGAAAGGTGTCAACCAAAAAGTAATGCCTAGGTATTTAGAGTTACCTAGACAATTAGGGTGAAATCTGAGAAGGAAAATGGGAGAAGGGAAGCACCCCTCCCCCAATCAAAACCCTATTAAAAAAAGAAGTCTGCCTATTGTTACAGGCCTTCACTTTCAAATGCCCCCTCTCCATAAAGAAGCTTTCATACTACTCTCACTTGCTGATCTTATACTCTAGTAAACTTTTGCCTGCTGCTCTTTTTATTCCATGTCCACTTCTTCATTCTTGGAAGCAGGGAGACAAGAAACCCTGGGTATTGAGGTAAAGAATCCTGAAACAAAGTTACTGAGCTGTTTTGCATTGTTAAGAAACATTGCCCAACACTGTTATCAGAAAGGGCTATGGAAATCTAATCTCCTCTCTTTAGATAAAGAAAAGAAGCACAGAGGTGTAAACAATTTCTTCAGGTGTCATTAGAGATGAGAATTCAGGTTTTCTGACTGCCAAGAGTGACAGCCAAAATCCATCTGCTTCTAATTTATTCCCAAGTATTTCCACTTGCTGACTTGGACAGCCTATTTTCTTTTTCTTTTTACATTTAGACTTAAGGGGTGCCTGGGGGCTCAGTTGGTTAAGCCTCTGACTTCGGCTAAGGTCATGATCTCACGTTCGTGGGTTCAAGCCCCGCATCGGGCTCTGTGCTGACAGCTCAGAGCCTGGAGCCTGCTTCTGATTCTGTGTCTCCCTCTCTCTGCCCCTCCCTGCTCGTGCTCTGTCTCTCTCTGTCTCAAAAATAAATAAAACATTAAAAAAATACATTCCAAGATAGCTATCCTGCCTCTTCTCATCTTTTCTTCTCCAAGTTATGCATACCCAGTTCATTTAAGCAAGGTATGGCCTAGTTAACATCTTTCAGTTTTCACTCTTTTTTTTTCTAAAGTTTATTTATTTTTGAGAGAGAAAGACGAAAGACGGAGTGCAAGTGGAGAAGAGGCAGAGCGAGAGGGAGACACAGAATCTGAGGCAGGCTTGAGGCTCTGAGCTGTCAGCACAGAGCCTGACACGGGGCTCAAACTCACTAACTGCGAGTTTATGACCTGAGCCCAAGTCAGATGCTTAACCAGCTGAGCCACCAGGTGCAGCATTTTCACTTTTAATGGACCTCCCTTTAAACAACTGTGCCAAGAAAAGACCACGGTATTTCATGCTGGATCTGACAACGACTAAGCACAGGTGGCTAATTGGTCCAAATAGGTGGCTAATTGGTCCAAATTCTGTAGCAGGCAGCCCTAGGTAGTAAGAGATAAGTTTTGAGCACCACCTGGGCTCCCTAACACCTGGGTTCCTAGATGTCCATACTGTAAAACCAAGTCAAAGCTGTTTGAAAGGGAAATTCATTCTGTAGTAGATGCCAAGGCTATCTATCCAGTGGCGATGTCTACTCAGACCTTGGGAGAGAAGTCAAAAGTGTCATCCTAGCCCTATGTGCAGACCTCCTCTCTAGATGACTACAATGCAGAGAAGTGATAAAGCCACTGTGGGAGCTTGTGTGCTGTACAATGTTCTGGAACAATGGCTGGCAAGCCCAGGGGACAAATTCAGACTGATGGCTATTTTCAACAGACTGATTGCTGATTCAAGTGAGGAATGGTTTTTACGTTTTTACATGGTTGGAAAAAAAGGCAGAAGTCGGATACCCTTTGTGATACACAAGATTATGTAAAATTCAAATTACTGTGTGCATAAATAAAACTTCACTGGAATACAGCTGACGGGGCTCAGACGTACTACCTCAAATATGGTACCTTGACATACTGAATATTTTAAAAGCTGAAAGAGTTTGAAAAAACAGCAGAAGCAAGAGAGTCCCCCTAACCTTCCCTTTGCTCTTCTCTCCTGAAACAGGTCAAAAAATCCTGTGAGAGGTGACTTCTCTATACCAGGAAGGGAAGCGCATCCTTGTCTCTCAAGTCAAAAGGATACTGAGAAGGATCCTACCAATTAGGCCCTGCTAAGTTTTCCCCAACTTACTACACTTATTTCATACCCTTTGATCTATCATATTTCTCCATGACTGTACATTCTTCATTAAACCTAGCATAAAAATACCCAATTTAACTGTTTCTTTGGGTCTTCGTTTCCTTATAAAAAATAAATTAATAAACAAATCCTCCTGTATAAAAAATAAATTAATAAACAAATACATACATACATACATACATAAGGGGTGCGCCTGGGTGGCTCAGTCATTTATGTGTCCAAGTTTGGCTCAGATCATGATCTCACAGTTCGTGAGTTTGAGCCCTGCATCACGCTCTATCCTGATAGCTCAGAGCCTGGAGCCTGCTTCAGATTCTGTGTCTCCTTCTTTCTCAGCCCCTCCACTGCTCACACACTGTCTCTCTCAAAAATAAATATTAAAAAAAATTTTTAATGAATTTGTATGCTTTCTCTCCTGTTAATGTATCTTTGTCAGTTAAATTTTCAACCCATTTAGAAGGCCAAAGAGTGCTAACGAAAACTTTTTCCTCCCCTACACAGCCACGCTCATTTGCTTATAATAGTCTGGGGCTTTTGGCATGCTACCGTGATAGAGTTTGGTAGTCGTGACAGAGAAGGTACAATCTACAAAGCCTAAAATATTTACTCTATGGCCCATTCTACAAAAGTTTGCCAGCTCCTACTCTAAAACACTGGAAGAAAGTGTACACATATTCCAAATAATCTAATACTGAAGGACGTCGTCCATCTATGCCCAAATAACCCATTTTAAGTAAGTAGGCACTGCTCTTAAGAGCCGCCCTTGCCTATTATCCAATCTGTCAATCTTTCCTCAGTTACTCTGTTGTATAAAAGCACTCCACGGTACTTATTACCAGCTGAACTTACCCAATTTTTTTACCTCTTTACTGTATAAGATCCGTCCTCTCCAATTTTTCCCAGCAATTAATCCCCCCGAATGTAAAGGCAACATGGCATGTCATATTTACCACTCTATCTCCAACTGAGAACAGTGCCTCACACCTAGTTAAAGCCCATTGAATATTAGTCTAATAGAGAACATATTTATGAAATCAAGTAACTGAAATTTTCAGAAATTAATTCAAAAGGATATTATTTCTTATTTCTAAGAATGAATACCTCCATAAAGTCTCATGGTTTTATTTTAGAAATTTATTTAAAAACAATTGATATACTGTCACAAAATAATGGCTCTTCCCTCTCCTAACAAGGACCACTTAAACATCAAGTGGGCAATTTATTCAATTTCTCTGAATCTAAGTTTCATCATTTGCAAAATGGTCCTAATAATCCAAGGGTCATAAATGAAATAATACGTTAAATCGCTTTGAGTTGTTGGGGAAAAAGATGCTACATAAATTCATGATGATAGTATCACTTGTAATATAATGCCCAATCATTTTGCAATGCTAACACTAGAAGCATATTAACTGCTAAAGAAGACACATGTTCCAATAGTTATATGAGACATTTTCTAGGTGCCATGAAGAGATAGAATATAAAATATTTCAGCCACTATCAAGCCAGATTAGATATGATTCCGTTTAGGGGAAGCATTATAGCAAAATTCATACTCCCAGTCTCCCAAGCTGTGTGTGAAGGTTCCCAAGGAGTGTTACAATATTTAGAACTTGAGACTATTTATTTGGCCCAGTTTTTATCTTCACATGCTAGCATCTTGAGAGCTGCTAGGTCAATACCTTCTGGAGTACAAGGCGTCAAAGGAGAAGCCCTACTTCCTAGGAAACACTTAAATGTATGCTTCGACAGAGGGAAGAGTTACAAGCAGAAGGAGAGACCACTGCATAGGGACTGCAGGAGGAGTGATTAGAGAAGAAGAATCCATCAGGTGTATTCTCCCAGGCATTCAATATAAAAGAATATAAAAGAAGGAAAGAATCCAATATGAATTAAGTACCTACTAAACACCAAACAATGGTATTTCATATTTATTTACTTTCTTAAACTTCAAAATGAACACACTAAGGCCAATTTTAGAACTCCATTTAAAAATGAATGAGACAGAACTGATTCATGGGAATCTAATTGCCATTTATTCAGTCACTCACTCATTCATTGAATAAATGATTTCAAAGTACATTCTATGTATTGAAGGGTTGAGAACTAGGCCAAGCTCTGGGGACACAATGATGAACTGCCTGCCCTCCTGGAACTGGCACCTGCTGAAACAGACATGACATACACAGTTATGTTAACTCACCATTCACTTAAAATCGTGTGAAGTGTTCCAAAAGGAATCATGGTGGGACCTTTTGGAATCATCAAAGATGACTTCTGAGGAAGTAATATTTAGGCTGAAAGGTGATTAGCAGCTGCCAGGAAAATGAAGAGGAAAGAGATTCTGGACACCAAACACCATAACATTCCAAAGGTTCTGCAGCAGAAAAGAACTTGGCATATGGGCCAAGTGGAAGGTAGTTGGTGTTAAAGTAGCTATCTCTTTTCTCAAGACACTTCTGCAGGGCCCTTGCTGTTACAGATATACAACCCTAGGATGCACAACCTAGACCAGAAAATGCATGTTAAGCTGGGGGAAAGCAGGACACGGTATGTTGGATAAGTCAGCCACAGCCAGAGCACAATGGGCACTGTTCATGTCTCAAGGATAGTGTCCTTACTCTGTAAGTAGTGGGCAGCCACTAAAGTGTTTTAGCAGGGGAGTGACATAATCAGATCTATGTTTGAGTAAGATCACACTTCCTGACTACAGTGAGCTTCCTGATAAAATGGTTTATAAATATCCCTAGGTAAATATTGTCTCTTTACAAGGTGGTAATACATTGGAAAGACAAGCCACATATTCAAATTCTTTTGTCTTCTGTGGCAACAGACACCTTCTTAGATAGCCTTGCTATACAAATGGTGGGCCAGGGATCATCAGCAGCAGGAGCAGCATCACATGGGAGCCTGTAGGAATGGAGAGACCCAGGCCCCATCCCTAAGCCTATTGAATCAGAATCTGCAGTTTTAACAAACTTCCCACGTGACAGGTTTGCATTTTAAAGTCAAGAAGTCTTACTTTACTTAATACCCCACAAGCACCCCACCCTCAGAGAAACTCAGCAGACCCTAGACTGTAACTGATAAATGTTTCTGGGACTAAACAGATAAACAGAGCCCAGTGATACTTTTTAAAAATTTTTTATATGTTCAGTTATTACTTTTGAGAGAGAGACAGAGCATGAGTGGGAGAGGAGCAGAGAAAGAGGAAGACATGGAATCCGAAGCAGGATCCAGGCACTGAGCTGTCAGCACACAGCCTGATGCAAGGCTTGAACCCATGAACCACAAGATCAAGACCTGAGCCCAGGTCTGGTGCTTAACCAACTGAGCCACCCAGGCGACCCAGAGCCCATTGACATTCCAATCTAGTTTATCATCATTCTAGGACAGGATACTAGTTGGTTGGAAAAGACTAGGGCAAAAACACGTAAATATGTTTCTACTGTTCCTAATAAGACTGGGGTACAAGTCCAGTGAAGAAAAAAGACTGAACAAGTCAAAGTACAGATGCAGTCACTAGCAAAAGCAGCTTAGGTAGATTGAGGGTATCAAGAGGGAGCATATTTTTACTTTTGGTCATCTTCAAGCATTATAAAACAGCACTTTGTTCATATGTATAAAATAAAACAAAACACACACACAGTGTATAACAAAACACTAAGTTTTTGCCATAACTGTCCTTTCATTATGCAAAAAAAAAAAAAAAAGAAAAGAAAAAACAATCAGGACAATATAAACTGTAAAATAAGAGAATCTGAATTGCTTCATTCATTTTAAGTCAACCATCCCTTTGGAGTGGTAGCAGCCTTTTTAGAGAAGAGTTTTGTGTACATCTGTTTGTTAATTATCTTCACTTTGTCACAAGGCTGAAATGTACCAACTGTACAAACTGTACAGGTTCCTGACAGCTCCCATGTTGTTTAGCTCTGCAGTTTGGGACACTCTCTGGTTCCGCCTCGATACCAACGGTGTGGTCAGAAAGCACAATCTCTGGGGGCCAGCTGCCTAGATCAAATCCTACTTTGCCAATCACAGGTGATTTGGACATGTGACTTAATATCTTTGTGCCTCAGTTTCTTCACCTCTAAAATGGACATGAAAATTATCCCTAACACACAGAGTTGTTAGGAGGATTTGTTAACTGAACACATTTAAAGCACTTAGAAACAATGTCTGGAACACAAGAAACATTACGTACTTGCTTGCTTCTTCTTGTTATATTCCAAGTGAAAATCACAGAAACAGAGAAGTGTCACTGGGAATCATTCTTGGGGCAATAGACAAAGGAAAGAATGTTAGTCACACTTCATTCAAGTGTCACCAACAGGAAGAGGCCACCTGGTAACAAATGGGAAATTGCCAAATATTTGTTCTTTTGATGCCTCAAGAAACTGGTTCAGCCATGTGGTATTAGTGAAGTAATTACGAAAACAATCACCCTAGATTTTTAAAGTCAATAATCCAAAATAGTGTTTTACAACTTTAAAATGTTCCATAAACATTTCTAATTGAGAGTTTCTTCCCTCAAATTTAAGACATCCTACCTTAAAAATAAAACCAACAAAACATTATCTTCTAATGCCCACTGAATGTTACCCTAAGAATGTTATAAACTATCGCTGTGTGATATCAGTTTATATTTATCAAGTTTTAGCAATGTAATCACTCCCTCAAAATGCTACATATTTTTATACAGGAAGAATTATTATCGATGGCAAAAATATGATTTCACTTTCTAGAAATTTTCAGCCTAAGAAGCATATATTATAAATTGAAATTTTACCACTCCTTTATTAAATTTTGTGATTTTCCACCTTCAGTGAAGTTGCATCTCATACTATAAGACAATTATTTCCATATATGATCTGCTGATTTTTTTTTTAAGTAGCTTTCACACCAAGCATGGAGCCCCATGCAGGGCTTGAACTCATGAGCCTGAGATCAAGACCTGAGCTGAGATCAAGACTCAAGGCTTAACTGACCAAGCTACTCAGGCACCTCTATGATCTGCTGATTAAAAATCAATCAATCAATAAATAAATAGAAATTCTGATAAATCATTTTCATATTGCAAAACCCAAAGCTGCAGACATAAAAGAAATAAATGGCATGTGTTTTAACCTTTATATCATATGACTATCAAAAAATCTGTACCTAACAGAATTTAATAACTGCTAATTAGACAAAGAACTTTGTTTTAAAATATGTATAATGAAAATATGTACTCAAAATCTCTTTATTCATTTTCCTGAGCCAATTTAACATGAGTTAAGTTTTATCACTTAGACCAAAAAGACCCTATTTATAAAGGAAACTCTCCCATAAAAAGCTGACAGTTAATGTTGCTTGAAACATCTAATTCAGCATATCTTATTCCAAAATTTTGCTTTTCTAAAAATATGATCAAACTTCTAAATTACCAAATGAATTCTGAAATACTCTGAGACTTCTAATCAAATGAAAAGAAAAGCTCTGCATAAAATATTACAAATTTATTTTTATGTACATAATAATTTCCATCTTAGTCTAGTTAATAAGATTCCCTGAGTACATTGTTTCTAAGTTAAAGTGACAAGACTTCTATGGGAGCTTAATAAGTAAGTCAATCAATTGATTAGTAAATTCTGTCACTTCATTCTTAAAGTATTTGCAGTAGCTAATAAAATTCAATACAAGACAATACCAGAACAGCTGTATAACCCTGATCAAACACATAACAGCCTTTGAAAAACTGACATTTGAGCAGGTTGGGCAAATACCCTTCCATGGTCCATAAGAACCACAACTGAAGTTGTGTTTAGTTAACAATGTAGGTACATTTGTTAACTAAAAGTCTCTTAAAAACAATACTATATGTACCAGAAGGTGGATGCAATATTTTTGGTAAGTAAATGTGGGATTCATTTGGAAGAAAACAGTTAAACATTGATAACTATGACTGCTGTACTTAGTGACCATATCATTATAGTCAAAAGGTTTAATCACAGTGAAGTTTCCAGGCTTCTCTACATAACTCTACCAACTGGGGATCTTTTCTATTCTGGGACTTTGCCTGTGAGTTTCTACAACTATATGAGAGTAACTCTGTAGCCATGGCAGAGAGTATCCATGCAGCAACTTTGCCTAAAAGCCGAGATTATAAAGTTTAAGGGAAGCTCTGTATTTTATATTCTAACTGATCATTGATTGTCCAATCACTAGACTTTTTATATAAAGCATTGTGCTAACTTGCAAAGGGATATAAAAACTTGTGATCAGCCTAATTGCTTAACTGGAAAGACCTGTTAAATACATGTGCATCAGAATGTCTTGGTTGATTCAGCCTGAAAGTGGGCAGATTAAAGTTCTTCCAGATGCCCCCAGCCCACTCTAGGATTTAATTTGTGAGAGTATTTATACAGGAAGGGCAGGGGACAGAAAGCTCCCGAGCGGTTCAGACTCCAGGCTTCCCCACCACTTATCAGCTGTGCGTGTCTCTAAGCAAGTAACATTATCTTAAACTTCAAAGTCATTACTTTTAACATAAGGAAAACAGTATATACTTTATTATGTTATAAGAATCAAATGTGAAGTGCTTAGTGTAGCATATGACAACCTAATAAGCACACAATAAAAGTTGGCTACTTAAGGGAATATTTCCCTGGTACCAGTTTTCTCTTCAGGAGAGTAGCCGTACAGCCTGAAGTTAATGAAATTGCTTTCAGATTAACTTTGTGAAATTTGAGGCCCAAACAGTACTCTTTGGGGACCAAGGGAATAAAGGGAGTTTCAGGGAATCAGGGTTTGGAAGAGGAGTAATCCCTAAATTTCTGCTTGGAACACAGTAAGACGGAGGTGGAATGGACTTTGGCACCATAAGACTTCATGAGTTTCAGAGCACCTGCGCAGAAGCACTAGTCTCACAAGGAGATCAGCAGTGAAGCAATTCCCTTAAGTGGTTTTTGGGGACTCTGGTTCTATGCAGATCTGAGGAACAAAAACTTCCCAGAAATGACTGGCGCCATCTGGACAGGGGAATACTATGAGCCTCATTTGTATATCAACAGGCTGATAAGGCCTGAAGACATTTGCTTTATTTACATACAAACAATACAACAACATAAGCCAGCATATACCAAGGGCAAATAAGAAGCAAAGATAACAAACACTGTTAAGTTCAGGGGAGGAAGAGATCAATGTCAACTAGAGCATTCAAAGATCTAGAACATCAACTGGCCCTTGGATACTACTGGTGGAGGCTGAGTTGTCTACGGAGGGTCTTTCAAATAGAAAAAAATGGGTGAGCCGAGGTGTGGAGGGAGCACGTTCATGTGACTTTGAGGACAATGGCTGAAATAAGTGCATTTGTGTGCACACGTCAGGCATGCATGCAAGTGAATACTGCGGGGGAGAAGTTTAGAAAACTAGTCTTGGGTCACATGTGAATGGCAGATGGATGAGAATTAGGTCCTTCAGGTGATGAAGAATAAAAAAAAAAAAAAGGAAAGAATGCGATGCATGAAACCCACAGTGAGGCTAGTGATTGATAAAGTTAATCTGGCTTCATGTGGGGTTTAGAAAAGGAGAAATGTATACGGGTATGTGAAAATGGCTAGAACACTTCATAGATATAGCAGGAGAGCAGTGGACTATAATTAGATTGTCATAATTTCACTTACCATTTTCTAAAATAGCACAGGGAAAAAAAGTAAGTCTGATTAAGAGAAGTATGGTCTTCTATTACTCTTCAAATTCTATTCATACTTTTCTTATGATGACTTCTCCATGCCTCAATGGATATGGCTGTAAGTCACAGCTTGCTTGTTTATGAATTACATAAGCCCTCTTCACAATCCACTGAAATTTCTAGTGTAGTTCTAATGCAATTTCTCTCTCTCTCTCCCTTTCTTTCTCTCTCTCTTAGATCTGGTTGAGACTTCTGTTTTAGACATTTAACTATGTTTGTATAATATTCTTAGGCATTTCAAACCCCAGAAATTATTTCTATATAATGATAGTTATGATAGACTAGAACCACATAAGAAGATTATTTTCCCTCATTCCAAGGTACTGAAAAAGAATCTTTTCAATAGGTTTATAAAGTGATTCAATATTTTGTTTGCAGCTAACCCCACTGACTATTGCTGCAAGGCAATTGGTGTACATCCCTCTGCCAATGTTCAAGTAGGAAAAAAAATTCATTCAACTTGAGCAATGACTGGGTTTTCTGAGGACATTCTCATAACTACAAATACTCACTTGAGCTCTTCAGCAAGATTCTCAGTAAAAGACCATCTTGATGCAGCAGGGTTTCCAGAAGCAGGTTCCAGTTACAGCCTGGCTGGGATAAGAGCAGTTTCAGTTGACCCTCGGCTGTCAGTCGTCCAGATGACGGAGCCCTTTCAAAATGCAAGATAAAGATAGAGTAATGAAGTTAATTTATCTATGAAATTAATAGCCTTAAAGTGCAGATGTAATGCTAACTCCTTTAAATGTCAATTCCTCCTAGATTACTCTGAAAATGCTTTCATGCTTGCTTACTTTAGGGTTGCTCTGGGAAGGAATTACATTTAATCTCAACTAGCTAAAAGCAAATTAAGATTTGGTAGCCTGCCAAATTTAAAACTGATACAAAATAACCATGCCTATATTTCACAAGACTACGTCTGTTTTTGTTTTATGGAGCAAATTGAAATTATTTACGCATTTATTTTACTTGCATTTATTTGTTCATTCACCAAATATATGAATGCCTACTACGTGCTATTAACTCCTTTCATTATTCATGGGAAGAAAGTTACACAGGGTTTTGACTACTTGTAATTGGCCATGTACCGTGATTGCTGATAAAACTAAAGGAATTCAAAGCTTCTGTCAAGGGTCAACTGTAATCTAATTATTTAATACATAAAGCCTTAAATCAACATGCAATTATCAGAGCCACTGTAACAGTCACACTGCTACCTACTTGGGTAATCATTTCATCAAAGAGAAATAAATCCAAGGCAAATAAGCTTCTACTTGGGAAGTAATTATCAGTGTTCAATAGAAAAATCAAAATCAGGTCTCCACTCTACTACATTAATTTACCAATGAATTGGCAGGAGATAAGGAAGTAAAAGTAGACACTGAAAACATAACATTATTCATTTTCCTTTTAAGATCTCAAAGTTTAGATTGGCTGAAGATCACAACATCGGAAATCAGCTTACAACCACAACAACAGAAAAGGCAGGAAATGATCGAACTCAATCTGGTTGCGACCATAAGGGTTGTGGGAATAGAGTGGCATTGGGAAGGAACGATGTGACTGAAATGGAAAGGTGTGAATGAGAGCACCATATGCTTAGGAGCAGAAAGCAGCAGAACAAAGGAAGAGTATTGCCGAGAGAGATGATTTGTTGCATAATTTCCAGATGACATTTACAAAGTGGTGAACCATTCAGTTAAATGCATAGTCTAGCCAGTGCTTTTCAAAGGTTGGGCCCTGGACCAGCAGCATCAGCATCACTTGAGAACTTGTTTAAAATGCAAATTCCCAGGCCCCATCTTATCAGAAATTCTGAGGTGGGTCCCAGAAATCTGTGTTTTAATGGAATATGATGCCTACCCAGGTGTGAGAACCACTGTGGTAGGCAGTACTTTCTGGAGCATGGGCTGTAGGGAGAGGCCTAATTGAGATCATGTCCCTCTGTCTGTGCCTCTGTGCCCTTACAGGACCACCTTGGCTGCCACCAATGCAATGGACTCCCCACAACCCTTTACTTACCTTAATCCCACCCATCCTTCAATTTGCAGCAAAAATATCGCTTTCTCTGTGTAGTCTTCACTAAAAATTTCTCTGCATAGGAGTCTCTATCACTCTGAATTAAAGCGCTTATGGCAATTATACACATTTTAGCACTTTATTATTTCATCAAGTAAAGCTTTATTTGTCCACTCAGAGTCAGGCTTTGACAGGACCGCTCATTTTATAACCCTAAAGCTCCTACTAGCAAACTAAGCACACTTAAGGGCTCTGTAAATGTTAACTGATTGACTCATATGCTCACAGATGGGTAGGCAAACTCTTTTTAAAGAGGATACTTTGTCAAAAGGCTGATTTAAGTAAATTGAGAGAATCTTAAGATATAAAATGAAATTTCAAAGCACCTCCCCTTGGTTTGGCTTGGCTTGGCACTTGGTACATTTCACATTATGATGCAAAATTCCTTCAGCCTCAGGTGAACTCGGGTGAACCCAAACTTCCCACATGAGATTCTCTGATAACACAAGTTAAAACAGAGAAATTCCTTGAATAATTGATGGGTCAAAAACTCCTGCCCTACGTGGGTGCTGAAGAGAGAAGCGGGGAGTTAAACTTAACTCTCAGGCCAGAGGAATCAAGTCCTTCAGTTGAGGAGTTCTGAATTACTTAGGGTACTAAGTCTGGTCTGGCTCTTACAAAAGTTTCAAGCATAGTACCAGAGGATGACTACACTAGTTGAGTCCCTTGGACTGAAACAGTGAAATAGGTCTTCACAATGGCTGTCCCTATTCCCATCCCAACCCCCAAGTGCTGACTTCTAGAAACTTGCTTGAGCTTCAATAGATGGAAAGCAACTAGTTGGTAGTAAGCTATATATTAGAAGTGACTTAATTTTTAAACATGTCCTACCTGTATATTTTGCTGGAGTTGAATACTGATTTAAGGATACTTTTAATAAATTGAAAGATCCAGTTTGATGAAGTGCAGAAGAGGAGAGGGTTGTTGAGAGACAATCTGAAGGAGATAGGAGCTAGATCATGGAGGACCTCCCTAGGCAAAGTGGGGACCTGGAACCGGTTGAAGAGTTTAAGGTAGATGAGTTTCCTGATCTGGCTAAAGTGTGGAGAGTGGATTGGAGGGGCTTAGTGTATTTGCTCAGTCCTTTAGATGTGTAGTAAAACAAAATAATTTGAAGGTCATTTCATACACTGCATCTGAATACCTGGTTATAAATAAAAACCCCTCATTTACCAGATGGGAAACTGTATGTTGAAAAGTACCTCAATTCTTGGATCTTTCAACATATCACAGATTTTGAAATGTACAGTAGAATGACTCACTATGAGGAAAAATAAAATATTACAAACATTCCTCAATCACTAAGCTCTGAGTAATAAATGCATTGAGGAGTCTGCGTTGGGCATATGGAGAAGCATATGTTCCCTCATCCTTTGAGCTGGTGGAGCTGTGAATGTGAGATTAGCCTCACAAAAAAATGACAGAAAGGGAAATTTTATACATATATATTTTTTATATATGTTTCAAATATGTACATGTTGAATTCCACTATAATACAAAGAAAAAGCCAACATGTATAAATCCACTGGAACTCACAAAACTTGTATTGGGAGACAGGATGAATTTATGGCAGGTTTTATTAGGCTTATATTCTAATAAGTGCTACATTTCCGGTGCATGAATTAGCCTAAAGAATTTTTCAAGTCCTAGTAGTAAGAACTGATATAATAATAGGGTTCAATCATTACTGGTTATGAAACTAACAAATTATTTTTATAGAATCTTCATGCAAAATCTGAAGGGTGTGTTTACTTTATAAAAACTTATCAAGTAGCTCACTTGTAATTATTGCAATTTTTTAGTATTAACTCATTTTACAGTAGAAAGTTAAAAAAAAATCTTAGCTATATCAGTGTATACGAGCCTGACTTCCAACCATGTTTGTGCATGAGACTGAGAGTAAGAGAAGGCTCTGCAGTAGGTTCAGACTGCCACGACCATGGGACTCACTGACTCGACTCTATATGTTTCATGCAGATGCTGTCAGACTCAGAAAACATTGGAATGGACTCCAAAATGTACATCTTGGGAATAACAATAACAAAAAAACAGCAATAACATTGCTGTTGGGGCACTGTCCTTCAGGATTTGATATTTACTTTGAACCAATGGTCATTATATGGTACTATGTCCCTAATGGATAAAGTGCATGAGTCTGAGATTCAAGAGTAAAAATAGAAGGGGTCCCTCTCACTAGTGCTCCTGATGATCCACTTGGGAAATCTATGTTTTCCATTCTCATAACTCCCCATAGGTCCTGTAGCAGTAGAGGTCCTGGTTTCCATGGTGGGGTGTGTTGGAATACACACACCTCTACCAGGGTACCATCAAGAATCCCAATAAATTTAATGTTACAGCTGCCATCTTGTCATTTGTGGCTTTCCATGCCAGCAGTCTAGCAGGCAAAGAAAGGAGTTATTATACTGGTGAGGCTAATGAACCCTAATTATTGAGGAGATGAAGTTGCAACTGCATAAGGGGAGCAGGAAGGAGTATGTCTGTGACTCAAGGGATTCACTAAGGCAATTCTCAATGCCCTCATGAATGTTAATAACCATAAACAGGTTACAGAAATAACAATATTCTGGTAAGGGAATGGTAGCCAGGGGTTCAACTTCTCAAGGATGAATATCTCAGTGACTCTACTGAACAAGGACATAGCTCAGCAGACATGATTGTCGAGGGTGAGGGGAAGTTGGAATAAGTCATAGAATAATGTGATGATGATTATCACAGACTTGGGAATAATTGCAGTAGGAGATACTATAGTTTGTCCCACTAATGCTACTGCAATAATTTTTTTAAATTTATTTTTGAGAGAGAGAGACAGAAAGCACATGAGCAGGGGAGGGGCAGAGAGAGAGAGAGGGAGAAACAGCATCTGAAGCAGGCTCCAGGCTCTGAGCTGTCAGCACTGAGCCTAATGCAGGGCTCGCACTCACAGACCATGAGATCATGACCTCAACTGATCATGACGCTTAACCAACTGAGCCACCCAGGTGCCCCAATAATATTTTTTTAAAGATGCCTTAGCCAGGCATCACCTGACAACACTCAGAGAACATAACATGGGTAATGAGTGGATTTCAGTAATGTAAGGGGTACGCCAAAGCAGATGTTTTTAATGTCTCCACATCCTCTTGCCCTTACCCCTCACTTGATCTGGCCTGCATCTCTCTGCCTTCCAGCAAGACAAGTTGGAAGCGCCAGTGAATTAACAGCCCCAGAGCAGCCTTCAACCAATGACTGATGGAAGTTGCTGTATAAGTACCTCAGTATCCTTGCTCCTTTGGTGGGATAATGCTGAGATATTTGCCTTCCACAATGGCTCCAAAAATACTCCAATGTTGCTCTCCATTCTACCTGGTTGATATTTGGTGGGTAAGTTGTATTTTCCAGCATAGAGTATGTTTGGCTCTATTCAACCTCCTGATTGAGGACACCATCTTTTTGACCCAAAATCAAGTTTGTGGTCTCAAAGCTGATTCCCAAATTGGAGCCATGTTATTTAAGGTATCTAAGAACTGATTTCAACCAGATGGTTCCTGTCATGGATTACTGGACCAAATTTATACCAGAGACCATAAGTTACATGATTCAGAGAACAAAGGCAGCGCACAACTAAAGAGAAATGGAGAGTAAAAGCCTTCAGGTGAGAAAACAAAAGTAGAGGAGAAGCCCTGTTTTATTGTACTATTCTTGGCTTTCCAAAACTGATCCTTCACTATCTTCCTAGGTAAATAAGTAATTAAAAATAGTTAAAGCAATGTTGTCTTCTTTCTCTAGGAAAATAACTTAAGTACCAGAGGAATATAGTTCAGGGGGAAAAAAACTCAAGCTAAGTCTCTATGATCATTATAATTAAAGGTGATCCAATAAATAGAAATCAGACAAGGTTCACCTGCACATTACATACAGGATTTGCCTCACTTTTTAATGACTCTGTTTACTAAGGTAGATTGACGCTCCTGAAGGCTCTCATTTGTTTTAGAGTTGGTTGTATCTACACTATCGGTGTACAACTTAGAGGGTAGGTGTTCAAACTGTGAGGACCTGTGCTATGTCCTGATTTTAGCAAAATTAAAGTTTTTAGTTGGGATGACCCCATTTCCTCCAAATCACCCAAAGATATTAGTATCCCAAACTCATAGCCCCAGCTCCACACTTGAATGTTAATCAGGTTAGTATATGCTACTTCTTAAAATATATAAAATCAAATTTTAATTTTTATATATATCAACCATCACTTTTTTACTTCCTTTGAAGTGCTAATCTAGCAACTGAGTCGCTGAGACACTGGACACTACTGAATCACTCAGCCATCCATTTTGAGGAGAAGTTAGCTCTTTAGCGCCTTTAACCCTTATTGGTCCTTGTCTACCAGATAATAAATACCTGCTACAAGGAGTTCAAGAAAGATCTCCCTTGGCACCACGTTTCAGATAAGTGAGACTCAGTGAGAAAGTGGTTCAATATTCTATTCATTTTAGCACACTTATGAAGAGCTCTTTGAATATGTTTGCATAACTGATCAAATCTGCCACCTTCTGAAACATATAGCTCTTTACTAACACAGCAGTACCGAATGACTGTTTAGTAAGCACTTATGTGAAGAGGCATGTTAGCTCATTTAATTAATCATCATGACTCTGGTAGGAGAGTATCTCAGAAGTCAAGGAAAGAAGATGTTTCAAGATAGAAGAAGTCAACAATGGCATTGCAAGCTGTTTGCAAGCAGATCGGTAAAAGTGTATCTTATCTATGTTTTAACTTTTCCTCCAAAATATAAATGTTTCATATACAAGGAAGCTGAAGCGCCTATAAGTTAACTAATTTTCCAAGATCACAAAACTATACAAGTCTACAAATCATGTCTGTCTAATGTGGAAACAAATAGTTTATTATCTCATTGCTGGCCCCAATACTATATTCTTATTTGTATAATACCTTTAAACCCATAGTAGAAAAGGGAAGATGTGAATAAATATTTAGATATATCAAGTACCCAGTTCATCAGACATTTTAGCTTCTTTTAATAACTTATCCACAGACATGTGACTTTCTAAAAAATCTTTTCAATGATCCAGGTGCTTGTCCACTCATGCTCTGGAACAACCACTTAAGAGCTTTGGTGTTATAAGGCTCTCATTTCTCCTCCCGTGATTGTTGGCTCCGTGTCAAAGCTTGGTACCTTATCAGAGTACAAGATCTCTAAGCTCTTTTCCTCAGTCCTGTGGAACAGTCTGTCAGAAGCAGCTGGGAGACCAAAAACGTTTTTGTCCTCCTCTCCAGATATTTTATCCTAAAGATATTAGATGTCACTCCTCAGTAAGACCATGCTTCCTATGTCTGAGCTTTACCATTCAGAACAAATGTTTGAAAAGAGCTACATGTACCATTTCACTTGGCAATATCTGAAACAATACTATAATAATTCATGTGTTCGTTCATTCACTCATTCATTCAACTACTATTTGCTGGCTGATTTCTATGTGTTAGGCCATAAGTAAAAACAGTCACTGCTATTACAGAATTTAGTGAAGGATACCTATATAGTTTAAATGATTATACAAATAAAGATAAAATTACAACTATAAAAACTTGATGAAGAAAAGCAAAAGATGCTTTTAGAAGATGCAGTGAGAAGTGAACCAGTTTTTGTGGTTGCTAAAAGGCTTCCATAAAGAGGTCACACTGAGGTATGAAAATAAGTTGGTATTAACTAGATGAAAGAGAATGAAGACATCTCACAGAAAGGGAAAAGCATGTGCCAAAATCCTGTGGCAGAAAGGAGTATGGCACGGCAAAGAAATGTAAGAAGGGTGATGTATGCAGAGCAGAATCCCAGGATAGTGTGGTATCAGAGGGGGTTGCAGAGGTGGGTAAGTGTCACCTAAGTAGGTCTCACAGGATGCTGAATGTTTTTGTTTATATTTGAGGACATAGGAGAATTCATGGAAAGCTAGTAAACCATGAATGTGAAATGATAAATAATTAAGTTTAGAAAATAAATTTGGGTTTAAAAAATACCTAGCTGCAGTTCAGAAAACATTAGAAATGGGAGTCAACATACATATGGGAAGAAAACTAGGAGGCCACTGCAATACTGATGAGAAAGATGATTGTTAGGACTAGGGCAAAGGTGGGCAGTGGACAGCAAATAGTAGGGATTAAAATGAGACTTAGCGATTGGATATGGTAGGAGAGAAAGAGGGAGGTATTCAGGTTGCCTTCTATGTCTCTGGCTTGTACAACCGCATAGCCTACCATTACCCAAACAGAGAATAAAAGAGGAGGACCAGTTTGGAGGAGAATATCCTAAGTCCAATTTCGGTCATTTTGAGTTTGAGGTGTCTTTGTGATCACCAGGTGTAACCCTCAGGAAGGCACCCATGGATATAGTTGGCACCCATGGATATACAGGTCTCTAGTCCCAGGAGAGGTAAAAATTAGAGACTCAAATTTGAGGGCACACAGGGAGTAGAGGAAGCCATAGGCATGTTTCACTTCACCTGCAAAAATTCTGTAATAGAACACTAAAGACAGTCAATATCTAATGGCCAGGTCAAGGGAGATGAACTGGCAAAGGAGACAGAGAAAAAACAACAGGAAAAGAAGAAGAAGATTGGGAGAATATATCAGGAAGAAATTGGGCATGTGTCTCAAGATGGAAGAAGTGGATAATGGTATTGTATGCTGTGGTCCAGTAGGTCACTAAGACCGTATTGCTCACCAATATGAAGCTAACTGAGGAAAGGGACTTTGTCTCCAACTTCATTCCCTATCTCTTTCCTCACCATTAACACCTAGCACAGTGCCTTACTTGGGAGAAAAAAAAAATTAATGCATTTATTGAGAAAATGAATGAACATCTCTTGGTGAACTGGATAAAAGGAAAGACCCACACAACATATAATATAATGAAGCCAAAAGTTGCTTAATATATTTAGGAAGGGAAAAATGTATATAAATCTAAAACAGGATTACACTGAGTAAAAAAATAATAGAAAAGCAGAGTGGAAAGAAATATCTACAGCTCAGAATGGACTGACCACAAATCCAAACATCATGTTGTCATCATAAAAGAAAATGAGCAGTGTAAAATGAATGGGCTGTTTACTCACACTGATTATACTACTTGGTTTCAGTGTGCAGATATGACCTACTTAGGTAAGGAAGACTGGAAAAATATTAGGAAATATTTAAGGAACCACAAGAAGATGAAAGTTTAGAAAATAATAAAAAGCATTATAACGGTATAATTGACTAAGATAGTATTCTTCCTTGAACATTTATATGAAAGCACAGTATGGTGTCATAGTATTAACCTTGAAATTAATATATTCTCCACATGCCTTAGTTTAATCTAGTATGAAACTGATTACCCTTTCTAAATCAACTTACATTGTTAGCCTAAACCAGTGCTAGGGATAATGAATACAGTACATTTTACTTACTACTTTGAAAATACATTTATTTTCCCTAAAGCAAACTCTTCTAAACTCTATTCCAGGGACTCTGGGAGAACATGAAACATTCTATTTTTACCAATTTATATACTTCATGGGCTTTTGCTAGTAATCCTACAGACAAATTTATATATGTGTATGTATATATATATGTATATGTATATATATATATGCATATATATATATATATAAATACACACTGTGTATGCATTTGTAACTCTTAAGTCTTAATTTCATGTTCTCCTCCTTGCTCTGTTTCTTCCTTCTCACCTACTTTTAATTCATTATCTTAATATATTTAATGCTTGTTAAATCATCTCTAAAACAATGCACATGTTTAAATAAATAAGCAAATAGGTGAATAAATTACTAAGATCCTTCATAATATTAGATATTTTAGTAACCTCTTTCCTCAGATGTACCTTTTCTAAAAAAGAAAAACTTAATATATTTTTAGGTTAACATCATCCAACCCATGTGTTTCCCTGAATAGTTCATTTTAGTTGCTACAGTGAGGGATGGAGTTTTGAAGAATAATTTGGGGTGAAAAACATACAGAAAGCAGATATATGCAAGGGAAATGGGTAGCAAGGTGGAGATATTCAAGGTCACATGATGGTGGTCTAGGAATTCACATTGCAATGTTTCACAAGTATGATTCAATATGTTGAGTTATTTTGAAAAACTTTCATGCTTCCCAGGGTTCCTCTGACTGTACCACTGTTCTGAAAGTGTTAGATCTTGGGTCACATGAATCATGTCATTCTAGGCATATTCTGTGTACCTGTTAGAGAATAATTACCAGAAAGTATTGCCCTCAGGGCAGAAGAGCTCATCCTATACTTTGCATGGAGAATTTAGAAAAGCAAACAAAAGAAAAAAGGTATTAGAGGAAAGGAAACTACATGAAGGACTGAAACTGAGAATAAACACTAATGGAAATGAAAAGTGTAGAGTAAGTGTGTCCTAAAGACAGGAGAGGAGACTAACCACTGGAGCAGACAGCTGCTGGGACCTCCAGAAAATACGCCCGCTAGGGTGGGACAAGCAGAAGCTACAACAGTTTCCTGAGCAGGAGAGTGATATGATGAAAACAGTACTTGCAACATGTTAAATAATACTGAGGGACTAAGGTTGTAATGGGTTGAACAGAAAGGATGGTTCTAAAAGAACTGTCAAGAAAGAATCAACTGAACATAATAATACTCTAGGAACAGGCAAAGAGGCAGCTCAATACGGAAATGATAATCAAGGTTCCACCCTGAAAGTGTTTGAGAATGATGACACTCCTAATACGAAAGACACCACGCAGAACAGACACGGGAGGACTGGAAGGAAGGATCAGTGGAGGACATCACGGTAATACAGCAATACAGTGGGTCATTTGAGAAACATGAGCAAGCAGACATACAGTTTTGGGGGTTAAGGAAAGTGCTTAGAGCTGGAGATGGAAAGCTGGAAATTATCTGCATGGATATTATAGGGTAAGCCAACAAAAAAAGCAATAAAATATGGGATTTCTTTCTGTTTATAAAATTGTATCCTAATAAAGATAGTCCTAACTTCAGAAGGTTCAATGATTTTTTAGCTTTATGATGGTGTGAAAGCAATAGGCATTTAATAGAGACTGCACCTCACATTTTGAACTCAGATCTTGCCCCGGGCTAGCGATATGCTGGACGATATGGCGCTGGGTGGAGGCAGCAGCCGCAGCTCTGGCAGCTGTGTGGCCTCAAGGGCGAACAACCCACAGGCTCACAACCACTCTGTACCCGTTCAGCCACTCCGTTCCTCACATTCAGTGCAGGGGTCAAGATATTACATGAGATATGCAGCACTTTGTTATCAAGGAGGCTTTGTGGTAGATGATTTTGTCCAATTATAGTCAAATGTGTGTGTTCTGAGCAGGCTTAAGGTACGTAAGACTGAGCTATAATGTTCCATAGTTTAGGTGCATTAAATGCATTTTTGACTTAATATTTTCAACTTATGAAGAGTTTATCAGGATGTAACCCCCTCACCAGTCCAGAAAGATATGTAAAATTAAATTTTTTTCATTATATGAAATACAGAAAGTATGGAAAATGATACATATAAAAATCAAAATTGCTTGCAATCCTTTCATACAAAGATAAAAACTCTAAGCTCCCTAGCATATATCCTTTCAATATTTGTTTTTCCATAGTTTTTAAAGTTTTTTTTAAGTTTCTTTAAGAGAGAGAGAGAGAGAGAGAGAGAGAGAGAGAGAGAGAGGGAGGGAGAGCATGTGTGGGTAGGGGCAGAGAAAGAGGAAGAAAGAGAATCTCAAGCAGGTCCTGGGTAGTCAGCTCAGAGCCTGACATGGGGCTCGAACTGAAGAATTGTGAGATCATAACCAAAGCTGAAATCAAAAGTCATTCATTCAACTGACTGAGCCACCCAGGCGCCCCTCCATACATACTTTTAAAATGCTAAATGTAGGGGTGCCTGGGTGGCTCAGTCAGTTAAGCATCCAACTTTGGCTCAGGTCATGGTCTCACGGTTCGTGGGTTGAGCCCCCTAATCGAGCTCTGTGTTGACAGGTCAGAGCCTGGAACCTACACTGGATTCTGTGTGTGTGTGTCTCTCTCTCTGCCCTTCCCCTACTCACACACTCTCTCTCAAAAATAAAAAAAAATTTTAATGCTATATGTAAACTAATATGCATAGTTCAACACTTTCAATTGTATCCTACTTTCCAATAAATGTTGATCCCCTAGGAAACATGGGTCTCACATCCAGAAAGCCTGAGGAATCCACATCCTTCCCCTGGAAATATACTATAAATTAGTATATAAGAGCCCCATAAAAAGAGACTTTACATAATAAATAAGTGGCAATCTTAGACTTTTCATGCACTCCTGCTAACATCACTCTGAATACGTGCTCTTCTGTTGACAACCCTAGGTTTACAGCCTGCCTCCCAACTTCGATGTCTTCAGAAAGTTGCTACTTACACATCATTGTACGCTTCAAGGAAGAAGCACAGAATATATGCCCCACAGATTGGTGTGATATTTAGAAGAGATAATGTGCACGAAGCACCTAGATTGTCTGGTATACAGTTGTCATCTGATAAACTGGGCCAGTTTTGATGATGTCATAATCATTAACTGCAGCTTCCCTTTAACTATAAATCATAAGCATCTGTCATTTTAATATTTTTCAAAATTAACCCTTTAATGACTTCATAGTAATGTATCATGACTATCCTATAGCTGATTTGTCTAACTGTATATTGTGGGACAATTTACTTCCATTTTTTGTCTTTCAAATAAATAATGTTTTAGTGGATATCCTTACATATAAAGCTTCATCAGCAGCTGTGATTAATTCCTAATGATTGGTTCCTATAAATTTCTGGATAAAGGGAAAAAATATTTTTAAGGTTTTTGACATAGCTCACTAAAAAGTCCTCCAGAAAGCTCGTACAAAACTGCATTTCTACTATGGACTGAGTTGTGACCCTCATGTGCTAATATCTGCATAGGAAAATAGTGGAGACTGATTACCACACAGAAGCAGAGAGAAGATAAGTCTTTATATTGGCTTCCAGTATAGAACAATGAAAGAAGCTAAACATACGAAGTAGCTGTTTGAAAGATAATCCCATTTCCATGATGACTTTCCAGGCCTCTGTCTAGGCTGAATGACCCTGAAGATGGAAGTCTTATAAGCAACGCCTAAAGTTACAGATGGTTATAGAGTATAGATTATAGATCTAGGACGTATAGAGGATATATAGGATATAGACTTTACAGGAAATAGATTATAGATCAATTGTTATAGATTAAGATGGCCGTGGTAATTCTAAAAGATTAAAGCAATTGTGATAATGTGGAGAACAAAAAGGTTTAGAAGTTTGGGGACTCGTCAAAATGGTAAGGCTTTTTTTTTTTTTAATTCACATTGTGAAAGATCCAGTTGTTTAATTTCTTAGTTTTGCAATAATGAATTTTGAGTCAGCTCTTTACTTTTCAATGACATAAGAGTCTATTTACATGCAAGCTGCTGGGTACTGAGACGAGAGGGTACTGAGGCCATTCCATTCCTAGGAATCAATCATAAGGAATTAATCAGAGATAATGAAAATGGTTTATTTATAAGTGAAGTAACAAAAATACACTTGAAAGTAGAGTCTATGTGTCACTGATTTCAGATTCCCCATTACCTACCTGTAGACAGCAACTTAATAGGTCAACAAGATATAGCTGTTGTGTTTATGGAGAATTTGTGTAGGAGGTTTACACATCCTTATTTCTCAGAGGGACTCTGGTTTCTCAAGAGAGAGATACAGTCAGCAAATTTAGAGAGTGAAATCACAGACAGTGTTATTTCCAAGATGAATCAAGAGTGTATGGGGGGGGGGTGCCTGGGTGGCTCAGTCATTAAGCATCCGGCTTCAGTTCAGGTCATGATTTCATAGTTTGTGGGTTTGACCCTGTGTCAGGCTCTGTGCTGACAGGTAGCTCAGAGCCTGGAGCCTGCTTCAGATTCTGTACCTCCCTCTCTCTCTCTCTGACCCTCCCCTGCTTGCACTCTCTCTGTCTCTCTCTCTGTCTCTCAAAAATAAATAAAAAGCATTAAAAAAAAAGAATGCAAGGAGATTAACAATATCTCCTTCAGCTATACATGATATATATTTCACAGATACCAAGCAAAGGTACTCTCCAATGATATATTCAGCAAAGAATCAAACTGACATTCTATATAATGCCACCAAATGTCATCAGATTATTCTGGAAATATATTTCATGCTTTAAATGCTTTTCCTCATGTTTAAATGCTGTTAATTAAATAATAAAAGTGAAAGACCTTATTCAGAATTTTTAACATTTCTTCTCTCCCAATTTTTACCTAAGGCTCTGAGTTAGTTACATAAATTATCCATTTTTGCTGTCTTTTTAAAAAATAATTAGTTGTAGTACTATCAAATCCCCAGTCATAGATCAAGAAGGATGAATTTTAAGATGGCTAAGCAATTAACTAAAATAGAACTATTGAATTCCAAAAATTCACAATTTGCCATTACATTGGTAAAGCTATAAGTTAGTAGAATGATTATGTAGTTTGTATCATGGATTCTTGAGCTAATAAAAAGAGAAGTAATACTTTTTACTTACCTACATAATATAAAAATTTGTAAGTTCTCTTTGGGAGATGCATTTACCTCGATGAATAAAAGTTTCTCTTAAACTTTAAAGGAATCAGCAAATTTTACATAGGAAAGCATTTAGAGATTCTCACCTGAGTAAAGACGGGTAGAAATGTGATATGCAAGAGAACCAATGTAATGGTTGCTTAAAAAACGGTTTTATAGAATCTGAGGCAAAATCATCCATGCCATGCTGAAAAGTCCTGGGGAAATAAAATAATTATTTCATAATATACAGGAAACATTACCCATGAAGACCATCAAAACTTTTTATTCTCACGTAGTAGTCAACTAATTTTGCACAAAATGATATTGGGCTAGAATGGACAATGCATTCATGCACTTGGGATCTGTGTTAATAGGTAACTCAGAGGCCCCTATATGTCAATCCTTACACTTAGAAAGGTCTGACAATATCATTATTATGTTAAAACTACCATTATAAAATATTTCAAAAATAAATGTATAAAGAATAGGATAGTGATTACCATTTCTTTCTCCCTCCTCAATCTAGAGCCAATAAACGTCAGTATTTTGTCATATTTGCTTCATTTATGTGAAATGTTTAGCATAAAGATACCTCTCTTTATTCTTTAAAGTGATTTATAAATACTAAACAATAAATGAGAATTTATAATTAATTCTGTATGTTCCTAAGAGCCTATAGAGAGCTTATAAAGAAGAATTTAACTGTAAAATATATGCCTATGATTTCAAAATTAGAACAATTTAGCCAGAATATCTGGCCTACAACTATCTTTGGAGAAGTGACTATAACATTTTTCTAGGTTGGCTCAAATTCAACAATAAATCTTGAGGTAATAAGAAAGAATTTGCTACATAAAATCTTTAGTAGATAGCTTGGTTAATAAAATTTTTATCACAACAGGAAACTATATTTGCCTACATGGAGTTACAAGTAACAACTGGGAACATTTTAGAAATGGGATTGTTTGAAGTACTACTATCTCTCTTTATATTTAGTACAGGAAAACAGCGTCTTTAAATAATATGTAGAACAGAATTCCATTTTGGAAACTCTTCCTACCTTTTCATTCCATATCCTGCTTCTTGTAGTCTCACATTTTCCAAATTTGACCTGTCTCTCCCCAGTCTGTCTTGCCAAGTAGAACACCTTCTAGTTAAATATACTTCAACATCTTTTAAACTTTAACATATCTCTTCCTTGAAGATTTATTTATTTTGATAGAGAAGGAGGGAGAGAGCATGAGCAGGGGAGGGGCAGAGGGAGAGAGGGAGCCAGAGAATCCCAAGCAGGCTCCTCGATGCCAGCACAGAGCCTGATATGGGGTTTGAACCCACAATATTTAACTTCATGACCTCTGCTGAAATCAAGAGTCGGAGTCTTAACTAAGTGAGCCACCCACGTGTCCCATAATATATCTCTTCTTTGAAAGCCATTTTTTTCTTACTAAATTTCAGAAAAAACAAAAGTTCCTAAGTAGGCTACAAAATAATGCTGTCATTTTTCCAATCTCTACATTACATTGTGTGAACAAAGCAGAAGCTTAGGTCAGGATGCTAGGAGAAGCTTTTCTAAGGAGTATGGACTTTGTATCAGCAGTGAGGAATCTCTAAAGAGTTGATGGCATGGGGGTTATATCAGCTATTTTACATTTTAGAAAAATCACTTGTGCAATAGTGTGGAGTGTTGACTAATGATATCAAGGCTAGGCAGGGGGATGATGAAGATGATATTTCAGTAGACCAGGCAGAAGAAGACAATATCCTAAACCAATGTAAGAGGCAGAGGAGATAGTCAGTGACAAATATAAAAAACATAAAATTAATAGAATTAACAATATTAATTCCTAAAGAAATTGAGTTGGAGTTGGCACAGGGTGAAGGAATAAGGAGAAGAGCTAATGCTTAAGAGAAATCTAGGATGACCCAAAGGTATTTTACTTAATTTCAGATATTTGAAGGAACTGCAGGCATTTGAGAGACATCCGATAGAAATTTAGATTTGCTGATGTAACATATACAAGAGATATCTAGGGGAAAGATATTGATGGGGGCATCATTAAAATAATGGCAAAGCATGGAAGAAAGTGTACAAGGAAAAGTTGGTCAAGAATAGATGGTCTGGAACACACTGACAATTAAAGGGTTAAGTGAGAAAAAACAGCACTCAAATGAAACCAAGGAGGAATAATCAGAGATGTAGACAAAGAGCCAGGAAAAAGTGATGTTAGGGAAACTAAGGGAAGAAAAAAGGCCAGTAGTGATAAAAGCTGCAGAAAGGGTAATTGAATATAGGGACAAACATTGGAGTTAGCAACTGGGTAGGCATGGATGACCTAGCCCATGTTGTTTGTTTAGCATGATGAGGGCAGTTGCAGGGTCCTGAATGAAAAGTAGGTGTAAAAGTACAGAAAATGAGTGCAAACTATGTTTTAGAAAGGAAACACAATAATAAAGAAATAATTTTTTTTTGAGTAGACTTCACACTCAACACAGAATCCAACAAGGGGCTTGAACTCATGACCCTGAGACAAGATCTTAGCTGAGGTCAGAGTCAGATGCTTCTTAATCTGAGCCATCCAGGTGCCCCCCAAAAGAATATTTTTAAATATAAAAGCATCTTTGGAGAAAGAGCCAGGAGATAGAAAGAGTATTTAAAAGACTATGGCCGTGAGTAGGAGGTAAATGTGATCAAGAGTTCAGGTGAAAGATTTGTTTTGGTTGGGAAAAGAGACACATTGATCATCAAAGGATTTAGAGGTGAATAAGGATCCAGATATTATTAAAAATGGAAATGGTAAGTGAAGGTACATTCATGATGATTTAGGTTTTCTCAGAAAAAGAATAGGGGCAAAGCCATCTGCTTACAAATAGTGGGATGGGGCAAGGTGGAGGGTTTGACTAAAGTGAAAGAGGATGGAAGAGAAAGCAACCCAGAGTTAAAACAAAGACTAGAATTGCTAAGTGACTTGCACCAGCAGTGTTCCAAATTCTGGATTGAGAGGCCAAGAAAGTGAGGGTAGGAAGAACAAACACTAGCAAGGGAGCTAGGAAGGGACAGTGCTGGCATAACGTGAGAGGAGATGCAGCAAGGGATCTGGAAAGAAAGGAGACCTCCTAGGAAGTCAGGCTGGAGGAAAAGGAGGGGAGGAGGGGACAAGAGATGAAGGGCTTGATGAGAGACCAGTTGG
Organism: Suricata suricatta; assembly: GCF_006229205.1. Classification (NCBI taxonomy): domain Eukaryota; kingdom Metazoa; phylum Chordata; class Mammalia; order Carnivora; family Herpestidae; genus Suricata; species Suricata suricatta. The sequence goes on from NC_043705.1 coordinate 68,683,338, forward strand.
GACCTGAGGCTGTGGTACCCTAACCTCTGCTTATTTTACCACTTAAGTCATTGAGCCCTTTGCATATAGTCCTATTTATCCAATTATCGGGGGGTATTGGGGGTAGAGCTCATTTCTCCAAGAATGAAAATCTTAGCTAGAAAGTACTCTGTCATGTTCAGTTGGCTTTCTACACTGCTCTACCTCAAAACCTTGTAGTAAGTCTTCTCTGACTACTCTAAGAAAGTTCCTGTCTCACCAACTCATCCCTCTCTATGCCTTTATTTAGCTTTGTTTCTTCCTAGGACTTAAGCCTACCTCTGATCCTCTTACATGTATTTTTTGCTGTCTGCTCCATACCCAAGGGCAGGGTCACTGAAGGTTATTTAGAGGCAGAGCATGGGCATGTGCAGGAGCTCTGGGGCCAGATGGACTAAATTTGTATCTTGGGTGGGCTCTGTACTGGACATGTAATGTGGCATCACAATTTACTGTTTCAGTTTTCTCATTTATAAAATGGTAAATAAAATAATAATCACTTCACATGGTTAGTGTGATGATTGAGATAATGCATATAAAGGACCTAGGAATTGTATGTACATAATAAGGGACCAACATATGTAACATATTATCAGTATGATAACAATAGTTGTAAACACTTCCTAAGAAGGTCTACAACTATCTCATAGTATAAATGGTTGTCTAATTACAGTTTCATCCTCGAGATTAGAAAACAATAATGGAGAATCTAAGACTAAGGGAATGGTTATTTGAAATGGTGCCAAAGTTTCTTAGACTACAAACCACTGGCAAAGCAGTATTTCCCAGAATACTTCTGCCAGTACCTAAACTCTTTTATTCCACTCATGGTTTCTCAGTCATCCTGGTAATAGTAGGGTTATTTGGCTATAAGAAATGTTATGGCAGATGTTTATGGTCTCAGAGGGGGTGGGATCTGTATAAGCATTTAATTCCACAGCAAGATTCCAAATTAGTGTCATTATTCTGGAGAGTATAACAGGGTGAAAATTGGCCCACAAGCCTCAATGGGGGAATGAAATGATGATGATGAGCCGGCTATTAGATAACCTCTAATGATGTTTTGGTATACACTTAAAAGAGAGGATGCTCTAAATAATTCATAGTGGAGAATAAAATACAATCATACAAGCCACAGAATTATATTTTCCACAAGACTTAAAAGAATTTTGATACAGGAAATTTAAAGACTCTTTTAAAAATAAGTACTTGTCCATAGGTTGAAGCAAAATACATTTCCTCACATCTTTAAATTAGCAGACTATAAAGATGTTTTTGCTTAGGGGGAAAAAAAGTGAATTGGGGGAAATTCCTTGCCTTTGCCCTTCCTCCAGCATCAGGTGACCCTTGCCCCTTCCCTCTCACTAACATCAGACAGACTCTGCGCTCCTCACAGCATGCCACTTGGGCCCCCTGCCCCAGATTCAGTGTCTTGTGGGTCTGTGATGTACAAGTCTGTTGCCTTCATTCCTTTCTTCATTAACAAAACTGATGGACTTTTTGGGGCTTACGCAGCCAGCAGCTGCTACAAAGAAATAAATCCAATGCACATCAAAAATGAGAACAACTCATAAGGAAAAAGTTAGCTGCGTTTCATGCTTCTCTTGTGCCACCCTGATTTTGGGTGCCCTCCCAGGAGAACTGTGTCTCATAATATGATGCTAATGGACTAAACCTCCAGGATGGACTCGAGGTATCCCAGGGATGTAAGCTTCACAGGGATGGAGGGGCAAGGGCAGACAGCTCACTTCTGTGTCTACCACAGTGCCTAAGCCACCAGAGGCACTCAAGAAATTAAAGTATCAAGAGAAGACCACAACTTCAGAAGACAGAATTAGTTTACTACTGAACTACAGAGACAGCACTGGAATATTTGAGACAATGAAGACAAGCAGGCCTGTTTAATGTCTCTAAAATCAAAATTAACCATGAATGTGTAGAGAGAACCAAATTCAATCTACTTCACATTTATTTTTATTCATTTTTTAAATGCTTATTTATTTATTTAGAGAGAGGGAGAGCATGCGTGCATGCCCACAGGGGAGGGAACAGAGAGAGAGGAAGAGAGAGAATCCCAAGCACACTTCATGCCCAGCATGGAGCCTGATGCAGGGCTTGATCCCATGACTCTGGGATCATGACCTATGCCAAAATCAAGAGTTGGACACTTAGCCGACTGAGACACCACAGAATTGCCCCATCTGCTTCACCATTTTAAACACAATTCTAAGTTATTGTTTTGCTTTCATAAACCAGCATTACCCCTGGGACTAGAAGTAGTTGCATGAATGTCATTGAGAGAAATTAAAGACACTTAGACTAAACTGTGGCTCCCCACATTTCTCCTGCCCCGTGCTCTATGTTTCTCATGATGAAAATAACCATTTGAGGTTAGAAAATGATTTTGAAGTTGGAAAATGACTGGCTCAATGCTTGGACAAACTGTAGGTAAATAGCAGACACCAGTTTAAAAAAATGAATGGGGTGCCTGGGTGGCTACGTTGGTTGAGCATCTGACTTTGGCTCAGGTCATGATCTCCTGGTTTGAGGGTTCGAGCCCATGTCGGGCTTGCTGCTCTCAGTGCAGAGCCTGCTTCAGATCTTCTGTTCCCTTCTCTTTTTCTCCCCCACCCCCTGCCACTCACGTTCTCTCTCTCAAAAATGAATAAAAACATTAAAAAAAGAAACAAGAATGAAGAGTGGCAAGGAAGATGAAATTCAGGGGCCAACTGTGACGAGCAGTCTTGGGTGGTGCATAGCCAGAGGGCAGGTGGAGAACAGGACAGATGGTGCGGCAGAAGACTGGATCCCTGAGGACAGGGCAGGAACCAGCTAGTCAAAGATTCAGGGTACAGGCCTGCTCCAAAGGTCATGACTAGTCCTTCACCAGTGTTTTACCTTATTACCTTATTAGAATCACATATAAGGCTGTTTGATTCAGGCTTAAAAAAATAGAAAGTTCCCTCAAATGTAATATTTATAGGAAGGGGATAAAGGGGGTCATTTAATCTAAACAAAATGGATAAACCAACTAACTTCCCTTTATGAATTCTTTTGCATTCTGCCACTTTCTTTTCCATGTTAATTATTTAAATTCTTATTTCTATTCAGTACACATTCATTTTTTAACACCTTTATTAAGGTATCTAATTCATATACTATAAAAGGTACTTATTTTGAGTTTACAACAAGATGGTTTCTACTATATTCACAGAGTTGAGTAAACATCACCACTATCTAATTTCCCAAAATTTGCATTAGCCTCCAAAGAGATCTTGTACCCCATTAGCCCTGGCCACTGGCAACAGCTAACCTAGCTTCTGTCTCTTATTGCTTATTTGGGAAATTTCTAGTGAAATGAACTATACAACATGTATTCTCTTTGGTCTGTCTTTTTTTACTTCACAAATGCTTCTGAGCTTCAGCTCTGAGGTAGGTAGCACCTGTCAGCACTCCATAGTTTTTCATGGCTGAATGATACTCCACTGTATGGATACGCCACATTTAGTTTGTCCATTCACCTACTGATGGGCATCTGGGTTCTTTTCCCTCTGTGCTATTATAAAAAATGCTATGAACACTTGTGTACAAATCTTTGTACTGACATACATTGACATACATTTTTGCTTCATTTACATATATACCTAAGAGTAAAACTGCTGGGTCAGATGACCATATGCTCAACATTTTACCTAAGCATCCTCTATGCTTAACATTTTGAGGAACCACCTGCTTTTGAGGCATGCCAGGCACCCTAGAATACGAAAAACCAGATTTTAGCCCAACATGTTCTGCTTTGTCAGGGATGGTGAAATACTTTAAAATAAATAAGTAAATAGAAAGACTAAGACCATAACTTCAAAATAAATATCTAGTGGTGGTTTGAAACCAAACTATAGACACAGCATTGAAATACACTGGAATTTAGTTCTTCAAAGCCATATTAGTGATACCAAGTGAGTCCCAAGATAGGTCTGTTGTTCTTGTCCTATGGTCAATATTCTGGCCTACTTCTGATGACTCCGGCCTTTGCCTGGTATGTTGACACTTGTACTGAAAATCATCCTTCTTTGTTATTAAATGTTGTAACACTGGCGACAGTGGCTATCTGTATATAAATTCATGTAATCTTAACATGGAAAATTTTATTAGACTCTACTTGATGGCAGATATTTAATCTTGCTCACTGCTGTAATCCTTGTGCTTAATCCCTGTGCTTAATCACAGGGGCTAAAGAGGCAGCAATATTTTTAAAATTGAAAATGAACTGTATTTACCTAAAATACCAAGAATTTAATTTTAATTTGCTATAAACTAAAATTAACATTTTATGTAAGCAAAATGCAACGTATGGAACCGTGTTTGTGTTTGTGTGTGAGTGTGCACTGAGTACACTTCTGAATGTGCAGTTTAACTGCCTTTATGAAAGCTCTACAACCAATAGGCATTTTGGAAAATACATAGTGAATATTTTATGTTTCAGCAGGTCTCGTTCCCTGGAGGACAAACTTAAAGTACTCCTTTTGTAACAGTCTAACAGAAATCTACAAAGAAGACTTAAAAGAGAACACATATTTTTGCAAACAGGTTTCATTCTTCCCGGAAAGATTTTAAAATCATGTATTCCTGTCCTGGGATTTAGTGGTCCTACGCTAAACTCAGAAAGGAAAATACATTCAGTTTATCTGTCAGAACTACTTGGAAGAAAGGCAGTCACCTTCAAAAAAGGCATATAGCATGTAGTGACAAATGTCAGGTACAGGTTATGAAAAATTCAATACTATCAACATCTGATTGTTACTTTTCACCAATTCCTCAAAGCACAGCTTAATTTTTAAATGGGAGCTAAAGATACATTTTTTCCCTCAATACTAATAATATGACTATTTCATACCCTGGTTATGAAAAGAAGCTTAGTAAGTCAATAGGGTCCTTGCATGTAAAATTTTTTCCTACTTGGTGAAGAACATGCCACCCTACCCTGTAGATTTCCTCTGTCAATATAAAGCAAAGCATATTTCAAAAATTAAATTGTTATTCTATGAAAACAATCATAAAATTTAAATCAACATGAATGGATACAATTTGTACAAATTTATATGAACTGAGAAATATTAAAAAGGAAAGTACATAGGCTTTGTTCATGCTTAAGGCAATGTAGCTATCTATGTTTTATATTAAGAAAAACCAGAGGCAGTGCTTGGTGTAAAATGTTCTGTAATCCTGGTTGAAATTAGCAATTTAAATTTGTTGAATGAGGTTACAGTGCAATATCTAATGCACAAATCACAGAGATTTGAGTACTTGCATAGTTGTTAAAAAATGTATCAAAAGGCCATGGGTTAACAATAATGAATGTATGTTACATTATTATTATTAAAATATGCAATCTTTGATAATAATTTATTTGTTTTACAAATGCATTGGGGGGTTAAAATTTTTCTATTCATCTGTGACAAACCATGAAATTCAATATTGCTCACCATGACCAATCCATGAAATTTGTCAACTTTGTTCCTGATTTTCACAGGGCCTTCCTCTCAGATGAAATGACCCGCTGAACTAAGAGCATAGCAATTTTTTCATCTATGGTAAATCAGTTTAGTTTACTAGGATTTATTATGTGCTTCAGACCTTGAGCTTTTTATGATTATGAACTATTATGCATATAATCCCAAACTTAGAGCAATTTATCTTACTATTTCTTCCCTTTTCTGAAAGAATTCTCCATTTCTAAAATTAGTTCTCAATGGTAGCATTGCCAGAAGAAACAATCTATAAACAACGGGTTTGTTGAAAGTTAAAGAGTGGGTGAAAATTATAGGGAAGGTGAAATCAAACTTGTTAATTACTCTTAGAATTTCTAACACAAAAGTCTCAAAATTTATGGAAAATCAAGATTTATATATTTCTCTTACTAGGATCTTCCAGAGAGGAATACTTTACCTAATTTATCCTAAGAAATAAAAATGTGAATCATTTTTCCTACCCAAGAAGCTAAGAATATGCAATCATCTAGTCTTCCAAGATAAAGTGACTATTTTGGAGGAGAATTGAAACAAACTTGTATTATTATTTTATTATAAGATCTACTCCAACCTCTTCTACAATATTACCAATTTGAATAAAATAAACCAAAAAAGTAGTTCAAAATTTTTAATTTCTCGAAATCTTATTTACTATGTAAAAGCATTGAACATTTTAAAAATGCAGTTACTGAGGTGCCTGGGTGGCTTAGTTGGTTGAGTGCCCAGTTCTTGATTTCGATTCAGGTCATGATCTCTCATAGTTCATGGGATAGAGTCCGGCAGTGGGTTCTGTACTGACAGTGCAGAGACTACTTGGGATTCTCTCTCTCTCTCCCTCTTTCTTTCTGCCCCTGCCTGACTTGTGTGCACATACTCTCTCTCTCAAAACAAATACATTTTAAAATAAAATAAAAATAAAATGCACTTCCTGAGTCTCTGCTTTGTTAATCCTGCCCATTGTTCCCCTGTGGTATACTCAGTTAACTTCTATCTCCTTTGTTCTGCCTTGGGTGAATTCTTTCACCACCCTGCCACTGCCATTCATCTGATCAGGTCGCCCCTCATTTGGTGGCTCTCACAGGGAACCTCTGCTGCCCTGGGACTTTCCCTGGATTCCCTGGGAATTCCTTCAGACTGTTCCCTCAGTGGATGGATGCTAGTACTCCTTGGAAAATTGAAGACCTCAGGAGGAAGTTATTCCTCCATGAGGATCCAAACTCCAGGGGCAACCAGTTCCCCTCTTGCCCTTTGGAGGGACCCTTCCCTCCCTCTCCTTACTCTCTTTGACCCTTCTGTGGTCTAACCCTAGTACACCGCGTACAACTGGAGATCTCTGGCCCAGGCAGCCCCCAGGTGTGGTCTGAAGGTCTGAGGGTGAACAAGCTGGACTGCCCCTGCCTGTGAGGGTAGAGGACCCCTGTCCTTTCCTCACCCACTCCATTCCCTTGAGGCATATTTTCCCAAAGTGTGGGAGCTCATCCAGGATCAATCCACACGTTAGGGAATTGGTTGGAAGCCTTTCCTATGCTGGCTATCTCTCAGCCCCCTTGCTTCTTTCTGCTCCTTTTATTTTCCTTTGTTCCTGAGGATCCAGCCACCATCTTGATCTACAGGCAAAATCTGTTACTACCTGTCTGAGGGAGTCCAACAATTCTATGATTCAACAAGAATTCCAGCCCATACCATTGGAGGATCCCCTCCCCCTAAATCCCATGGAGCTGGCTACCAGGGAATTTCACTCAAATTGCCTTTCAGCATGTTGATCTAATACCATGCTTTGGTCTATAACTGCACAGAACCTCTGATGGACTGACAATTTTAGGTAGGGACAGGTGCCTTCCCTCTCCGGGATAAAGAAGCTAATGAAGATGAGACCTCCACCTAAATGACAAAGATTTGTCATTGTCGATTTGTCAGAGGGGAATATAGAGACCACTTTTAGGCAACAGGCTTGAGCAATGGGTAAAAGGGCCCACAGTGACCACAGAACTGGATCTGAACAGGCTCTTTAAACAACCCACCTCATTGTGTCCATAAGCTGCAGCTGGCCAATGGGCTCCTTACAATCAGGTACAGCTACCAAAAAAGGAAAATTCCATACATCCTCATACCTCCTCACTATCACTCCTGTAACTGTAGCTCCCACCACTGTCTCCTGGCAGGTAGTCTCTCCTTTGCTCTTTTGCCTGGTGCTTCCTTGAAGTGTATTCAATACATTTCTATTTCCTTAAAAAAAATGCAATTGCTGGGGCACCTGGCTGACTCAGTCAGTCAGTAGAGCACACGACTTTTGATTTTTGGGGTTGTGAGTTCAAGTTTACTTAAAATATGGGTAGATCGATGGATAGATATAGATAGATGGATAGATACATAGACAGACAAACGGAAGATAAAAATTCAATTATTGAGTCCTATTCCCGCTTGCCATTACTTGCTTAGGCACTCAGCCTACTACTAAAAATGCAAATCTATAGCAGATTAACTGACAGTGCAAAACCATTAGGTTTCTTCCAGGTTTGGGAATATTTTAGAATCATCTTTTAAAATTTTTCAATTAAAGCAAATTCACATAAAATTAAAACTAAAAACTATTTTTAAAAATTAAATATGATTTTCTTTTTCACAGAGTATCAAGCTATGATTAAAATTAAAATAACCATCCATTAACATAATCATTTAAACAACTCAAATAGTGAAGCTCAAGGTAATCCTGATCTTACTGGAGCCTTAGCATCTGAATAAGATTGATCAATAGAGATACAGCACAGTACTAGTTCGTTTTGTAAAATGGCTCAACTCATAATATCAAAAATGCACTTCAAAATATTCCTACTTGCTACTTCACACAATTCAGTAAGTAGTATAAAAATAACTTTAAGTCAAATTATATATTTTAATAGCTAAAAATAATTTGATACTTACTGATATAATTCAGTTAGTGGTGAAGTCAAAATGACTAATGTTGTAAACAGATTATTACAGTGGGTATGAATTTTAAAAATTTTATCATCTATATACTCATGAGGATTCAAAAGCTTTTGTACAGATGTGCAAACTGACCATAACAAGTTCTCAGTGCATATTAAAATTGTCGTGACATCAAGTCTATTGGAAAGAAAAAAAGAAAATCATGTTAAGCAAAATTGTTTCTCTGACTGGTACATACAGTATCATTCTTATCTCTTATTTAAACAAATGTAAGAATAGAAATAGTTCATTAGATATCAGAGCTTCAGAAATCAAAAACAAATAGAAAACATCAAAGCTTAGCATTTGAGTTTCCAGGTGTTAGATGACCCATATATGACTATCTTTAGCAATAGTGAGGTCTATAATACTAAAATATTTTGGGAGGGCTTTTTTTTTAAGGTTTATTTTTCATTATTACGATACTGGCCAAGAAGCTCAAGACATTTTCCTTGAAATTATAGCTAGGAAAAGAGGAGTCAGATTAAAAGAAAATTTGCTACTACCCACATGTATATGATAGGTAAAGTTTTGATAGGAGAATAATCCTCCTTATCCAACTACAGGCTGTCAATAGAAAGTTACAAGCTTGGATAACATGCTTCCCTAGCAAATGAGAGAGGAGGAAAAAATGGGACCAGAAGCACAAAATGAGATGCCTATAGTTTCAGAAATTTTCGGTATTGAATAAGATGGTGGAAACTTTGTTGTATTATATAATCTTATTCATAAACTCATTTGTTTCTATCTTTCCTTTATTTTAACAGAGACCCAAAGATCTATTCAAATATTATTTGGTTTATGACTGACTGAACTGTACAAACCTCAGTTAATGTCTTCATTTTTTTTCTTTTAAATTCAGTGTTGAAGAAATAGAAGATAGAAACTATGAAGTGGTAAGAGAACAAATAAGTTTGAAGATCTTTTAAAATGACATTTTAGCCTCAAGTTTATTATGTATATAAAATAATTTTATACATATACTACGTATTACACATATTACATATGATATATATAGCTTGGGCCACATGACAGCTGGAGGCTGCTAGGATACTAAAAACATCAACAATCGCCTTTAGGAAGGTTTAATTGTTAACCAGTTGCTCTAATTGTTAACTAGAGAATTACAAATTCAAGATATGTACACACACATAACCTGATTTCCACAGTAATGGTGGTTTAGTATTAACCATTCAAATAAAACAACTTATTTATTTTACTTTAAAAAAAACTAGAATAATTCTAGCATTTCATGGCATTTTTATGTAACCATCTAGAAAGCAAAACCCAAAAGTCTCTATAGTACAGTTAATTAAATATACTACCCAATTCATGAGCTAATAGTAAATCTGATTCACAAACATCTCATAATGACTTGCCACCTCATAGTCAAAAGTGATTTAACCTACATAAGGAAAAGAATGAAGGTATCCTTTGCTCTCAAAAAAAAAAAAAAACCTTTCCATCTATTCTTCAGAGTTCAGTGATTTAAAAATGCTTGGTCAGTAATTCAAAACAGCCTTTGCAAAATACCATATTTATGAAACACTGTAGCAGGACCTAAATACCCTTCAAATGCAGCATGCTTTACAAGAACAGGATGGGGAGGTGACTCCCACTGCCAAAAAGAAAAAAAAAACCAAACAAACAAAAACAAAAACCTTCTGATGTCTTTAGATTCCTTCAAAAATATATCTAAAAAAAATCTTTTATACCCTAAAAGACAGATCTTAATCACATTGGTGAGAATACTTATAAAACGAAAGCCTTTCCTTGGTATTGACTGCTGTCGTCGTGTAAGCACATTTTTGTAACAGTCATTGCCAAAATGCCTCATAGACCAGGCCTATAATTTAGTCATTAATGTCCTGTGACTGTTGCTCCTCATTTTCTGTGATTTCACATTTGTTAAACTGGTTTTAGTAATACATAATGATAAAAAAGGGAATAAAATTTTAAAAAGAGGTAATTAGAATATATCAAGAAGAAAAATTATTGGACAAAGGAGGTTCCTTAATGAAGATTAACTACACTATTTAAAGGCTTACAAACAAAAACTAAAACTCCCTGGTTGCCGAGAATCTCAAAGTCAAATTAACTGCCCCGTCACAGAACTGCTTTGTCTCCATTTCAGGGCCGCAATTTCCCCTCTTTATCTTATTTACTAACCTTTGTATATGAATGTCTTAGATTGTAATACATCCTGTATCCTTTATAGAAACTAGTGGGTTCTATATACAATTTTAAGAAAAACAAAAAAGAGCACAGTTATTTTGATTCAAGTTCCACATTTCCACTTCAGTAACTCAGGAGAATTGAATATGATTTCCTTTCAGATGTTAGAAACATGTTAAATACACAAGGAGCTATGTCATGAGACTTAGAATTACATTCCACTTTGTACCAGTTAATGAAAGAATTTTCTTGGAAAGCAAAGGTTTTCACTTCAATTACCTTATCTGTGGAGTTCTCTTATAACTGGGATGGGCCCGAGCATATCTGGAGGCCAGCAGACCCAAACATTTCTCCAGCACACCTGTTAGGATCTCCCGGGCTAACTTAGGGGGCAGAATGGTCCAGAGATCATGGTGCAGAGCACAGAAGAAATAGTGCCACATCTGGAGTGAGAAGGAGCATCTTTCCCCCTGGCAAAACCACCACACGTTAAACAACAGAACCACATCTTCCAAAATGTCAGTTTGCTTCCTATAAACATAATTAGTTCAGGCTGAAAGGAAATAGCTGGAGAGTTTGACACACTAGATGACCAAGAAAGATTTTTGACAAGATGTAAAACATCCTTATTGACAAAGGAACATATGTTTTATTTCAATTACGAGACCAGATATTCTAGTGCAAATCCAGACCACAAGCCTTTAACCTAGCATATCTTGATTTACCTACTCCTAGCCTGGAGTTTAAAATTCATTTTAAGCAACCAGCGTTACAGCTGCCAAACAAAGCATGCTAGTTTAAGATGGTGGGCTGATGCTCCTAAAATTAAATTTTAGTAATTTAAATTGTTTTAAGTATGTATATTTTTCTGAGACTATTAGCATCATCGAGGTCATCCTATAAATGTTTGAGATTTCACATTATAAAATGACAGGAGTAAAAATAAACTTACATGCCACATACTTATCAACCTGCAAGAAACCAAGGGGCATGCATAACTATTAAAGATTATTACATTAGGCTATTCCATTCAAGGAGTTCTAATAACAGTGCTAGAAACAGACTGCTAGTACAATGGTCCGATTTTACAAGATTTTGTAAACCTTAGGGAAATGTTATCATATCATTACATCGTAGTATTTTTACAGTACTTCAAATGTCCAAGGGGCCAGATTCTCATTCCTTTCCATCCCCTCCAGGCCTCTTCTGAGTACCAGAGGAAGATCCAACAGCAGCCAAGGCCAATGGGAACAGGCAGAAATGAGAAGGTGGCCTCAAATGATTCACAAGCATTAATTAGTTAACATGCTCTCAGGGAGGTAGGCTAGTAGTTTGACCTCATTTTCCTCAAACCAGATTAAAAAATCACTTGAAATTGGAAGAATTGAATGTTTTTCAAATATTACCCAGATTGTTACTATATCAAAAGTTAAATGAGTAAAACTTCCCATTTCATCCCTAAGCAATCCTCTTTGACTTAAAATTCTGCTTGCTAACTATTCATATTTCTCAAACATTATCTAAAAAAATCTGCTATACTCTTATATCAAAAGCTGATATTTTCTCATGCAGATATGCCTATCAGTATTTTCCTTAGATATTATTCTTCTGATAATTTCCCTGATTACTAAAATCTTTTATAGTCACTGTAATAATAATCTATAATTCTTTTCTATTGACTTTCAAATGGAGTTTATAAATGAGTAGAACAGGTATACTTGGATGGGAAACTAAGTATCAAAATGTCTAAGAGTCAAAAGGAGGTTTTGACCACTCCTGACTTCTAGACTAGATATGTATCAAAACTGTTTAAGAAAAAAAATTACAGGGGCACCTGGGTGGCTCAGTCGGTTGAGTGTTCAACTTCAGCTCAGGTCATTGTCTAAAGGCTTGTCAGTTTGAGCCCCGCATTGAGCTCTGTGCTGACAGCTCAGAGCCTGGAGCTTGCTTCACTTCTGTGTCTCCCTCTCTCTCCCCCTCTCCCCTGCTCACACTCTGTCTCTCTCTCTCTCTCTCAACAATAAATAAACAATAAATAAAAAAATTTTTTAATACAAAATTTGTGTGGGAGTAGCAAAATCATAGTTTCTTGTGCTTTCTTTGCTATGTGATCTGTGATAAAAAATGCTTTTTAAAATTTCCTTAAAGGGCACCCAGGTGGTGAGCCTCCAACTTTGGCTCAGGCTGTGATCTCATGTTTGTGAGTTGGAGCCCTGCATTGGACTTGTGGCTGTCAGCACTGAGCCTGCTTCAGATTCTCTGTCTCCATATCTGTCTACCCCACTCCCACTCCTGCTCTTTCTCTCTCTCTCTCTCTCAAAAATAAGAAAAAAGATAAAATTTTCTAAAGTAAGAAAGGAGTTTTAGAGCTTGATTTTCTCATAATTTTTGTGTTGTAGGTTAATGAAAGCAAAATTGGCCCAGCTGACGTCATGACTAGTATGAATGATTTACACTAACTTTCTCCATGGCAATGGATGGGTGATTCTAATAACAGGGACAACATGATTTCTCATATTTTTCAAAGTAAAAGCCCATTTCCTTAAAAGTTATTGATAAGTGAGAAAATAAAAATAACTTGAAGTATAAAGATTTCTTTCTCTAGAAGTGACAAATACTTATTTTAAGACTTTTAAAAATACAAACTTTGTATTTACTTAAAGACATTCCGAACTGGTCATCGTTCTCACAATTCTCTTCAAAGTGTGTCACCCTGTGATGTATGCAAGGGCTTTCATTAAACTAAATGGGATTCATTTATTTTTCTGACCTGTCTCCCTCTTTGTTGTCATTTCGAAAGTATTCTGCTAGTAAACATCTGTTATTTTTGTAGACCCACTATAATGTAAACAGATGTGAGCTTTTATTTAGATTATATATCAGGAAACAAGCAGCTGGGCTTTATTATATAAGGCATTCAATATTATCTTTGAACAGACAAGTCTTTATTCTTTGACTATTGGAAAACACAAGTTGCTAAAATTGAGCAGATGTCAACTATACTAAAAGCTTAATTTTAAACATGTAATCTGAACACCCACCATGCCATCTGACCGGCACCTCGTCAGACATACCCAAGTCTCTGACTCTCTCAACCTGACAGTTTAGAAAATGGACATAATGTATCTGGGGCTCACTGGATATCACAGCCATGAATGAATATTTCTTCATATCTTGTAAATTCTTTCACTGTGTCCTTACTACACTCTCCCCTGAGATCTCTATCCCACTCTTTGCCTCCAGTCAGGCAGATTTCATCTCCTTTCCTCTCTGCCAAAGACCATACTGGCCCTGTTTCACAATTCAGCTGGAATAATGGGGAGAGGAGAAGAAAAGGGTGCAGCAAACGGGATAAAACCATGTCAAGTGCTCCAGTTATCAAAACAGTTTAAAATCTGTGCTATTTTTAGAAGTTTCTTATTTTTGGTAAATAGAAAAGCAGTATCACTTTATTTTTCTGAGCATAAATAACAGCCACTAGCTCTGCAATTAAACTGTAACTACTGACCACGTAAGTATATGGAAGCCACAGCACCATGTAATCACAGGGTAACTATCTCGTTATTTCTGTCTTTGAAGCTAAAGCCTCGTCATAAGATCTAGGAGCTGCGTGTTACATGGTAATTTGTTGTTGTTGTTGTTGTTTTTAATACTTGGTAACTTCAATACCAGGTTCTCAAGGCATCCACTTATTATTTATACTGTATAACTCTTCTGGCTCTCAATTTGCATAAGAGAAAACATAATGGCCCTATGGTGGACATATAGTGGAATGATACCTGTTCCTCAATGAAAACATCGTATGAAATTGCTCATTAGTGCACTGACATATTGAAATAGTTTGAAACAGGAGACGGATTCATTTTCAATCCCTCTGTTTACCTCAAGGCAAATAAGGAGGCTGTGATGCTGCCAAGAGAGGAGAAGACCAATACTTTCATTCTTATCTCAAGCTACCAGCTGCACCGTGCCACTTTCTCGTTCTCCTTCTGCTCACTGCTGTTTGAAGTGTGTCAGGTTTGGAAAACCCTGTATGAATGCTCTTGCAAAAAGAAAAACTATCTGGGAAGGGCCTCTAAAGGACAGACGAAATGGCCTTAGAAAAAGTGGAAAGTCTTTTAAAAGAGCTTCTTAGCCACGTCTCTGTTACGGCAACATTTATTATGATAATAACTCAGGCATAAATAGAGCCACAGGACCCCCTCAGTGCCAGGGAGTTGACAAGGGTGACTCCGTGAATAATACTCCAGTCTGTTTTCCCCAGTACTCCATGGAGATAAGGACAGTCAGGAAAAACAAAAATCATAAGCTTCAATCCAGAGGAAAGGGTAAATTGGAAAAGTTAATGAAGTTGGGCTTGACTGATGAATTTTTTTAAAACCCCGATTATCTTTTATTAAGATATAATAAATGTTTCACCCTGCCCTAAAATCAGCTTTTCACGGAATTTCAAATATTGTGGCTTAGGTATAATCAATGGGGTTTAGGAGAAGGGAAACTAATGAAGCCTGATGATGAATAATTTTAATTGATCCTGCGTTTGGTTGCACTGGGAATCATTAGGCTTTAATTCAGTAGAAATTTGGGATTCCAAAACATGGGCTAAATGAAAATAGGTAAGCTATAAATGATCAGATGGGTCTGAAAGCACCCACATAAGAACATACAATGAGAAGGAAAAAATATGTATAAAGAATAAAGTGGCTTAATAAAGGATATTTATCAAAAACAGAAATACGTAAGAAAAAAAGCACAGAAATACCTATAACTGGTCCCTTTAGGAAAAAAATACTAAATTGTAGCATTTTGGCATTGTTATCTCTTTGACTTTCTCATTGTATCCTGTTATATTCCAACTTATATAACACATGCTGCAGCTCAAATTAAGTTATTTTTACTTTTAAGCAGAAGGAGAGTTCTGATGTCTAGTTATTTCAGGTTTTTAAAAAGTGTTTTTCCCAAGTACAAATTCAATATTTAAAAAATATTATCCTCACAGCCTTCGTGTGTTGGTAATGCCAAGCTCATGTTTCTAATTAGCCAGAAAGCAGGTAGGCAGTAAAACATATTTGTGTAAAAAGGAGGGATAGTAAACTTAACTTCACACCTCATAAAAAGCTTTGTAGTCATCCCAGTGGTGGCTCTCAGCATCCTGTAAAATGCTTGTAGCACAAACTCTGACGCAGTAGTCCGTAACCTGAAACTGTAGAGTGTTGATGAATTCCTGATATCGTTGGACAGGCACCAGGAATATGGGTCTGTTCAGAGGCAATGATCAAAGAGACAGAGATTTAAGGCCTGTGCAGTAGGCAGTAACAATCTCCAGTACTACAAATGGTTTTGATTATTAGATATCAATCATTCATTTCCTCCTAATGCTGAAGTCTGCATCCACATTCACTTTCCAAAAAGAAAAAAAAAAAAAAGCTGGTCTTTGTTTTTGTAAGTCCTTTGAAAACGTACATCTGCTGTTCCACAAATATGCACTTCAACTTGAGACAAACTGCATTGTCAATACATCATTCAAAAATAAAAGTATTCTTTGTAAGCCTATTATTAGAGATCAGGGCATTATTTAGGCCTTAGGGTATCGTCATTATAGAGAACAACACGCATTTGTCAGAACCAACTTTTATAAAGCTATCACACGTCCCGCAGACACATTTCTTTTGTTTTAAAAATTGTAATTTTGCAGATGTCAATTATCTCATAAACTGTTTTAAAATATTCTACGGAAATAAAGTGACTTCTGGCACATTTTGTTTATAAATTCAAGTATGAGTTACCACATCTGACTACTTAGGAGAATTAAATAGCAGAGCTATATTCTGCATCAAGCCAAATTTATTTTACTTTTATCTTTAGTTATTTATATTATACTTCCTTATGCTTTCTCTCAGAGCTAAGGGACTACAAATGCTGAGTGAGGACACAGAAGAGACAGTTGGCCTCACGCTGGACAGCCGGGTCCACATGCTCCCTTTGCAAAGGGCTGTGCTATCTCCTAGAGGAGCCAAGAGTAGCCAGAAAGACCATGTGGTCATTTTTATTCTATTTCCGGAAAACATACAGTCTTTTTAGACTAATACATGAGAATTAAGACTGCCAGATGGTTTCTCCTCACATATTAAGGATAGTTTCTTACTAAATAGATGTTTTGAAATATGTTTATATTGGTCAATAGAATAGATTGAAAATGTGTTTATTCTGTCAGTCCTGACGTCCAGAAACAAAAAATAGACGTGCATATTTCATAACTGTGTACACAAGGGGCAGAAACAAGTTCAGTTTTCCTTTCTAGGGTAGTCACAGTGGCGTGCCTTGCAAAATGGAGAGTGTCTGTTCAGTCGTGTCGTTAACAGCAAGCAGAAAATAGTTGCTCCAGATTAGATGGAAAATGAATGGGTCTTGAAAGTCAGCCTTTCAAAGAATACCTGTCTCTCTTACTACCTGTGTATCTGGTTTAACATACCCCAAGATCTACCTTTCTGGCATTTTCTAGTCAAGGCAAATGAAAATACAATGCACCGTGTTCGTTATTATTTTCTCCTTCTTGAATATTGTCATCAAAATTTCACTCCCGTGATTTCCAAAGATCACATGTTACTTTAAGCAGGGCCATCAACTTAATTTAAATGACACTCACTTCTTAGTGTTTTCTTTCATCAAATTATCATACTGCGTAAAATGCTGAAAGACATACACCGCTGTGGAGAGCAACGTGTGTAAGTTTGTCAGGGGTGCTCTGGAAGGGACCTCCTTGCCTCTCTCCTGCAGTCTCGCCAGGACAGCTGTTGCCACTTTACAACAGGCCTCCACAAAGTTTGCTCTAATTTCCTGGAAAGAATCATCTCTGCATGCCAGAGCCAGTGGAAGCATTGTGTCAAGTTTTTCCATGATGTCAGAACAAAACTAGGGAGAAATAAATGTAGCACTGAGTTATTTGTACTCTGACAACACCGTGTAATTTATGTACAGGGGAGCCAAATTCCTAAATAGTGAATTTGGCATCAAACATAAATATAATGACACAACTTTATAACAATCAATTTCTCAGTTATATAAAGTTAAATGTTTTATGTCAAATAAGGAAATCCCAAAATGATGCTTCCCTACATATAACCTTCAAGTCTTATGTTTATCAGACAGGCATTATGAAAAACTCTTGAAATAGCTTTACATGACAATACTTTATTTGTAGTTCATAGAACTCAGAAAACATATATCCTTAGCATTAATATGATTTCATTATTTTTTAACTACTCTAATTTTTTTTGGCTGAAGCTTCATAAAGTAAGTTTTCATTAATCACCACATATACATAAGGTTATATCAATATAATTTAAATAATCTAGAAACATCAGAAACAATATCACCTGGCATCTTCTTACCGGTAAGGAGTAAGCAATTTTCAGAAGTGATATGCCTGGCTTTTCAGTAGTTATTATGAATCTTCTGTTTCTTAATGGCAAAGGGAGTACAGTGGATGGGAAGGGAAGACTTGCCTGCACTCCCAATTTGCCAACAGTGTTCCCAGGGGAATGTTCTGGAGCATCAGGTTGGCAGAAGCTAAATAAGGAGGACATATTTAAGAATGCTCTTTTACAAGAACGCATGGGGGCTCAGTCGGTTAAGCGTCTGACTTCAGCTCAGGTCATGATCTCAGAGTTTGTAGGTTCCAGCCCCATGTCAGGCACCCAGAGCCTGGGGCCTGCTTCAGATTCTGTGTCTCCCTCTCTCTGTTTCTCTCCCACTTGCTCTCTCTCTCTCTCAAAATAAATAAAAACATTAAAAAAAAAAGAATGCTCTTTTACAAACATTCCAATCATAGGTTGCCAAACTCATTGTGGACTTAATATTGAGTAACTGTATTTATTTATTTCCATAATTACTTCCTATTTTCTCAGTATGCTCTATAACTCTCAAGGCATACATAAAGATGCAAGATGGATGCTAACGAAATGAAATGTGCATTAATGTGTAAATAAAGATTTAAAAGTTGCCTGGACTAATAAAAGACAGTAATTCCTTCAACCTCTTAAATTTCTCCTGAAATCATTCAAAGGAATAATCCAAACAAGCAGTTTTCCCAGCTCTGCATGAAGTCACAAAAGCCTCTCTTTGGGGCCTGAGGCTCATGGAGCAACAAGTTAGCAACAAGCTTAAGTCTTTTTTGCTAGCAGCGGCCCATGCACACCAGAGAAGAAATCTGGTATTGGGTCAAGTACCAAATATTTGCCAAGCGACTCCACCACTATAGGTTACCTTTGCAAAGTCTTATATTTAAAAAAAATCTAATTATGCCATCTACAGTTTGAAAGGATTTCATCTGATACTTGCCTTTGCAATTTTCTTTGGTTGGTCCTCCGCCGGAACCACATGACTGTCCTGACAAACTTGCTGGACATTTACAAGGTTCATAGCATAGGTTACAGCCGAAGACCTTTCATTCTGTTCCTGCTGGAGAATTTTAGTGGAAAAATCTTCAATTGCTGTTGTTATACAATGTGCCATGGGAACAGACACTTCTTTAAATGCATTCCGCCAATCAAAATCTGGTAAAGCAGCCTGAAATATAAATTTATATGAAGTTATAGTAATCTTAACTCAGCAGCAAGTGTTCCTATTGTTATAGATACACAATTATTACTTTCTTTCATCATTTGATATGGGCATTCTTTGATAAATGGCAAAAACCATCTTTCAACCTGAAAAATATTACCCAGTGAATAAAGCAATATACAAAAACATGTGTATTCTTTACACAGAGTAATATACTGGCATTTCATTTTAATTCATCAGTGGATTTAATCAGAAACTTTTTGCAAAATTTAATCTCTTAAATATAGTTCAATAAAACTATATGAGAGGTAAAAGTTACATTTATTATTTATCAAATAAAGCAACCTTTAAATTCAATATAGTTAATAAAGTCTAAATTAGATTTTATAGTCTTTTTTATAGTTTATTGTTAATAAGTACTGCAATGTAAGACAGAGTTTAATATTCAATCTTTTATTTCTCTTTCACTCTCAGAAATCCAGATAAGCAAAAAAATAGCAACAAGGAATTTCTCAAAGAAAATCCATCACTGTACCATTCTGGATTTTTTATTTTGAGTTTTATTTAGTTTTTTCACCCCAAAAAGTGGCAAGCAACTCCACTTTTGTTCAAAGAAATGAGGACTTAAAATTATCTGCATTGCTCTGTGTGGGAGAAGTAGGAGATTGAAGAGAAGGATGCTGGTGGTATTTTTGTTTTTTCTTACAGTTTGGCTCAGTTTAATTGTGAATTTATACTTTTCCAAGTCCTCTAATGTTCTCTTATGTACTAAGAACATTAAGTAGATGAGCCTGTGGTTAGCATTACTTTCTCCCTGTTTTAAGGCAATCTTGTTTACTGTAATAATTTACCTACTCCAACTTCGGAAGACCCTAGCCTTAATATACCTGACTGGATTACTTATTTTTCTGGATCTGGATGATTTCTATGGTTTCTTTAGGTCTAAAATCATTGACATTATGATCATTAGTTTAGTTTTTGTATAGGCACACCTTGTACAGCATTTATTTAGTGCTTTGTGTTTATACTATAATCAATAGTAAAATCCATAGTCGCAAAAATGGCTCCCATTTTCATTATGTATATAATTATGTTGTAATTGAACTTTTCTGTGTAAAGTTTATTTGGACCTTTAACATCAGAGGACCTGAAAATACATCTCATTTTAGTTTTACATAAATTAGTTAATAATTCAATCCACTCAGCTCATCCAATCTTCTTTGTTTCTTTTTAATTTTTTTTAATATTTATTTTTGAGAGAGAGAGACAGAGTACAAGTGGAGGAAGGACAGAGAGAGAGAGAGACAGAATCCAAAGCAGGCTACAGAATCTGAGCAGTCAGCACAGAGCCCGATGGGGAAATGGAACCGACTAATGGTGAGATCATGACCTGAGAAGAAGCTGGACATTCAACAGACTGAGCCACACAGGTGCCCCAAAAATTACCAGCGAATTTTCAACCAGAAATCATTTTTTTCAGTGGCAAAGGGTAAAACTCAAGACATTTTGATTCATAATGTATTCACAGACATATGATGCTATTATAGATGAGTAAAAAAATAACACCCTTTTTTCCTCACTCACCTCTTTTACTGGTAGCAATTTCTCTGAAGGAACCGGAGTTTCATTTCTTTTAGGATTCTCTGTTACAACTTCCTGATTGGATGCATCCAAAATTCCTATGTAACAGAAAACAAACAAACATACATTAAGAAAAACCAACCATACCAGATGGAATTAATAGAACTCGGGTTAACATTGATTATGTAGAAAAGCTCTATCCAAAGTATATACATACACACACATATATAAAGATGCAGGCAATATAGTGAAGAAGATGTAGGGTGATGTCACCATTACAATAACTATAGGATCAAAATACAGAAAGACCTTTTCTATTCTTACAACTTGTCACGTGTCCACCATTACTGTATCATACAGAATAATTTCCTGCTCTAGTGATCTCCTGTCTATTCGGAGATCTATTCACCTCTTTCCCCCTCCTCCCTTGCCTTGAAAACCACTGCTCTTTACCCTCTCTATACTTTTGCTTTTTTCAGAAGTTCATTAAATTGTAATTATATAGAATGTAGTCTTTTCATATTGGCCTCTTTCATTTAGCAGTATGCATTGAAGAGTCATCCATGTATTTGGGGGGCTTGATATCTCATTTGTTTATATAGCTGAATAATATTTCACTGTCTGGATGCACCACAATTTGTTTATGTATTCACTTACTAAAGGACATCTTAGTTACTTCCAAGTTTTGGCAATTATGAATAAAACTGCTAAAACCATGCACATGTTGGATATTATGTGAACATAAGTTTTCAGTCTATTCATGTAAATACCTGGGAAAGTGATTGCTAAATCATATAAGACAGTGTTTAGGTTTGTAAGATACAATGAAATCATCTTCCAAAGAGACTATACTATTTTTTGTTCCTATCAGCAATGAATGAGAGCTCCTGTGGCTTCACATCCTTGTAAGAATTTGGTGGTGTTAGTGTTTTAGATTTTAGCCATTCTAACAAGGAAGTAATGGTATCTCTTTGTTTCATTTTGCATTTCCCTGATGACATATGATGTTGAGCATCTTTTCATATGCTTATTTGCCATCTGTATATCTTCTTTGGTAAGGAGTCTGTTCAGATCCTTTGCTCTTTTTTAAATTAAGTTTTTTGTTGTTGTTTTCTTGTTGAATTTTAAGAGTTCTTTGTATATTTAGGATATAAGTCCTTTACCAGATACGTGTTTTGCAAAGATCTTTCTCAGACTATGGCTTATCTTCTTATACTCTTAACTACCATCCTTTTTACTTGGCAATTTCATGTCAGAAATGTACTGCCTGATACACATGTGCACATATAAGACATAGTTTCAAGGAAATTTGCTGTATCATTGTTTGTGGTAGCAAATGAAAAGGAAAAAAGAACTCTACATGCTCATCAGTTAGTAACTGGTGAAATTATGATACATGTACCAATGGAAAGGTATTTAGCTACTAGAAAGAATGAGGTCTTTCTATATAACTATTAATAAAAAAGTAGCTCCGCACTATGACAAGATTCCGTGTTATTTTAACTTGGTGAATAGTAGTTGTCTCTAAAAAGGACAACTACACAACTAGAGTGAAAAAACACTAGTCTACTCTTTTGTCTTGTTAAAAGTTTTCCTATATGCATGGACTGCTATTCAAAACAAATTTTAAAGAAGAAGAAATAATGAAGATAAAATTGTTCATGACATGAAGGGGCAATGCTTAGATTCTTAATGTCACCTTACTTTTCTACAGATAGCTCATAAAGCGAGCTAATTTAAAAAGATACTTACTCTGGAAAAATAAGACTAGTTCAAAGCACAAGCTTTGCAAATCTATTTCTGGAGATAACTATCTGCCATTGTGCAGCTATCATTTAAGACTTACAAAAAAAGTTAATTATCTTATATTTGTCATTTCGCTTCCAAATACATTATGCTTATTCACTCAAAGTAATATGTCTTGATGTTTATACAAACCATTTGCCTATTTTCAAGATGAATACAAAAAGATAAGCTTCCCAAGACTTCTGTTGCTGGTAAGCAATTCTACAGTAAGATAAAAAATGAACTATGAAGCAGTTATGCTAACTTTTAAGATATAATCTTTCCTCCCAAATTAAAAAAAATAATAAAAAACCTAATCCTATATAAAGAGCAAAAGGGATCATTTTAAGACAGTATTAGTAGGACTGATTCTAGACTAACAAGGTTTCTTGTGATTTTAGTGAATTATGGCATCTTTGCATTCGTTTGAAATTCAAAATGGTCAACATCAAAATTTGGCATTGTCAAACTTTATGAACTCTGTGAACATGTGACAAATTATTTAACCTATTTAAATATATACTGAAAACTCTGTTCACCTATTAGCATTGTCTAGAGAAGTAGCTCATTTTTGGCTCATCGCTCTAAAACATAGTTATTTGTACACAGTCAACACTTGTTTCCTTAAAGCATGCCTAGATTAAGGACCTCAGTAGAGTGCAGAGGGTCACAGGAATGCCAGCTGCTAAACAGTCTCTCCCTAAAGAGTTCGCTGTGGTTCATTTTACATTTCTGGTTAGTTTCCACACTGTCGCTTTCTTTCACAGAGAGTAGAGGTTGGCAGTACTTCCCTGTGACATCCACTTTCACACCCAAATTGGTCTTCATAGGCTCCCATTGTGTGCACTACAAAGCAACTTGCCTTGTTGGCAGCTCTAAGTGGGAACTACAAGTCTTTCTTTTCTTCACTGTTCTTTTCTGGCTCACAAGCAACCTCCCACCAAAAGCTGAATCTGTGGAAGAGACTACATCCAAGAGATAATACTATGAAAAAGTATGAAGAGAAGCCCAGGTGGCCACCTTGCAAATTTCCAATGTGGAAGCCTTCGACCTCTCTGCCCAAGAAACAGCTAAAGTCCTAGTGTAATGAGCTTTACAAACCCTAGGAGCCTCTTTACCTTAACTACATCCGCCTCCCTAATACAATCCCTTAACCATCTAGCTAAGGAACTCTTAGAAGCCATTTGACCCCTCTTAAGACCCCCTAAGAGTACAAACAATCTTTCAGAAGATCTGAAATCTTTGATTCTTCTGAGACAAACCCTAAGTGTTCTTCTTACATCCAATTGAAGCAGCCATTGCGCTTTGTCATTGCTGGGGCTAAAGAAAAATGAGGGCCAAGAAACCTCCTGGTTTAGATAAATCTCAGATGCCACCTTTGGAAAATTTGAGGAACTGCCTGGAGAACAACTTTATTCCAAAGGAGCCTTAGACGTGCCCCGTTAATCAAACCCAAGACCGCCCCAGAAGACGTGACCGCCTAAAAGAGGTACAGCAAGGCATCATTGTAGTCAGATAATGTGCTCTCATTTCCTGAAACGACCAAAATAGAAAACCGTCGAGTCATGACCAAAAAAAAACCAAAGTAACAAATAACAATAACAAAAAAAGCAAATAATAACTAAATATAGCTTTTCTTTCTCTGAAAATACTTGTCTCTACAAAATCTATTGCTTCCTATTTAAATTACTAAGAGCGTAGCCAATTTGGCTAAATTGACAATATGATGGTAAATATCAAAGTAAAAAGTAAAATGTTTAGTTAATCATCTTTATATTTTCTCTATGTGATGTTAAGCACCTGGATATTTTTAAAACATCTGGACAATAAGAAAAAAAAACCCTTATTTTCATCACATTGTTTTGGTTATATGGACATAGTAGGCAACTCTTTCCAAGATCTTTATTAGCAAAATATGCTCCAATCAAAAGAAATACACAGGAAACCGAATGACTTGATCTTTTTTTTTTTTTTCGCTATGCCCTCCCACACAAGATTTCCAAGCAAAACATTAACTATCAGGATAACTTATGATGCATTTGGTTTCTTTAATCATCCATTTCAAGGAATCTTTTCCTTCCTGATTAAAAAAAAACATGCTTTTGATAAGAATTGATTAACTTGGCTGTACTGAATAAAACATTTAAGTTTTTCTTGACAATTTCCCTCAAGATCATTCTTTTCAGGGAGCCATTTATGTAAAGTCATGTCAGATTAAATCAATCTTAGCTTTGTTATAAAAAATCAAACGAAGAACACATATATCACAAGGGGATGGTCTAGTACTTAAGACATTTCTTATACCTGTCTTTCAAAATTCCATCCACTATGTTCAATAACCCACCACTGAGTTTCTATAATGCATTCTTATTAATGTGAACTCCAATTACTTTTATGTGCCATACTGCATATATAATGACAAATTTGGGTAAGGCCATATATTGTAGCATAATTATATTTTTTCTCTGTCGATTTTATTCTATAATGGTAACTATTTCTTTCAAATATGTAGCATTTGCAAGTCTCAACATTGCTTGGTCTAAATCTGAATAAGTTGAACAGGCTTTTTCTTTTTCTCCTTTTATTCTGAAATCAGTGTATCAAATCTCTGCTTCCATCGTTGGCCATTTAGTTTTGTATCTTTATAATACTTTTCTAATACAATTCTGATTTTGGATTTAAGCTGCTCTTTAAAGGAATAAACTTCTTAAAATCCACCTAATTTCTCTAGAGCCTTGTGTAGGACCAATATGAGTCCAAAGAGGTAAGAGTCGATATGTGTTGGAGTCCACTCTATTTCTTGATCCACACTTCAGAAAAGATCTGCTAGAGATGTAGATGAGAGATGCAACATCTTAGCCAACCACGGGGGACGAGTACCAACACCGCTGTCAGATGCTTGAGGCACCAAGGTGTCCATAAAAAATTACAATGTCATATCTATCTCCTCAGATCTCTCTTTGCCCCAGTCAATTACATCTAGGAGATACGCTAAGGTTCATATTATCTCCTAATTAAATCTATTTTTCCATTCTGTCTTTTAATTTTCATATTTTCTGTCTTTATTTTTATTATTTTCCTATTCAACTTTTTGCCAGCTTTTAGAAACCTGAAATCCACCTTCGTTTTTCTTCAAATTATCTCCGAACTTGAAAAAATGATCTACTTTACTTTATAATTCCATATAGTGCTACTTAAATGTAATCTAATACATAGAAGGATAGGCTATGCTTAATATAAAAGAAATTGAAACCCTATAATTTTTCCTGTATTATTTACGAAGACAAATTAAGTAAAGAAATGAAAAAGTAAACAAATGAAGGGATGTAATTTCTTACTAAGAAATGGGGTTTTGAAATTTTCTGATAGATGGTTAATCTATCAGAAAATAGATTGTTTCCTCAGGTCATCTTGCAAACACAGCCACAAGCTATATTTGTTGTCCTTAACATGATATATGGTATCTCACAAAAAAGAACTTTGTAATAGTTTATTCTGATACAGATGAAAATATTTGTAAGTATAGATATGAACACAGAGAACATATTTTAACCATTTAGACTCTGAAATATAGAAACATTATTTCAACATACATGGCATAGTTTTCTTCAAAAAGATTTTGTTAAGACTAAACTTAACTCATTATATAGTTATTGTTACTTTTATAATAGCTCACATTTATTGACTTTTCATGACCTACTAGACATTCCTTTAAATACATACACTAAATCATTGAGTTCTCACAACCCCACATAACATAATGAGATCTGAAGCATGTAATAGTAACAAACAACAAAGTTAATTTAGTCCTATACCATCATTTTGAGGATGAGAAAACAGAGGTCTAAAGAAACAAAATATTTTGCCCAAGGTTATCCAGCAACTAGTAGAAGAGTAAGTACTAGATCATCTAGTATGCTTGTTTTTCCCCCATAGACCAGGCTGTGTTTCTCTGAATTAAAACAAACAAACAAACCCTGATTTTATCTAAAAATCATTATCCAGAATTGATTTTCAATGCTTTGCTAATTAGAATTATGAAATTTGCCACATATGAAGGATAAAAATGTAATTCTATGGTGAGCATTATATTTATTTAAAGAATTCTATCATGCATTTTTTTTTTAAGTAATGATATAGATATAGTGGCAGGAAGTGAAAACAGAGAAAAGAGTTGATTTACAAATTTAAACAAAGGAGCATGTTACCTGATGGATTTCTGGGTGTCTTGAGTGATACAAATATTTCTTCCAATAATTCTTCAACATTTTTTTCCAGCTTCAAAAAGGATTCTATGAGCTGTGCTATGAATTTGAGTTCATTAATGGAGAAGAAAAAGTTTCTTCCTTTCTGTGAGCATTCGGGTATAACTGTGAAAAGAGAAGATCAATACTATTCTATTTGTACATTTTATTTGTTTTATCAGTAAAACCTGAGACAATCTATGTGCTTCCATAAACCATCAAAACTAACAAGTTAAATAAGTAAACCGAGTTTGTTTTTTTAAGAAATGCATACAGGGTGCCTGGGTGGCTCAGTTCGACTCTTGATTGGGGCTCATGTCATGATTCCAGGGTCATGGGATTGAGCCTTGTGTTGGGTTCGGCACTGAGCTTAAGATTCTCTCTCTTCCTCTGCCACTCTCATGCTTGTGTTCTCACTCTCTAAAAATTAAAAAAAGATGCATATAAAATCTCCTAAAAGAATCTTTTCTTTAGGTAAAAGATGAAGATCTTTTCTTTAGGGAATGATGAAGATCTTCATCTTTGGAGATGAATATTCTGTTTGATGCAAATATGACAATTAAATGATTATATTGATTCTAGGATTTTAAACAGGAATGTGATTTGTTGTTGTAAAATCATATCTTACACAATTTTATTTTTTAAAAAGTCTGTCACAACTTGAATCTAGTCACAAGGGACCATCACAAACCCAAATTGACAGAAATTGTAGAAAACGGTTGGTCTGTACTTTTTAAAAGTGGTATGTCATGGAACACAAAGACTAGGAAATACTCTTGTAAAAAGTTTAAAAAGACATGACAACTGAAATCAATACATGATCACTATTTTATTTTATTATTATTTTATTATAAAGAACACTATTGGGATAATTTGGTGAAATCTGAGTAAGGTCTACAATGTGATGCTCTTATTTCATGATTGGTAATTTTCTGATATGGATGACTATACTGTGATTATGAAAGACAATGCTTTTGTTTTTAAGAAATATGGTAAAGTATATGAGGACAAATATCTGTAACTATTCTCAGTTCAGGAAAAAGAATAGTTTTCAGAGAGAGTGAATGCAAAGGTGGAAATGTGGTAAATGATTAACATTTGATGAATCTGGATAATTTTTGTAAGTCTGAAATTAAAATAAAAATTTAACTTAACAGAAAAATATGACTAGACAAAAGGTATTAGTTTTCAAGACCTTAGAAGCATCCCTCTTATTTCACTAAAAAAAAGCAACTTAATTGTTGAATCTAGACTACATAATTTATGAAATCATGTTTAAAAATAACTTCCACTTAAGTAATTGTGATATCATTGCTTTCATAAGAACAAAATTAAATTAAATTAAATTGAAGGTTGATTTTTCCCTTTTATAATTAATGTTTCTTCTTTTATAATTACATCACACTACCATTGGAATACAGAAAAATATCTTAAACGTTAAGCATATGGAGAACAGAACTAACCTCACCAAGTGGTACTGTGGACCAAGTTTTGAAAGATTGAACGAATTCTTCCTTTATAATGTCACTTTAAAACCTATATGGTATTTAAGAACTCTCTTGAGGCTTAATGACAAATTGGAAAATTTGCAAATTCTTGGAAAGTAAGCATACAGTCCTTTTGGTGAGCAAACACTGAGAATGTCTCTTAGAAATAATGTAAGGCCTGGTGATTCCATGTGAAAAAGTTTACCTTCATCACATGGATTTTAAAGGAAGGTTCCAAAAATGTGACAGTTTAATGGGTAATCCACTTCATTTCAGTTAAATTTTAAAATGTTGGCATTAGACTTGTGACCATATGATAGAGGTTTTCACTGACAACTGAAAATGTCATGGTACCTTTGCCGAAAATTTGAGAGAGACCCTGTCAGCCAACTTAAACAGTAGAATTTAATCCTGTTCCTAAAAAGTAAAACAAGGGTTAAAAAAAAATCCATGAATGCCTATAAAAACTACTTCATCTCTAAATTGATGCTGGGATCACATACATTAAAGTCTACCTCTAAACAGCCCTGCTTGCACCTCTCATTCTTCCCCAGGCATGCCAGAGAACACAAACATGGATAATCAGCACATAATTGTTTTGTCATGAAAATTATGACCCAAAAATGAAAAGAAAAGAGAATAACTATATTGTGAATCATTTAGCTGTTGCTTGACTCTCATTTTGCCTGTTGGATTTCTTTTAGGCTTTGCTCATGTGGAGGGGCTGGTTTAACCTTCTGCATCTTTTTTTTTTTTTAATATTTATTTATCTTTAAGAATGAGAGTCTGACTGGGGGAGGGTCAGATGGAGAGGGGGGCACAGAGGACCCAAAGCAGGCTCTGTGCTGACAGCAGACAGCCTGACATGGGGTCGAACTCACGAACCTCGAGATTATTACCTGAGCTGAAGTTGGACGCTTAACTAACTGAGCCACCCAGGATCCCCTAACCTTGTAAATCTTAAAAATGTTCCTTTGGAACTAAATATTTATAAGCCAAATTTTCAGACTTGAATAATTCTTCCTCATTCTTTCATAGTTTAGCTAAAAAAAAATAAGAAGGCTTCGTGTAGCTCCATTCTCATTACAAGTATTGTGTTTATAAAGTAAGCAAAGAAGAACATGCATTCCTAAAAAATCTTTGAGGGTCAAAACACTCTAACCTAACAGTGCTACTTGTTTAAAAGTGATGTAAGGTTGGGGAACCTGGGTGGCTCAGTCAGTCAAGTGTCTAACTTTGGCTCAGGTCATGATTTCGTGGTTTGTGGGTTTGAGCCCTGGGTCGGGCTCTGTGCTGACAGCCTGGAACCTGCATCAGATTCTGTGTCTCCCTCTCTCTCTGCCCCTCCCCTGCTTCGCTCTGTCTCTCTGTCTCTCTCTCTCTCTCTCTCTCTCTCTCAAAAATAAATAAACAATAAAAAATTATGTAGGGCCTGAGGATACTATATGAAGAGATCTTACCTTCATGATCTCGATTTAGAATAATCTGTATTCCAGAAATTTAACAATATTGAATGCTAAAGCCATATCAGTTCAATACATGTTTATAACTTCATAATGAAAGAGGACAGAATAATATGTGTGACCTAAATCTAATCATTTTTGCCCCCAAGAAGCAATGATTAATGGTAGAGATCCATTAATTAGTAGTCCTTATTTCCTATCACTATTAGCTCAGTGTTCTCCCAAGGGCAACTGTGAAGGTTCTTAATTTATGGAAAAATAATTCTGTGATAAACTCATTTTGTGGAAGTCCATTTAAAGAAAATTAAACACAAAGGATGGACTAGCATACTCCAAACATTTCTTATTTTCCCCACAATATCTCACAGGACTAGAGTTCTAATTATTACATCTTAGCTCACAATTTCTATTGGCCTACACATATCTATTTTTCTGTTCCTCAGACTTTCCACTATCAACAAAAGAAGAAAAGGGTTTCTCCTTTTACTTTTGCTTTCACTCAATTAATCTTTTTTCCTCCTTCTTTCACCATTCTGTTTGTTCCTCTCCTCCAACTCACTTCCCCAGAAAACCTTATCTGATACAATCAATTCACCTTCCCTACTAAACTAATCTGGTCTTTATCTACTTTTTTTCTTAAACAATATAAGAGTGTCTTCCTTCGAGAAACTTTGGACATACAGCAATGTTTAGCTGGTCACCAATAATTGCTATAAAATACTTGAAATAACGATTGCCAGTTTATTATAGGATGAGCTCTATGATCCTTAAAATTTTTAAGAAAAATCTTCTATATCCTAATAATATTATACATAAAATTTACATTTCTATCTTAGGTAAGACTTTACCATCAACTAACAATGAATAAGTCCATGTTGAGGGTTTTTTTCTCCCCTCCATTTTATTTTAATAATTTTTCTAAATATGATTCCCTGCTTTCTTATTATTCAGTATTTAGAACACAATTTAAATTTTTCTTCATGACAGAGTTATGATAAAAGTTTTTTATATGCTGCACTGAGACAAATGTCCCTCATCAAAGAGTGTTTCTCAAACCTCATTTGACAAGGATTCTAGAATCAAATATGTTTAGGAATCACTATATACTAAATAGTACTTAAAGAGACTCATAATGCAAATTAGCATATTAAAGTCTATTTAGTTTTATAATAATGTAAATTAAAAAAAAAACAATGTTTCTCAAGCTTTTTTGACCAATGGACATTGGTCTGCCAACAAATCTTTTGGGATGTTCTCAAACAGCAGTGTTATATAGAGCACAGTGATCTAGACTGTAGCATTAGCCGAGTATTTATATCTGCCTTGTAGTCTTTCCTCCCATTGTTAGACCTTTAGCAGAAGTTTCTTGTTGCTGTTATGTGACTGATTTTACCAGTATTTGCTTCCATTTATAAACTACTTCTCCTAACAGCATCATAGTATTCTGCAGACCTCTTTGAGAAACTAATCAAAGTCTCCTAAATCCCTATGAACCCTCTCATTGAAAAAAAAAATCTATTTGGTCATTGTTTCGGGGCTAAACAGAACCACCTGAAGTCTATCATGGCTCTCAGAGGGCACTGTGATCCAGGACCTCCTGAATTGTTAACAATGCATATTCCTTGGCCATCACCAGATGCCTTTTAAGCAAGTGTCTTGATTGAGTTTTCTGCCCTTTGGAGTTTGAGACCACTGCCTGAGGGGTCCATGAATTCTAGTTAAAAACTGTTATGGTAGAAAATTCTTCTCTGGACATTAGAAAATCTGGGGATTTGGGATTAGCAAGTCAACCAAAGAGGTGCTATTGTGTAAAACAACAATGACTTAAAAAAGAAATGTTCCTTTTTTTCTGATTTCTGATTTTTAAAAAATTTCTGGAGGAAATATAGAACAATAGTAGGGAATTTCTAAGAGTATATCTTGCACATCTGCTCTGAGCAAAGAACTGCTCCTAGGAGAACAACCATAGAATAGTTGTGGTTTTATAGGTACATCCATCACAAATATGAAATGATTTCCATGAGGCCAGAGATTATTTCCAGTGTATTCACCATAGTATGTCAAGAACAATAGAGGACAATAGCGGAGGAGAAGGGGAAAAAAATCAGTTAAGGAGAGGGAAGGAGGCAAACCATTAAGAGACTCTTAAATACTGAGAACACACTGAAGGTTGATGGGGAGGGGGAGAAGGAAAAAGGGGTGATGGGCATGGAGGAGGGCACTCGTTGGGATGAGCACCATGGGTGTTACATGGAAACCAACTTGACAATAAACTATATTAAAAAAGAAGAACACAGCATAATTTCTTACACAAAGTGGTCACTAAAAACAAAAACAAAACCAGTTAAAAAAAAAAATAAATGCATGCAATTCCACAAGTCCTAGAAGTAGGTAAGTTTGGCACAGAACAAAGATTTTATAACTCTTCCTGAAATGCATTCTTCAAAACAATGACTATAGCTTTAAGTCAATAAATAAATAAACAAACACATGCTTAAATAAATACAGTATTATACACTCTTTTTTTTAGTATTTAGCTACACACACAAAAAAATTGAAGACACTTTCTAAAATAGAAAATGTGTGCAAAAAATAAATAAGCTCAATTATGAGCTGGGAACCCGATAGAGTATATTGGTAAAAGTGACTCTAAAATTGGATTTTTTGTGTGTGTTTAAAAAAAATAAAATTAGAAATGCCGCGGTGGCTCAGTTGGTTGAATGCCTGACTCTTGGTTTCGGCTCAAGTTATGATCTCAGGGTCGTGTGATTGAGCTCTACCTTGGGCTCCACACTGAGCGTGGAGCCTGCTTAGGACTTTCTCCCTCTCTCTCTCTCTCTCTCTCTCTCTCTCCTTCTGCCCCTCTCCCCAGCTTGCACACTCTCTCAAAAAAATAAAAAATAAATTAAATATACTTTAGGTAACATCATGTGCCAACTATACTCAAATAGAAAAGAATAAACTTAAGAAAAATATCTCACCATGAAAAAATATGCAGATATTCAAAGAACCATTGTTCTAAAATTTAAAAAAATCTCTTCTCTCTTCAAATATGTATACACACATATATA
Organism: Suricata suricatta; assembly: GCF_006229205.1. NCBI lineage: Eukaryota > Metazoa > Chordata > Mammalia > Carnivora > Herpestidae > Suricata > Suricata suricatta. The sequence goes on from NC_043705.1 coordinate 68,716,219, forward strand.
TACACATATGCATCATAATATACATATATATGGATATATCACTCATAAAGAATATAGACTGTACACTTACAGGTGCTTTTCACCTAGTGACTAAAAGTTAGAGTATTAACTCCATTCTCTTGTGCAAAATTAAGGACATTGAAAACAAATCTTGAGGGACATTAGGGCTCCTCACATTTGATCCACAACAAAGGAGTATTTGGATTAATTATCAAAGTCCAGCTGAATCAGACAAAACATAAAAGTACAGGTAGTAGCTGAAAGAACACATATTATTTTTCAAAACCATTAGCAACTGAATTCTTGTTAATAATAGCATTAAGATACAGGAGAAAATGAGAAGCTTGAAAATCAGATAATGTGAAGTTGGTGGATCAGTATAATAGGATAAAAGAAGCACATTTTAGTTTTCCCAAGAAAAACGAACACTAGCCACTCTATTATTGACCGTAAATGGATCCATTTTCAGTAAGGAGTATTCTTGGTGCCACCAGACAACTGATGTAAAAAAGGTAACACACAAAAGCTATTGGGAGGCTCATCATTCCAGATGAAATTCATGACATAATCCAAATGGAATATATTTCTTCCAGTAAGAGATAACAAAAGAAGTCAGCAGGGACCACATGGGAACAAATAATAAGCAGTACTTTTCCCGGTACCCAAGTCACTTCCTAAGAGCAGGTGGGTCTTTGGAACACACTGTGGTGGTCCAGAAGCCTGAATGAGCACCGTGCCTCCCTGAGCGGATACGTCTGTGGAGTCACACAGCAAGGGAAGCAAAGGATGCAAACCCTATGTCCCTAAGTGTGTAAAGAAACTTCTTTGTCATGTTAACCTAGTAAGTACCTGGAAAAGCATAGACAACCTACAGGCACTTCTTTTTGTCACAGTAAAGAAGACATTAAAGCTATTTTCCCCCTTTTGCTTTCACATTTTTTTTTAACTTTTCGTTATTTTTCAAATATATACAAGTAGGAAAAAAATTTTTAATATTTGTTTATTTTTGAAGGAGAGACAGAGCATGAGCAGGGGAGGGTCAGAGAGAGAGGGAGACACAGAATCTGAAGTAGGCTTCAGTCTCTGAGCTGTCAGCACAGAGCCTGATGGGAGATCATAACCTGAGCTGATGTCAGAGGTGTAACTGACTGAGCCACCCAGGTGCCCCAGAAAACATTTGAAATAAAACTAAGAAAGCAGCATTAAAGTTTTCAAAACTGAGTTTATTATTTCTCATCTCATCAGGAAGCTTCCATATGTACCACCCAAAAGAGACAGGGTAAAACTTTAAAACAAACTGAGTAAATGGAGGAGTGACTGAATACATGACTGGAAGAGTGAAGTGTTTAGCTTCGAAGTGAAAATGCAATTCAACACAAGCTGACTGTGTGGAAATTTAGACACCCCAGAGACAAGACCCCACCTTCTTTATGGTGAGACAATGGAGAAGGAGCTATAGGGGAAGCTGAGCCTCATGAAGTTAATGAATCTGGGCCAACAAACTGTTTGGTAGGTGGAGCAGGCAACTCTTGATCTCAGGGTTGTTAAGTTTGAGCCCTGCGACAGGGGTAGAAATTACTTAAAAATAAAATCTTAAAGGGGCACCCAGGTAGCTCAGTCAGTTAGGTGTTGGATTCTTGATCCCAGCTCAGGTCTTGATCTTGGAGTTGTGAGATGAAACCCTGTGTTGGGTTCGCACTGGGTGTGAAGCCTACTTAAAAAGAAATGCTAAAAAAAAAAAAAGTCTTGTAAAGGTTAATAAAATCTGAATTTGAAATCAGCAAACATTAAACTCTTAAAAACTGGAAGTTAGACTCCTCTGAGTCTCTGTGTCTCTCCCCACTTCCGTTTTTCCCTCATGTTTTATTATATAGAATACTGTTCATAGTACCACTACTCAAAGTACAGGAGGTAGTAGAGAGGAGTAGCTAACGGGGAATTATGAGCCATATGGCCTGGGTTCAAATCCTGACACTACTCTCAGCCAAACTATGACTTTGGACAGTTACTTAGTCTTTCTATAACTCAACAGTGCATGAGGTTTAACTGAGTTAACATATCAGAGCAGTAAATGAGGCCTAGTAAGTCCTGTAAAATGTTAGATATTACCACCATTTCCTTTGAGGAGCCTGCCCCCTGATCCTAGGCCAACTTACTTTCCTATTCTACATGCTCTTTCTTATTTTACCTCACACATACCTTCATTTTAGCACTTGCTCTGTCAAAATGTAATTATAGGTTTGGGAGACGTGTTCTGAAACTTTAATCTCCTCAAGGGAGAGATCCTTTTCCCCCATTACTGCATTCCCACTATTCATTAGAGTGCCCACATGAATGAATGACCAGAATTAAACATACTGTTGAGTGTCAGAGACAAAACCAACTGCTTTTAATTCATTTTATTTGGCTTTTCCTCCCTGCCATAAACATGGTTCTTTAGTAAAATACTAATATTAAATGAGTTTAATGTTAATTACTATATGACAATTTGAACAGGAATGTTTGGGGGAGAAAGAGCTATAAACATACCAGAGATCTTGTTTCACTATAAACATTTATAAACAGTAATATAAATATTACTGCTATTTAATGGACTCAACCATCTTTAAGCTTAAACACTCATAAAGTTGCATGGAAGCCCACTCTAAGACCTTCCACTACCTCTTTGCTATATGGTCCTTCGAAACATAGGTTTTGATTTTGTGTGGGTATGGTCATCATCTTTTTTAGAATCTAAGTTAGGCACCCATTATTTCTATGAATATAGAAATAATGTTTTGTATATAGCTTTGGGAGATTCCCAGATCCTTTGAGGCTATAGGGTTGTACTTGATCAGCCTGAGGCCCTCTGCCTTGGTTTGCTTGACTTTATGAAAAGTAGGCCCCAGAGATCCCTCCCACTATGGGAACCTATAACCCCTAAAAATTCTACTTCTAATTGCAAGAATAGGTCTAGTCTAGCTTCTACCTTATAATATTTTCACACTTTCTATGTGATAAAACAAAGTTCTCAACGTTTACACAGACAGCTAACTCTCCTGCCTTCTATGACATAGGTCCTGGGTAAGGTGAGGGATAAACTGAGGAATAACTAATACTCTATCCTTTCAGAAACTTAGAAAAACACACACATCAGCACTACCTGACCACTGTGTCGAAAATGATACATGACAAGTGAAACATGCTATTATAAAAGACTGAATTGCTGGTATAGACTTCAGCTGCATTTTTTATATCTTTTTTCTCTGACTATTCTAGGCCCGGAGAGTTGTTACACTTGATTTTGTATCCATTGACAGGATCAGTATTTGTGATCTGAAGGCAGGTAGACATATGGCCAGAGGAAAATGCTGCATTTAAAATAAAGCCTCACGGGGTGCCCATGTGGCTCAGTCAGTTAAGCGTCTGACCGGCTCAGGTCATAATCTTACAGTCTGTGGGTTCGAGCCCCACATTGGGCTCTGTGCTGACAGCTCAGAGCTTGGAGCCTGCTTCTGATTCTGTGTCTCTCTCTCTCTCTCCCTGCCCCTCCCCCGCTCACTCTCTGTCTCTGTCTCTCAAAATAAAGACATAAAAAATTAAAAATAAAATAAAGGCTCACAACCCATCAAAAGCTCCCACATGAGAGGCAGGTTTGCCGTTCCCTTTGGAGGGGCCCACACAACAAATATCCCCTTCCTTCACACATCACGGGTAACCTTACCAACTAAAGAGGATATAGTCACCTTGAAGCTATTCTTCTGGGTCAATGAGAAAAACTGAAAAGAAAGTGCTTCCATTATTACCCTTTATGATTTCCCTAGCCAGCACTGGCTCCACTGGACGAGACCTAAATGTACTCCGAAACGGTAACAAATGCTCCCACACTCCAGTCAGTCTTCTCTGGCAAAAGCTGTCAGTATTACATTAACGAGGTATCGGACTTCTTGCTCATATGCCAAAGGTGTAATACTTGTAGTCCTCGGCTATTTTCTACCTTTCTTACTTTGCGTTTTTGGCTGAGAACGTGAGAGAATATCTGACTCCTGATGTGGCCACCAGGAGTGGGAGATGCTAATCAAAGAATGGCTTACATTTGAATCCAGCCAAAATTGAGAACCAGGCTCAGGGCAAAGTTCTGAATATTTTCTCAACTGACATTTGTTTTAGGCTGATTTAACTCCCAGTTATAAATACTTAGATATGCTCACTGTCTCAGAAAACACCTTAATAAAAATACATTTCTAGTATAATGAAATGAGGTTTAAATTCCAAGTAATGTACGCTAATAGTATATTATTAATGAAGTAGCTTCCTAATATCCCTTTCTTAGCCTCAAAGTTCTGCTAACATTAATTATAGCTCTTACCATATATGTTACTTTCCATTATCATGACCAAAAATTAACAACAGAAAAAACTTGAACTAAATTAACAATTCATTTTTACTTTTGTCTAAGATTGTATTGGAGAATTGATATTTCATTTTTAAAGGAATATACCATGAGAGAGATGTTACATTATCAGCTCTTAATATAACATATTAGAAATTAATTTTAAAAATTTAGCACTGGAATAAAAATAATGCCATCATCAAAAAGATGGATTTAAGTTAAGACACCTGCTGAGTCTGTGTGCCTTCTAATATATTTTCTAATTAAATTCCAATCTTTCAAAACTGAACATTTTCCTCGTTTCTACTAAAAAATAAAGAGTAAGGTTATTTTCACACTTTTTATCAGGTCAGCAAATTATAATGCCTATGAATATATGTTAAAAGGTAATATGAAGACAGAGAGCCACGGTGATAAGAGCAATCTCTTGTACCAAGCAAGGACATTGTAGTCATGAGCTCAGTATTCTAACAGAGACTAGGGTAAGGTCTTAGACTTCAGAAAGCCATTTCCCAGGTGTGAGGGCACCTCACACAGCAAATTTTGTGGTTAGTTTTTCACTTTTAGCTGCTCTCCTCACTTAATAAATAGTTATTCAGACATAAAGGCAAGGTCATATTTCCTTCAAAGGTTACATAGGACTTTGGAGAACCTTGGCAGCAGATAACATCTTTTATAGTTTTCCTCAAGACCTACCAAGTACAGAAACCACCTGTAAGTGGGTTTTCCTTGCTAATTCAACCAAAGATTTCCCTTGTGCCTATAATGCACCAATAATAGGTAGCATGCCACTCATGGTGACCAATAACAGAGGAACAGAGTAAGGTCTCTTAAAAGCAAGACAGGGGTGACTAACAAGGGTCATATCTCAGACCTGTCACTATGAGTTTGTGTGGCCATTCCCCTATCTCTTCAGAGTAAATTTATCTCCCTTTACTTAAGTTCGGGCAAGAAGAAAAGCATTAGGCTCAGTATATAAGAAAAATTCAGAGCTAAGAAAAATCCCCAATAAAAAAACTAGTTGAATAAATTATCAGGAGTCAATGGTCATCCTATTTTAATATAAATGGTCAATGCTGGGCTCTGTTGTTTTTTTAGGGTTTGTTTCATGGGAATATTTTCTAATTTAAATATAAAAGTGAATTGGGGCGCCTGGGTGACTCAGTTGGTTAAGCGTCCAACTTTGGCTCAGGTCATGATCTCACAATTCATGGGTTTGAGCCCAATGTTGGGCTCTGTGTTGACAGTTACCTCAGAGCCTGGAGCCTGTCTTCAGATTCTGTGTCTCCCTCTCTCTCTCTGACCCTCCCCTGTTCATCCTCTCTCTCTCTCTCTCTCTCTGTCTCTCTCTCTCTCTCTCTCTCAAAAATAAATAATAAAAAAAGTATAAAAAAATTTTAAAGTGAATAAAAATACATGAAAATTAGGCTGCCAGCCTTTGTTTTTTTAGTATACAAATCTTACTTGTATTTGATTTTTATATCATAATAAAAAACAAAGTTGTTCAGTAAACAGGTTTTAGAATTCAACTTACAATGCATTTTTGGGTGAAGAGCTATTGGCGGCTGGGTGTGATGAAAAAGAAAGGGAGGCAAGAGTAGATGGTAAAAAAGAAAGGCAGTAGGAGAGTAGGAGGCAATGTTCTCAAACAGAGAACATTGTATTATAGTTTGTGGACAATTTGGCCCATAGCCTGTCTTGGTATGGTCTATGAGCTAAGTTGGCTTTTTTTCTTTGTAAATGGATGAGAGAAAAATCAAAAGAAGGAGAGTTTTTAATGATATGCGAACATAAATGAAATTCAAGTTTCAGTATCCACAACTAAAAAGTTTCGCTGGAACACGGCCACATTGATTCACTTACCTTTTGTCTGTGGCTGGCCCGTGCTACAATGCAGAGTAGTGGAGACACAGGCTGTACAGCTTGCAAAGCCTAAAATATTAACTCCTTATCCCTTTGCAGAAAGGGACAACCTCCACTTTGGACAAGCAGGAAGAATGGGAAAGAGAGAAATAGTCACAGACAAGTTAACTAGCAAACAGAGAAAGCAGAGCTAAAAAGGGACAGGCAAGACAAAAATGGTCTTATAGGTGGTTTCTTTGTATCTTTCTCCCCTTTCAGGGAATCTTACCTATTACTGGACAAGTTTTATTTCTTCAGTGGCTCTCTGAAGTCACTTTTCTGCTCTAAAACCTTTAACAAGAACCATGTATAATTGAAACATCAGTGACCGTTTCTTCAAGACCCTGTAACCTTTCCTCATGCTACATATCTCACTTTATTCATGCTACATATCTCATAACTCATTTAGTCCAAGAGAACCTTTCTTTTTCCATCTGCCTGTACAAGGGCTACTCACCCTTCAAGGCTAAATTCAAGTCCATAGTCGTCATGAAGTTTTTCTAGCTTGCTCTCCCTTACAGTAAAACCTCCCTTTTGTGAATTCCTAATGTGCTTAAAGAGACAAAACAGTTGGGAATTCATTTATTATGGGATCATATGCTTTCCCCTCACATACGGCTTGATGGCTTAGTCCTTCTCACCCCTTCTCTAGGTGTTAGTCCTAGATTTGAAAGTACTTGAAGACACCAGATAAAATTAGACTTCAAATTGATTTCAAACTTCAGAAAAAATTGCCTCGAGGAAAGTAGTTATTCTCCAAAGTAATATTATTAGTTACTGCAGAGTTGAACTGGGGGTGTGAGTGGGTGGTAGAGAGTAGGAAGAGTAGGAACAGAAGAAGGCATCTTGTTGGAAGTCTTGGCATTGAGTGATGAGATGGGAGAAGCCAGAAGACCTGAGCCACCAGGCCTGGGTGCTCTTACTGTTGTGCCTTCTAAATAAACCCTCTATTCCGTCTACATCCCCTACTCTGCATTACAGAGAAGCACGAGGGAGTGAACACTGTTGTTCAACTCTTCCTACTTTCTGCTTCTCCGGATCCTGCACACCCTGCAACCAATTCAATTCCATGTCACCTTCATCACCCTGGACAGCAGAAGGGACCCCTACCTGCTGGAATCACTTTCTCTGAACTCTGCAACTGCTTGTCTGCATAACTTCCAACAGCTTTCCACATATTCATATTTTACGTCTTAATCTATATAGGAAGTGAGGGTCTTATACTTTTAGGAATCTCCATTAATCTTAGCACAATATTTTAAAAATATTGTAATGGCTCAATTAGTACGTTGATAAGTTGTCTCCTACATTATACCTCCAGACACTGATTTATTTCAAGAAAATGATTCAGTTAAAAAAAATATTCATTGAACTCCTGTTGTGTGTTAGGCAGTGGATTGGGTGCTGAGGAAAATAAATAATACTTGCCCTTGAGGTACTTAGAGTCCATATGGGGAGACAGACCCCTAATTAGATATTTTAATAGAATCTGCTAAGAGTTTTGAGAAAGGCATATGGAGATGCTGTGGGAGCATGGATTAGCGGCTCTAGCTCGAAGAAAGCTCCCTGGAAGAAATGACACATGAGCTGTCATAAAGGATCGATGGGAATTAGGCAAAGAAGGGAAGGAAGAGGGTAAGGAGGTGATAGAGAACACAGCATGAGCAGGGCTGTCAGTTTCAAGTTGTCAGAGAGTGAAAAATACGAGGTGTGCGGAGGCATGAGATGAGGCTGGAGAAAGCAGGTGCTAGGTCAGGGGAAGCTTGGTTTCTAATACTGAAGAGCTGGGGCTTTATGCTGACAGTGATGAGGAGCCACTGAAGAGCCTTCACCAGGGGAGTGGCATGTGCCTGTCAGATGTTTTAGAAAAATACAAGACTAAGGGCAAGGAATCCAATAAAATAAAACCAAACAAAACAATTTTAACAGTCCAAATGAGAGACGATAAAGACCAAAATTGGGCCTTGATGGCAGGGAGAGTAGATAGATCTGAAAGCATTTAGGTGACACGGTAGATTGAATCTTGGTGATTGTTTTCAGGGTGGGGAGGTGGGCAGAAGGGTTAAATGAGTCACGGTTTCTGCCTGAGTGATTATTAGTGACATTACAGGCACAGGGGAGAGGATCAGGGGTAAGGGGAATGAGAAGGAGTTCCGTCCATCCATGCTGTGTTTGGAGTGCCTGTGGAACATCCCAAGGACCAGCTGAGCAGGCACGTAGCTCTGGAAATACAAGCTCCAGTCGGGGGATCAGGGCAGGACCTGCAGCATATAGTCATTCCAACAGTGATGGTTTGAGTCAAGAGGATAAAAAAAAAAAAGAGACTGTACATGGGTCTATTATTTTAACTCAGTCTTATTTCATTACTATTGCTTACTTTGAAATTAGAAAATGTTAATATAGCACTTCCAGAGAATATTATATGAAGGATTCTGAAGATAAAATTATTCAATGAGAAATTGAAGTTTAATGCTATGTATGTATATATGCATATGTTTTAAATGATGATAACAAGGGGTGCCCGGGTGGCTTGGTCAGTTAAGTATCCGACTCTTGATTTTGGCTCAGGTCATGATCTCATGGTTCCTGAGTTTGAGTCCCACTTCGGGCTTTGTGCTGACAGTGCAGAGCCTGTTTGGGATCCTTCCTCTCTCTTCTCTTTCTGCCCCTCCTCTGCTCACTCACTCTCTCTCTCTCAAAATAAATAAACTTAAAAAAATAATACCAAAATGCTTAGTTTGTGCCAAACACTAAGTACATCTATATTAATACTTAGATACTATGTGGTAGGTTTTATTATCATGTCCATCTTACAGACACACGATTGATGCTCGTAGAAGATAAGCAACCTGTCCAAGGCCACACAGCTGTCAAGTGGCAAAGCTGGAATGCAAAAAGCCACTTCTGTCCAGCTGCAAAGCCCCTCAAAGACACTGTGCATTAAGTATCTCTCTTACACCCCGCCCCTTTGCTGAGGGCCTTTTTTGGGGAGCATAAGAAGATAGGTGACAAGACAGCAATAGCCGTGATAACCCAGAAGGAGCCAGGCGATCACAGGAGTTTTAATGGTTGAAAAAATTCATAATGATCTGATGTTTAAATGAATTCATACATCAATTTAGATATTTATGCTTCTGAATAGTTATAGTTAAAACCCAGTAAGTCTATTGATTTTGGAGGGGTATGTGAGTTCACACATACCAAAAATTAATCAGCTTCTTCTGTGGCCCAGGGATGTCTCTTTTAGGAATAAAACTTTAAAAGATACTCACACAAGAATACAAAGAAAAAGAAACTGGGAAAACCCTAATATCTATCAACAGGAGTTAATTAAATAATGACATAATCATACAACACAATAGGTTGCAGCCCCTAAAAAGAATAATGCAGATCATTTTGTACATATTAATACACAAGAGATCCATGCTATAGAATGTTAAAAAATTGCAGACAAATTTGTAGAATGTACATACATAAATGTGGAAGAGCACATGCCAAACTGTAAAACAGGGATGACTTGAGGGGTTAGGGATGGAGAGTGTAAAAGATCTAACACTTTTTAATTTATACATTTTAAACATACATGCATGTTTGATTAAACACACATACATGTGTGAAAGTACGCATATTTCTCTACAAGTGGGCATGTTGCTTTGGGGGAGAAAAAATTAAGATTTTCTAAATCCATTGAGCCAACAACCTAAAAAGACCAATTTAAATTTAGCCATATGCAAATCGATTATGCTACATCTCTGTTATGGAATACAGTGCTGTTGAAAAGAATGTCAGACCAGCTTGCAGGTCATGAAATTTTAGTTGAGAAAAACACAATGCAGAACAAGATGTCTAGTTTGATCCTATTTTGAAAAATATAAATTTGTATATTAATATTTACATGCACATAAGAAAAATTCTAGAGTATTCAACAAAGTGTGAATAAGAATGGTGATCCTGGGGACTGGGATTGGAGGGAAGGAAATGTGAGGACTTTGACCTGATTCTTAATATCTATTTTATGTTTTAATTTTTATAATAAAAATTCATTACTCTGATCATTTTTTAAAGGAATAAGAACATTTCTAATGAAATGAAGCTTTAGCAGTGGATCAGTGGATCACTTTATTTCAGATCTTAAATATTGATATCATAACATCTACAACTATCCTAAAAAAATTCAGATCCATGTTTATGAAACATATAATTTAGTACAGCTTTTCATGTATACCAGAGCCCTAAAGACTGAACAAAATGAAGAGCACCTGAGCACCTGAGTAGTTCAGTCGGTTCAGCATCCAACTCTTGACTTCAGCTCAGGTCATGATCTCAGGGTTCGTGAGATTGAGCCCCACACTGACAGCGCAGAGCCTGCTTATGATTCTCATTCTCTCTCTCTGCCTCTCCAACTTGCATGTGTTCTCTCTGTCTCAAAATATATAATTAAATGTTAAAAAAAAAAGACAGACCAAAATGTAAAAAATACTTTTATATATTTTCCAAATCTTACTTTCTTCCCATCCTCACAATACAAATCTAGGCCAGAAATGCTCCTGGTGCTCATTTTGGATGTGAAGCCATCTCCCCTCTGGTCCCACCCCCTCTGTCAAAACAAGGAACTGAACTTTTTACTTTAATTGGAAAGACCCCTAGTGAGACCCCTCTGCCTTCTAAGTCACGATGCATGTCCCTGTCTCACCTCTGTTCTAGCTTTTCCCATTGCACTCACACCACTTTTCCATTATCTGACAGTCTCAATCCTGATTCTGAGCTCTTGCTCATGCCTTAAGCATTCTTCATCTCCTTGGTTGTCTTCAGAGAAGACCAATTCGAGAGCCTCTCCGATTTCTCCCAAGGATTCAGAAAGAAAGTCCTGCCACTTGAAAGGCAAATATGTGTATCTTCCTAATGAGGAACCATATCTGCTTTTTCCAGTGCTTGACATCTTCCAGTGAGCCAGATATCACCTTTAGACCGAAGGGACAGGGTACTACAAGGGCATGATGTCAAGACGCCTAGGATTCTAGCCTGTGTACTAAGGCTTATGATTATAAACATGTACCTGAAATTCAAAGGGGCCTAAGGAAGAGCCTCAATTAGATCAGCTCAATTAGACCTGAATGAAGGGCTGCTTTTAACAAATAAAAAAGAGAGTATTATCAAAGTCCTGAAGGTATCTTACAGAAGGCATTTACTTAAAAGATTGTAATTCTCCCAAGTTTTTGGTTTCAGGTAACAGAAAAGTAAATTTGAGCAAGAAATGGGAATTTCCTGCAAGCTGAGGGCTGTCCTGGGGTCTGGGTCTCCAGGGGGTAGAGAGATACCGGACAATCAGCTGGAGTGAAAGTTGTAAAGCCCCCTCTCTTAATCCTCAGCTGAGTTTGCTTTCACTCATGCCAGGCAAGAGGATCGGAAAGCAGCCATTTACAGTTGTTGGTAGAGCCAAGATTTCCAGTTTGCCAAAGTGAGACTTACATGCTTGGAATTCAGTTGGAGACTCGAAGGCTCCAAAAGGCTTGTGATAAATTGGGAAAGCAGCTGTGCTCCTTTGTTTTTATCACAAAATGGTATGAGTGATTCCAAGCTGATATTAGATGAACAATCTTATTTTTGTGAGTGATTCAACATGGAGATCAGATGTTATCTTAGTGTGTGCAAATTTTAACTATTGAAAAAAAATACAAATCTGTTCATTCCCTGAGAAATCAAAACCAATATTACCAGAAGCTGCCTTTTTATAATTCATTTATATTTATTACAAATCAAATTAACATTTAGAATTATGTCTACCTGATATTTAAAAGTTAATCTCAGTATTCAAATCTTTATTTTGTGTAGACATCAAGTTAAAATATTTTAAATGTTAATTTTCAAGATCAAATCTACATTATGGCATAACTAAGAGCATAAAATATGTTAGCTCTATCACATCACCAATAAAGATTAGATCTTCAAATTGTAACATAAATAACAGCAATTCTCATTTGAGGACTATGAAAGCTAACATCCTTCAAATTGTTTTTAAATTAATATCAAAAGGATGACATATACCTTTATTCAAAGTCTAATCTTAAATAAATAAAGGAAATAAAAGTATAATAGAGACTTCAAGATCTTGAAAGAAAAGGTCTAATTAATGATAAGAATGCTATATGTAAACAAATAATCATGGATAGGACAAACTCCTAAAATAATAACATTTTAGCAGAAAATTCAAATTTTATTACAAGTTAAGGTTTCAATACAGAAACTGCTGTGGGGTTGAAAAACCTCCTGACATTTAATAGTACTTTGCGGGATTTGAAAAATACAATTAGATATCAGCAATAAATCTGTTGACTCTATTGTCCCCAGATAGCATTTGCTACCAGTGGGAAAACACTGCTTACCCTCTAAGTACTACTGCACACTCCATAACTTACTAATTAGCACTTAATTCTCCCTTTGCTTGGGGAATAAGGATTACTGCTTTCAATGAATAAAACAAGGTCTACCTTGAACAATCAATTTTTAAAAATTAGCCAATGATCCATAGACAATACCCGTCTCCCAATGAGTGTCTTACACATTCCATCAGGACAGAGCCACTATAATTTTTCAAGCTCTGCTAAGAGATAGTTAACTTTCATGCCGACATAAATGCAGAATAGTCACTTGGATTATTTTAGGAACAATAAAACTTTAGAATGTTTTGACTTTTGGTATGAAAATTTCAATCGTAAGTTTTAAACTTGTATACTGAATGATTAGGGTGTGATTTAAAATATTTAACATGAAATGGCAAGAGTGAGACATTAATTCCTGTCAAATACATGTTCAAGAGGCAAAGCACAAACAGCCTTGGCTAAAGCCAAGTTCTTTAGGTTTATAGAAATATTTGATAAAATGTGACTTTGGCAAAAGAAGGAAGAATAAAAGGTAAAAGTTGACTTCTAAGAATTGTCTATGGTTTTCAAAGGCAGATTCTAATCTAGAGACAAAATTTCCTATTAAAGTATATGTTTTTCTTAACATTTATAGATCAAAGCATGTAATAGTGTTAAATGTTATTTTATTTTTACTTAGTCATATAAAGTCATAATGGGATGGATGAATAAAGTAGATTCTCTAATTCTAGTGAGAATATATACTTAAAAATATATATACACACTTAAAAACATCTCTTCTCTAGTTCCTAAGCCCCAAAACATGCTATACTTCCAAATAAAGGAGTTTAAAGTGCCAATTTATGAAATATGGATTGTGATTCTGATACTAATGAAAACATCAAAATTTGGATATTCTGGGTGATAACATTAATTTACAATATACATCTAACTTGTATGTATATTATCATATATTAACATAATGCACAGTGACAGAAAACAAAATAAGTGAATATCCAGGTAAGAAAATGAAGCCAAAAGTTTCTATATCAGTAGGAGAATGAAGGATATTATCCAAATTTCTAAATTCTTAATTCTAATTGGATCTATTTAATAAAAAACATGACCAACTTTTAAAAAGTTGGACAAAATAATTTAGACATGTGAAATAGCAAAATGATTGTCAAAAAAATTTAAAAATTAACTCCAGAATGTCATAAGACACATAAAGTAAAAAAAAAAAAAAAAAAAAAAGACAAAGGAATGTAAATATTGACTCATCGACCTGATCAAATAATTCCTGAATTTTATTTGTGGTTTATGGTAAACTAATAAAAAATCCAAAGAAGTCACACATTTGACAAAAAGTAATAGAAAAGCCTAAGATTTAATGCTTATTATGTAAGTAAAAATAGAAGAAAACAAAATTAGGTTTGGGTTCAATCATATATGAAGTAGTTTAATAAAGTAAAAACAAGGCAACATAGCAATTGTGCAGGGGGAAATTTTAAGAAGTAAGCCTTCAAAGTAGTGTAAGGGGAGATCTATGCATAAATCCCATTAGTAATAATGTGTTCCTCTGATCTTGGTGATATTCACTTTTAAGTGATGCCATAACTATTGTAACAATCCTGCATTTATGACAACATTCATCTATTCAGTCCCTGAAGACAGTGAACTTAAAAGTAGTTATTCTTTCTTTAGCATTTACTAATAATATATTTAGTTTTATAGGCACTAGTCACAGATCGACCCTTTTTTATGTCTCACTGTGGTGTGTAATTTTTTTTTAATAACTGTATGTTTAAAATAATTAGTACTGCTGGATATAATCACTAATTTCCTAAAACTGCAAAAGGCAACTTAATATTTCTGCATAGCAGCTGTAATACACAATATTGCACAGAACTAAATTATTACAAACAGTGCCAGCAGTTTTCTATACACAGTACTTAAGATAATTATAAAAAATCATCTTCATTACTGCTTGCTAGCATTTTTTTAACAGTTTAATTTGGATAGGTTACAAAATACATTTAAATCACACAGATATAATTACTGTAAACCCAAGAAGCTATAAAATGTTCCCAACCAAATCCCTTTGACCCTGTTAATGTCTGTTCCTTGTTAATCTAAGGCAAACATTGTTTGTAGTGTGCATTTGTTATAGAATATAAAAAAAAAGAAGGGGGGGGCTGGGAAATCCCTTAACAGTTGTTATTGATTCCAGCATTTACCAACTGAGAGTTAAGTGCTGTTTACAAAACAGAACAGATGCAGATGCTGACAAAAAGGTAAACAATTGTTGCATGGCTTCCTGCCAGATTGTGAACCGATATATTAAACTCCAAGTGAAGCACATTTCCCCTATGGATTGCACTTATTGCCACTTCATTTCCTATGTGCTCCATCTCTCTATTGCCGTGCCTGGCACTAAGCTATTTCCAGTTCTTTGCTGACCCCTGAGGCCTGGTGCTACCACACATAGCCATTAGAGAAGGGAATTGCATGTGTCTGACACGGCCTGAAACCAATTATTTGATATTTTCTTCAGAATGATGCCTAACTCTGTTGGGAATGAGCAATCATGAAATAATTTACCTCCTGATTTAATTTTTTCCTGCACAAATTAGTTGTAGACTGAGCTGGCTATACACAGATGCCTGTGACATAGCTGTCTTATCAAGATGATACTTGAAATGAAGCAGGGGGGTCTGAATTGAATAGGTTGGGGAATCCTGCTTTAAAGAGGCATTGACAAGTTTATCAGATATACTGATCACATGTACTCTCTGTTGATTGAAAATGACAGAACCTTAAAGAACTACCAGGTTAGCAGAGAAAAGCACAAGGATGCAAACCTTATCAGGGTATTTAATGTTTTTACATGTTTGTCTGATTTCTGGTTTCCTTTTGTGTCTCAGAAACCTTGGCACATGATCAAAATTTAACAAAATAATAACTTGCATTGGTTCATAACTGAGTAATCTTAACCAAATTTAGAATTCATTAATTCTGTCTTTAGATATAGTCATAATGTCAAGATATGCATTTTTCTATAGCTCAAATCCCTACAAGTGCCTTTCATAAAAATATTAAGAGATGTGTGTTTTATATTTTGTTGTCTTTATGCTACAGAAACAAGGCAAAACATGAGATTATCATTTACCATTAAATGTAGAAAGCCTATATAAATTAACATAGGTTTAATCTGAATAATGAGATACTGAGGCCAACTGCTCAAGTTCAATAAAGACAACACAAGTCTCTTTATAGGGGACTCAACTGAACATAAAGCTGCAACCAAATCTGTGCAGTAATAGCTTGTCTATAAAGTCAGGCAAGGATCCTTCTCATTTTTACATACTGAGTCTACATTAGATCTTGGCTATTTAGTGTTAGAGGGACAATAATTGCTATGTCTTCCTATTTCTCTTCAGGGTCCAGGCTCTACTAACTAGACTCACATACCAGTAACTGTGAACTTTATGACTTTTGTAACCATGACTAAGAAAAATGCCCATTAAAATTATACCATCTTCAAATAGCTGAAGGATCACTGTTTTACTGTGCTACAAAAAGAACTCAAATGATGATTACAAGCAATTTCAGTACAGTTTGGAAAAAATATATAGAAAGGCACTATAAAGGAATTTTACAATATAGCTTTCTCTGACAACGATCATTATAAAATTTAGAGGCAATTTCTCTTTTCTTGATAGCATATTTTGCAAACCTGGGTATCCACTCCAACAAGTATTGCAAGAATTAACACTGTGTGCCTTGTACTAATGGAAATACTGATCCTGAATTTTATTTTTTAAGTAATCTTCACAGTCATCATGGGACTTGAACTCACATCCCCAAGATCAGAAGTTGCATGCTCCTCTGACTGAGCCAACCAGCTGCCCCTAATACTGAATTCTAAACTTAATTTCTACCCTGGAGAACAAACAATATAATGCTGGTTATTCTAAAATCAATTCAGTATGATCATGTTATAGAGATCTAAAATATCAAAACTTCAAACTATTTAGTCTTTTATATCTCACTGGCATCATAATTTCAAAGGCCAAGAGTATCACGGCATCTGGCTGGCTCAATTGGTAGAGCATAAGGCCGACCTAGGGGTTGTAAGTTCAAGCCCTACTTGGGGTGTAGAGATTACTTAAAAAAATAAAATATTTAAGACAAACAGCCAAAACTACCTTGTTATCTTAAAAAAACACACAAACAAAGGCCAAGAATATCATCTCTCACTAGCATCTATTTGTTAACTTGGTACTTTCTAGTGTTCGGTTATGGAAGAGATTAAACTAGTAATAGGGTAAACTTCACTTTTCTAAACAATACACAAGGGTTTTTACTCAATGTTAAAAAGAAGTTGCAAAACCAAACACTGATAGAGTTTGCTTTTGATTGAGAAAATATACTGCATTTTAAATAACTTTGTTTCCTGATATGAACAATTTAGATCTCCATTTACATACCCAACCAAAGTTCGTATTAATGTTGTGGTAAGAGGAGAAGCAAATTAAAAATATATGTGTCAACAAAAGAAAAGAAATTCAATTTTAGGAATGACAGAGACAAAAGAATTTCTGACTAGAAACCCATTAGGACTTTAAACATTTTATCCAAAGCTAAGGATTGTTTTCTCATTTCCACAATAGGGGGGCTGATTGGTCTAACTCTCAAAGCTGCTGGCAGTTTCTCCTGTATAAATCCCTACTCAGAGATCAGCCCATACTCAGAAAATGCTACTTCAGAAAAAGAGTTTTAACAGTCTCAGGTGTAAAAGACACAGATTTCCCGAGTTAAAAAAAAAAAATAGGTACAGATGTTAAATAACACCTACTTTGAGGCAGAAGATACATTTTATACAAAACACTAGACTTCATAGATGTGACACTGATGGTCAAAGATTTTCATACACATATATATAAATAATGACAATGAAAATGTTGTATCATAATGCACATTTTCCAAGTTGAATTTCATAATAAAAAATGTTCTGATAAAAGAACCATTAAAATTTTCAATTATTAAAATTATTCCATTTTAAAAGGAATATTACCAATGTTAGTTTGCTTATTGAACTACTTTTTGAACATTTGTGAAAAAAATTTGTTGGGTACCAATGACTAATGGTGTAATAACCAAAAAAAAAAGTATAATAACCAGAAACCACATATTACATTTTCTGAGAAACTGAGGGAAAAAATATGTTAACTGAACAATATGTAACATTATAATAGCCCATTGGAAAATGATTATCTGTTAAACAAAAATTTAGGGATTTATGAGCCATACATGTAAAAACCCATAAATGCTTTCATATAAAACAACAGAACTAATAAGCATTCTCAATTACTGTTATATTCATAAATTAAGACAGAGAATAACAAGTAATTTTAGCATGGGAACGCATAAGTTACAAAAGTTTTAGGAAGGCTGCAAAGTGATTTAGCAACTCACTTTCTATAGAATATGAATTTCTGGCTTGCGATGACCTCATATATATTAGTTTTATATTTCTCCAATTTCTGTGTTCAATAAAAAATAGTATAAAATAGTTGCAAAATAAATGTTCAATTTTAGAATAACTTTATTCTAAACTTTTCAATGATCCTTTTAAATTATTGTCATCTTGTTCTTAATAGGTTATTTATATTTTTAATCAATTTCTTTTTCCAAGTTAAAGAAAAACAAAGGTTAAAATCTCAGTATTTTAATTTTTGTTTTTTAAGTTATTTAGCTTTTTAAAATGTTACTGAATGATTCATAGGCATATAAATCTTAAACTGACCTATGACTTTCTTGAGAAACCACTGAGTCATTTCATCTGTCATTCATCATATTTGAATGTCATAATTAGAAGATGTAGCAAGTGAAAATATTCTTTCTATTTTTATGAAAAACATAGGTAGTCTCAGGGGGGAGGGAGTAAATAACTGAGTACAATTTAGTGGCTGCTAACTGTGGCTGTATGAAAGCAAAAATATTACAACTAAATTGCATCCACTTTCTTTTTTACGGAATATACTTTCCATCTTTGTTGCCCTACTTTGTTTAGAACACAGACCCAGAGGTCCTAGAACATTTAATGGTGAATAAATGTGTCAGAAAAAGAGTCCATGAAGCGGAAAACATGTTTAAGGTAAATAAATACACGCATATGTATAATACCAGACATCTACCCAGTCACGTACCCTCATACACCTACACATTCAGTCATTTTCTCAGAGTTTTTAAAGAAATAAATAACTTTCAGAGATGATGCAATCTCTAGTAGGGAGAACTTAAAATAAAAACACCATCAGTTCCTTAGGGAAAAACATTCTAGCGTCCAGCTTTTTGCTTATTTTCTTATGAGGCTTTGAGACATAATGAGACAATTCTTCTAATCTTTGTTCTGTCTCAAAATTAGTTTGTCAACAAGCCGAAATGATTGATTTTCACCCAAAACACAAGAACAGAAAATGCTGCACTAATTTCAGCATGGTGACGTGGCAAAGAGAACTCAAACAAACTAACAAAAAACTGTGAAAGCATCCTGCAAACAGGAGGTTAAATAATAGTATTGTGTTATTTATTAATCTAAAGAGGATCTCAAACCTGGTAATAATTGTTTCAACTATTCAGTAGCTTAGTTACTTTTAGCTTAACTGTGGCAAAAAGCTTGAATGTAAGCAGCTTAATTGCATCTCTATGAATAAAATGAGTCTCCTAGATACATTTTTAAAAAATATTAAATCAAAAATTAGTATGATTTTCCTTTCATGTGTTACTATGTAAAGTCTTGGATAGTTCTTTTTCTTCCCAAATCTTTTCCAAAGAGAAAATCCAGTGATAGAGCTTTGTACTCTACTAATTCATTCTTAACAAAATTCAAATTTGTTTAATTTTACATATAGAGAAATGAATATACATGCTCTAATTCCAAAAACTTGAAAACAGAAGTCAGAATTGTGGTTAAAGTGGGAATTACTCTTCAAATTGTATGTAAAAGGATTATTTATCTCACAAGGGAATTAAGCGAGAGACAGAAATTATAGAAGTGAAGAGAATGAGCTTAGTTATAATTCAGAAATGGCATTGGATACCAGCTAAGTTATTTTCTAAAGCAGGACTTTGAGCAAGCTATTTAACCTGCCCAAACTCTGTTTATCTATAAAATATAGATAATAATCAATTTTTCAGAGATGTTGAATAAATGGCATACCAGTATATAAAATACTTAGCATGGTAGATGATAAATTAAAAGCACTTAAAAAACAGTGCATCATATAAATGGCTTTATAGATTTGTAAACTGATAATAAGGAAAAATGAAAATGATCGAGGGGGAAAAACTATTGAAAATTAATGCTGAATTCATGTTCTGAGCATCATCCTTTGCATACTTTATTCAAATATTTACCACAATATAAATCCCAAGTGATATGTGCCTTATCAAAACTCAAGAACCAGAATGGCTGGGAATGACTTTTAACACACAAAACACCATCTTAAATGGCTTGAAGAATTTGTCCTTTCCTGCCTCAATACATAAAGTATAAAATAAAAATGCAAAGTTCTAGTTTTTACCCTCACTCGGATGGATCACCCTGTATACTTCTACCAGGTAGAGATCAAGAGGACAGAAAGTAGCCTGAATGGAGGGAGAATGCCCTCCTGGCTCAGAAAAAGGGAAGACAGACCCCTTCTCTCAACTGACTACATGGTCGCCATAGCACATAAACGTGCCATGTACCAAAGCTGTCTGGAGGAAAAGCTTTAGGATCAATGATGCCAAAACTCAAACCATTACTTTTGATATTATGTGTAAAAAAAAAAATAGTAAAATTATTTTACAAGTTAAACATGCATAATGTTTCATTATTATATGTCTCATAAAATTCTTACCCACAGACTTTTAGAACAAGCTCATTCCTCTATGCTTCATAGGCTCAATTCTGAGGCTTTTATTTTGTACTTACACAAAGATTTGTATGGATATAGAGGTTTGTAAAGAAAAGTATCGCCCATGACTACAGGCTTGCAAAAATGAGCTGGTTCTTCCCCAGGAAAAAACACAAGTTACCATTAAATCCCTGCCTGCTTTAAATACATGCCAGAGAAAAGGCATATGGATTTCTTTTTAACTGACAATACAGAATAATAATTGCATTTCTAGTTCTCACCTGTGATCTTAATTTTCAATAATATGAATGAAAATGCTCCTGCAAAAGTATAAATAAATAAAAATAGAAACTAGAAATAAAACAAAAAATTAAAACACTTGGTTGTGAGATCAAGAGGGAAACCGAAAAAATAATTCCTAGGGATAGCTTCAGATGTTAGCTGGACAGACTCTACTTTCTGTTTTTGCTTAGTTACCTACTCCTCTCTTCACCCTCCCAGCCTGTTAAAACAAAAAATTACACACAATCACAGGAAGCAGGCAGTTTTCATATTGTTATTTTCAAGCTTCACTTAGGGGAAGAAAAACCATACAGATAAAGACCTAAAAGAAATTTTTATATCTGCTTCTGTGATGAACAAAACCACATCTTTAGCCAGTTAATGCATCTGTACTGTCAGTAGGGAAAATCAATGCTGCAGCTTCCCATGACACACTGTAGGTTTAAAATCTGCCTGTGGAATGATCTCCACATCGCAGAGTCTAAAGAAGTGTAGTAGAGCTTAGGTGTTACCTAATAGAACCCTTAAATTTTATCCATTAAGAAATTTGAAAAGGTTAAATGACTTATCTAAGGTCACAAAACAAAGGGGTGGGAGATTCAGGACCAGCACACACTTGACTCCTAAGGAGTATGCATTTCATGTTCTGAGAGCCACGGGTATAACTATAGACAAGAAATGCACCAGTATTTCAATTAAAAATGGCAATTATGATAAAGCAGTGGAGAAAAAAAACCTGAGCAATATATAACTTTTTAGAATTTAACAATGCTACAAAACCTGGAACTACATTATCATTTTAAAAGAATTTGTAATAACTGAAAAAAGATAATACTTTCTCTTATGAATTCTTTTTCCCTATTACTACTTTCTATTCTTTGAAATTTTAGCTTCTTCAGTGGGAGGACAGAAAGCATAAATGTCATCAGAGATTTAACAAAGCTCATCACTTCGGTCTTAGGAGCACATGACAGGGTTGGTCCTTCTTGGAGGCTTGGAATCTTCTGTAACAGCACTCAGACAAACGCTTCTTGTTTTGTATGCATTTTGCAGGCTGGCCTCCGGATGCTTCATCTTTCCTGAGTGATGTTCGACCACTCAGCTAGTCAAAGCTACTTGAGGAGCAAGAGAGAAATGTGGGTAACTATAAGACTGGCTGACTTTCCAACTGTGATCTGAGCCTCCCCAGTCAAAAATTCTTTTTTGTTTTCAAGGTCTTCTAGACTCTAAAGGATCTTTTTGTCCCTTGGGGATTTGTTTTCCTCACCCTCAATCTTCCTTAAATAAAACAGCAAGGGAATGTGAATAGGAAAGGACTTTAGATGCCACTTGGTTTCAACCTCACATCCACTGTAGATCTTTAGAAACCTTCCAAATATTCAAAGGCAAGCATTGTACTCTCTTAAGTCTTTCCTTCTCAAAAGCTAACAATAGCCTCAAAAAATTCAGAGTAAAAGTGTACAAGAGACCAGAAAATTTAATCTGATTAAAATCTTTAATTGCAAAATTTCATATGTTACTATATAAGGATAACACTATTCTGAAATGTGGATGACACCTATACATGTGTAAATATGGACTTGACTTACCAGTTAATAAGCAATCAGGTACAATCAAAATACATAATGTAAATTTCTAGCTTCAAAAAAGTTGTTTATTTTGGCTTTAAATAAAAATTTAAAGCCTTATAAATTAAGTGAAAAAAATATATATAACACGTGTTATAATTGATAATTTTCTCCAAAAATTATTAGAAAAACTGTAAGAACACAAATCAGAATTATTGAGAAAGTGTGGGTTCTTAAATCATTCTTGAAACCATGTAGAAGAGTATCAAAAATAATATTGTTCTTTTCTAGCGCAGATCACCAAATCACAAAGATCCTACAATATTTATATTAACATTATATCATAATTTTCTTCAAACTGCAAAACATACAAGCAATACACTTCTAAGTGTATTATAATACTACACATTCTCTCAAAGAAATAAGATTTATAAAATCATATGAATATTAAGGAGAAAGAAAGGTTACCATACAATGCCAAGATATGGATTGACTTACATAAGATAAAATTAAGCGTCTGCCTGGTACTTTATCATTGTTGAATCAATACCCAGCTGCATGGTTGCAGGTGAAAGTCACTCTAGGGTGTGCAAGTGAAACCCACCACCACCAGAGGAGCCAGTTGGCAAAATAAAACAGAAAAAATAAAATAAAATAAAATAATCATAAAAAGTGCTTCTAGTCAGTTTCAGAGTTAATATGCACAAAGCAAATTATGAGTTAGTTATGAATCACTGTCAACAAAAAAAAGCAAAAACTTTGAGAGTAGAACACAGAAATGTTAAAATCAAAAAGAAAATATGAAAGTGGAAAATTATTTTTATGCTAATTATCATAGGCCTTGTGTAGTTTTTGCCATGGAATTCAGCAGTATATCAAAATAATGTACTAAATAACTGCAAAAAATGGAATTCCCTTTCTGTGATTAGAAAATAATGTGTGGCCTTGGAAAAGGTTTACCTTTATAAATCTGAGTTTTTTCATATTTAAAATATAAATAGTATGAAGGGTTGTTCAAAAGATTAAATGAATTTACATGGATAAAGCCTTTACATAATAAAAAGCCATATTTTTTGATGTTTAAGTAATGTTATCTCTGATTATTTTTGATACCCAAGCAATTTTATCTCTATATCTGTATTACAAATACAGATAAAAATACACATATGTTTATATGTATGTGTAAATAGATACTTTACAGACTGACCATTCAAGGAAAAGCCAGTCCTCAATCTACTTAAAGAATCAAAGGCAATTCATTAGGTACAAATTACTCATCAAGAACATGGTAGTATATGCAGAAACATAAAGAAGGAGCACTCCCAAAGTCAACTAACAAGGCCAAACATTACACAGACACAAAAGTCAGATAAGGATACTATATGAAAACAAAACTACAGACCAGTATTCCTGATGAATATAGATGCAAAAAATTCTAAACAAAATATTAGCAAACTGAATTCCACTCCACATGAAAAGAATTACATACCATGATCAAGTGGGATTTACCCTTGGGGTGCAAGGATGGTTTAACATATGTAAATCAATGTGATCCACCACATTTGAAAAATAAAAGTCTCATGATCTTCTTTATAGACGTAGAAAGGCATTTGACAAAACACAACATCCTTTCATGATACAAACTCTCAGTGAATTTGGTATAGAGGGAACATACTTCAACATAGTAAAAGCCATTTATGACAAATACAGCAACCATCATACTCAAAGGTAAAAGACTGAAACATTTTCCTAAGGTCAGGAATAAGACAAGGGTGTTCATTCTCACCACTCCTATTCAACGTAATACTAGAAGTCCTAGCCAGCACAATCAGGCAAGATAAAGAAATAAAATGCATTCAAATCAGAAAAAAAAAAAAAAGAGTGAAACTGCCTTTATTTGCACATGATATAATCTTACATAGAAAATTCTAAAAACTCCACTACAGAATTGTTAGGATTAGTCAACAAACTCAGTAGTTTCAGGGTATAAAACCAACATACAGAAATCAGTTGCATTTCTTTCTCTTTTTTTAACGTCTATTTATTTGTTTTACAGAGAGAGAGAGCATGTGCAAGCAGGGGATGGGAGGGTGGGAGGGAAAGGGAGAAAGAGAAAAAGGGAGAGAGGGAGAGAGGGGAAGATGCAGGGGCGGGGAGGGGGAGAAGCAGATTCCATACTTTCAGTTCAAACCCATGAACTGTGAGATCATGACCTGAGCCAAAACCAAGACTCCGTTGCTGGACTGACTGGGTCACCCAGGTGCCCCAGAAATCAGTTGTGTTTCCATGTATTAACAATGAAATATCTGAAAAATAAATAAAACAATCCCATTCACAGCAGCACCAAATATAATAAAATATTTAGGAATACATTAAACCAAGAAAGTTAAAAATCTGTATACTGAAAAATATTAAGATTTTGAGGAAGGAAATTGAAGAAGATATAAATAAATGGAAAAATATTGGATTTCATGGATTGAAAGAGTTAAAACTGTTAAAAATCCATACTACCCAAAGCCATCTATAGATTCAATTCTCTATCAGAATTTCAATGTATGGGCACCTGGCTGGCTCAGTCGGTGGACTGCACAACTCTTGATGTAGACAACAGATGTAGAAGTTACTTAAAAAAATAAAATTAAGAAAGAATTTCAAAGTGGAAAAAAAATAATCCCAAGGGCCTCAAATGAAAAGGCAACTTGAAGTAGGGAGAAAATATTTACAAATATCCAAAATATATAAATAACTCATACAACTCATTAATAACAACAACATTTTAGAAAGGCCGGTGGACCTGAACAGACTTTCTTCCAAGGAAGATATACAAAATGGCCAACAGCTACATGAAAAGATGGTCAACATCACTCATCAGAAGAAAATTCAAATCAAAACCACAATGAGATAATCATTTCACAACTGTTAGAACGGTTATCATGAAAAAGACAAGACATAACAAGTACTGGTGAGACTATGAAGAAAAGGGAACCGGTGTGCACTGTTGGTGGGGAATGTAAATTGGTATCATCCCTGTGAAAAATAGTAGGGAGTTCTTCAAAAAGCAAACAAACAAAAAAGAACTACCAACAACAATCTGACCTCTGGGTATATATCCAAAGGAAACAAAAACAGGATATTGAAGAGATGTCTATGCTCCCATATTCATTGCAGCATTAACCGTAATAGTCAAGATACGGAAACAATCCAAGTGTCCATCTAAGGATAAATATACATATATATATAATATATATATATTTATATATATTACATATATATGTATATATATGTAATATATATAAATATATGATGGAATATTATCCAGCCATCAGAAAGAAGAAAAATTTACAACAACATGGATGGAACTTGAAGGTTTTATGCTAAATAAGTCAGACAGAGAAAAGACAAATATTGTATGATAACATTTATATGTAAAATCAAAAAACCTGAATTCATAGTAACAGAGTATTATGGTGGTTACCACGGGATGGAGAATGGGGGAAATGGAAAGATGTTGATCAAAGGCTACAAATTTCTAGTTAGAGAAATCATTACTGAGGATCTAATGTACAGCACTGTGAATTTACTTAACAAAAGCTACTACATGCTTGAAAGTTGTTAAAGAGAATAAATCTTAAATGTTCCCACCACTGGAAAATAATGGTAATTATGTGACACAATGGAGGTATTAGCTAATGTTACAGTGGTAACCATAACAACATATATAAGTGTATCCTATCACACATTGTAGGTTTTAAATTTACACAGTTATATGTCAATTAAATCTCAATAAAGCTGGAAGAAAAAAGAATGGTATACATACAATGTTTGCTTAAGATGATCAATGGGTTACAAAATAGGAATTATAAGAAAAATACTTTCAAATTAGTGTTATATAGTCATTAGATGAGAATAGGGTGTGATGGTTTAGAAAAAGTAAAACAAGGACTGCACTCAAATAGAGTTAGCAATACAGAGAACTCAGAGCAGTGTTGTTGTTTTAATAGAATGAGCTATTTCTATCCTGTTCTTTCAGGCAGTGGAGAAGAGTGACAGAGCAGAGGATCTGCAGTAAACACAGTCTGAATCTTGGCTTCACTCTGTCGCCCTGACCAAATTAAGTATCTCTATGCCTTAGTTTCCTCACTGTATAATAGTAAAGATAACAAGTAAAGGCACCTACCTTGGTTGGTTAGAAGGATTAAATGAAATGATGGACATCAATGTTTGGTGCAATAAATGTTAGCTAAGGAAAATATTTTCTACAGTTTCAGGCAAAGTATTGAATCTAGGTGAGCATAAAGATACAGATATATATTAAACATAATATAGGGATGCCTGGGTGGCTCAGTGAGTTGAGTGTCTGACTTGGACTCAGGTTATGATCTTGCATTCATGAGTTTGAGCTCCACATCAGGCTCACTTCTGTCAGCCTGTCAGGGCAGGGCCCATTTCAGATGCTCTGTTCCTCTCTCTCTTTCTGCCCCTCTCCTGCTCCTACTCTCTCTCTCAAAAAATAAATAAAACATTAAAAAAAATCGTTGAAGACCCCAAGGAGTTCTTAAAGAAAATAAAGATAATATAATGTACAACCCATTCAAGTCAGTGTAGACTTTATTCTAATACGGCTGTAAATTGTACAATCATAATTGTATTAATATTTATTAATAATGTTTATTATTATGTTATTTCACCCATCTCAAACTATATTTCCTTGATAAAATTTGGCCATTGGGTCAAATATTGGTAGCAAATATGGTTGATCCCATGAAGAATTCGTTTAGCAGTTCTTATACTACGTTAGAGTCAGTCATTCATTTCGCTTCCTACCCTCACTGTGTCTAGCTCAGAACCTTAAACATGGAAGCTGCTACATGGCTTGCCAATGTGAAGTGCTCAAAACGGCTGAACCGAATTGATTTTCAGGTAGCCCACCTGAACAGTGTTATCAGAAATCTCTTCTGCAAGCAACAAATCATGTTACACCTTGAAACAAGGTCCAATAGCATGACTGTTAGTTCATGGGTCTTTGAGACATGAAGATCTACATATGAATTTTGACTCTGTACAACATGGCCCAGGGCAAGGGAATGTTTCTAAGCTTCTTTCTTTGTTTATGAAATTAAGATAAGAAGAAAACGAATGTATGCGGCACAGTGCCTGCCATATGGAAAGCATTCATTTAACAAGTGATTTACACCAACGTTTAGATTAAAGGAGCTTGAGAAAGATCAGTGCACCTAGACTTGCAGAAAATGTTTCAGATTTTGGTGTTAAAGCCTACACACATAGTTTTCTCTCACGAATGAGGAAACACCTCAATATCAGCCCTAAAGACTCCATAGCAATTTACACATATTTTCAACCATATGGATCTTTTCTTCTGTTATAAACTATATTTAGCATATATAAAACTTTCATGTTGCAAACACTTTACAAGTAAGCAGGAATTCTTTTAGAGAATATAAAAATTTTTAGAAAATAAGTACACTCATGAAATGCATTTAAAACTTATGTAACAATTAAAATGAAAATCTATTTGCTTTGAGCAAAACTGTAACAATGTTCCTAAGTTAACTGACTTTGTATTCTGCCATAATCTAACGTTGGCTGATGCATGTCTGTTCTTTGTGATATGATACAGCTTACAGAGGAAAATAAAAACTATAAGAGAAAACATTAAACTACTTGAAAATTTATATATCATAGTATTTGGGAGTTCTGGGATTTTATTAAAGAAGGTATGTAAAAATATAGTGAGCTATGGAAATTTTTATAAAATGATCATAAATTCAAAGACAACAATTCACCAAATGACAATTTTCAAACACTTAAAAAATATAGTTTATGTACCTATATAGAAATATACCCCATAGTTTTTCATAAAAGCATGACTAATAATTTTCAAAAATAGTATTTTTATTGTGATTTTTCTCCACCACTGGGAAATTAAAATGGTGACAGGAAAGTCTATTATATCACAATAATTTTTTTTTCCTTATCTTTTTTTAAAATTAGGAATTTTCAGGTCACCTTTTCTTTTTGTATATTCTTACAGAAATAATATTAGTGGAACTTTTAAATCAGCTATAGTTCAAATGCTATGCCTCTGTGACCAATTATAATATAGAGTTTTATAGTTACCATTTCATAATAGCTCTTTAGTGGAATTGACTAAAAGAATACAATTTGAAACGTCCAATTTTAGTTCGTGTGAATTTCAATAAATTTTTAACAATTCTTTTTACCTAATGACATTTCAGCTTTGAAAGATATAATGGGTTAAGAATTATACTTCTCTGTTACATATATATGAATATTGATTCATATGTATATTATACACATAATATATACATATATTATATGTATATGTACATATATGTATATATTATGCATATATTATGTGTGTATATATATATATATACACACATATATATACACTTTCATCCAGAAATTTATGCAATCAAAAAAACCAAATCTCTTATTGGCAATATTTTTGACTTACATTTTCAATATCTTTAATAATTTAAAGAACAGGAAAAAAAGCACTTCTATGACTATACTTACAGAAAAAGAAATGCAGAAGAGAATTGTGCACTGCAAAATTTTGTAATATTTATTTTCTGATTTAGTTTCGAGACTGCAGTAAGTTTAATCAAAGAGAAAAATGTTAACAAATTAAAGGCATGAAAAGGCTTAAGTCAAACCGAACAAAGTTAAAAAATCACTAACCCAAGGCATGCACTGCTCCTCTATGTCTGCTGGAGCGCTTGCTTGTTTTAGTCACACGGAAGGCACTTTCTTTGAACTGCAGCTCACAAAAATTTCCAAGAAACTTTGCCGTTTCTTCTGCAGCAGTATCCAGGTAAGTTTCTTTAATGAATTTCACTGTTGAGGTGGGAGCTAAAATTTCATGTAGTGTGTTAAAATCCTCTTTTATCATGGAATATAACTTAAGCATTGTACTTTGGTATCCACAAGCCATTACATCTAAATTCGACTCTCTGCTATAAGCAGGAAAACAGTTCTGCAGGAGTTCAGCCAACAGTTTGATCTGTATGCCATGGTACTTGATTATGACTTCGGATTCCGGATAAAGAAACAGCAGTTGTCGTAGGCACTGCTTTTTCAAGCAAATTTTGTGCTGTGGATTGATGATTTCATTATGGCTTTGTAATTTGCTCACTAAGAAGCGTCGGAGATGTAGTCTTATGTTATCCCAGATAGACTTTAGATCCATGGAGGAATCATCTTCGACAGAATGAAGAGAAGTTCTGGAGGGAAAATGGAAAGATGCCCCACTTAGAGTTGCTGGGAATGAAATGCTGCTCCGGCAGGAGAGATCCCAAAGTAAATCCAGTATCATTTCTTCTTGATTTAGTTCACTCGTCAATGAATCATGCTAGTAAAAGTAAATTATAACATGAGAAATGTGATTAACTGTAAAAATAATAGTAAAAATGATTTCTGTAGTCACACAATTTCATAATAATTCATTTCAATTTAGAATCAATACTCAAATGATCTTCAAGGGTTTTGTGTTTTACATTTGGAATTTAATCAATTCAGATATTTTAGGTTAGCTTTATGATCTGTTAAATTATGTGTGCTCAGGTGATGATCTATATTTTCAGGTAGCCTTCCAAACATAATATAGTTTTCAGCCCTCATTATTATCCATCCTCAATATAAATCTGAGCTGTGGCTTGAAAATTCTAAATAAAAAACCTATAGCAAAACAATGATTGAAATGTTTTCCTCACACAAAATAAACTCAAGATCATGTCCCTAAGTGATTCCTGGTAGAAAATTTTCATGCCTGAATGAGCATATCTATTATTATAGAACCCCAAATGAACATACAAACTGGAGACATTTAAATATAGTCTGTGCCCAGAGTCTTGCCATCCTGAGAAATAAAATATAATAAAAAGACTTTAACTTTCATTTAAATCCCTTTTTGAGAACCATGTTAAGGAATATTTTACTTGGGAAATTAAACTAAAATATTTCAGTTCTCTCAAAAAAGATAACTAACTTAATATGGGGAAAAAATACCTCAGAATCATTCCCCAAAAGATGATATAAAATTATTCCTTTATCCTTCTCTGCTGACAGAAAACAATGACAGGTATAATCATGAATAGTACAGGAACAAAAGTTACTTTCTTTTTGGACCTTGTTATTACATGCACACATTCTTCTTACATGCTGACTTTCCTAATCTTGTCTCTTTCAGCTAATACTGAAATTAGTTTATACTCTCTGAGTAGTAACAAGCTGATTGTAAGAAAACTGGAAGCAAAATTCAAGTGGCATAAAATCAGGCTGGCTTTGAAATTTCTTACTGACAAAGATACCTCAGGTATTATGAGTGACTCAGAATTATATATAAGTCCTAGACAAATTGCAGGAATTTTTTCTGGAGTCATTCTAAGCAGTGCCATGTCCAGTTTAATGTTCTATCTGTAATAAAGAATACCCAATATTTATATAGTATTTTATTATATAAAAAGCACTTATCTATTGAGTCTTTGGCTTATAATAAAAATTGTGACAAAGATATTTAAAAACCCAACTTACAGATAAGGATATTAACACACAACATATTCAAGGTACTTTCCAAATGTCACATACAACAAAGCACAAAACCAAGAATGAATCTGTGGCTTCATTCTCACTATCTATTTTCTTTCTACTGCACTCCAGAGAGCCACAAATTGCACTGATCTTACTGAAGCTTCTCTCTCTTATCCTCCTCTGATTAGTTCTTTTGATACTTCTAGGAAAAAATGGTAAATTCTATTAAACAAACAAGTCATATTAGTGCCTCTATCTTTCTTTTAATCAATCTAAATCTACAAATATTTGATCAAGCAATATTTAAAGAATAATAGGTTACGAGAGGTTTAGGACATGTGTTTAGTATGACTACTTAAATTTTGAGAATAACTTCAGTATAACTGCCATAATGAGAACCTGTGTTTCTTATTTAAGTACTTAAGCTATTAATAAATTTAAAAATTCTATTAAAAAAAGAGCTATATAAAATGGCTGTTAAGATTGACAGTTTTAGCATGTAAAAACTTGATAATAAGGTTGTTTTAATCTGAATCTGTTTTAATAATGCGGTTCTTTCCTCAAAATAACACAATCAATTATGTAAAAAAAAAAAAAATCTAGGTCTGGAACAACCCTATCAGTCTAATGAATTTGAGCAAAACTAAAGCGGCCTTTGCCCTGCAGTGAATAGAGAATGACTTACGTGTGACAGATTAAAAGATAATTAAAAGCTTTTGCTTTTAATTAAATGAGAAAGCATTATTACATCAATATTAATGAAATTCAATACACAAGGCTCTTAATAGAAATTAAAGGAATAACTATATCCATATTTATTCTTCAAGCCTGCACCTTCAAGAGATAATGGGTGAGAGGATTTTCTTAAAAGGATAGGCTTCAGGGCACATAGTCTTCCTTTCTCTTCCTTTTGTTACTTTGTAAACATTAAAGAGACATCTGCAATAGTAACAACAGCCAAAAACTTTTCATCTGATTGTCATCCTAAGCCATTTACAACCTCAAGATATTTTCCACATCTGCCTTTGTCAATGTTTGATGTTTAGAGAAAACAGTGCCTTTTTTTTCCCTTAGCTAAAGTAAATTAAAACCATAGCTACAGACATACTGCTTTCTAACAATTGTGCTGTTTCTTTGGGAAACTTGTTGCAATCTACCCTTTGTAGATACAGGTGTAATAAAGTAAGTGTTCTTACACATCTCTAATGTAGAGAGTGGTCAGTATAAAAAAATGACCAATGTATTAATATTTCTCCATCAATTAACAGTGGCCTTGTAGAAATTACTGCCTTGACTGAAAAAACTGGGTATGCCTGTAGCTTGGGAATGCAAGGAATAATAGACAAGGTTACTTAAAGATACTTAAAAGATACAATCAATGGCAATCTTATTATGCTTGATAATAAGCACAGAGAAAATGAATGGTTGTGAAGGACATAAAACATAATATTAACTTTTCTGGTAGACAACTGTGTGGTATATATCAATCTACACCTTATGGAATTATAATGTTTAATCTCCATTTATATAAAACTTCATTTTATTGATACAAATCACTGTAAAAGGTAAAAACAAATACCTTACTGTATTCCACTGGGGATACAGAAACAAAACCAAAGCCCAAGCCCTAGATATGGTAGGATAACACGGTCACTAAAATATTTACATACAGAAGCTGAATGAATTATATTCCTGTTCATCCACCCCACCTCACTATAAAACAATGGTTCTTTTTTTTTTTACCAGTGTTTTGAGGAATTTTATCAAATCTCCATGGGGAATGGAAGGTGACTTGGATGAATTATAATTATAGTTATCTAGCCACTCAAAACAGTCAGTTGTCGTTTGCAGCTGCACATCTGGACACTGCTTGTTAACTTCAGATTGTATTTCTTCAATGCAATGTTCTATGCTATAAAAAAGGAAAGAAAAGATTATTTTGGTAGGAAATAGGTAATGGCTCCATATCATAATATCACAGGACCTGAGATGTTTATATATGTGGTGCCTGGTTGCATACAGATTACAAAATTATAAAGTGTTCTTATGATAGGAAAACAATAACAAAGAGACTACATATTTTCATTCATAATTGAGAACTGAATGCTCAGATTTCCTGGTAGTTTCCTATCACAGTGGAGGAAATATAAGATATCTAGATAATCTGAGATGAATTAGATATCATTTTGTACTAAAACAAAAAGCAAGCGGGGCGCCTAGGTGGCTCAGTCTGTTAAGCGTCCGACTTTGGCTCAGGTCATGATCTCACGGTTTGTGGGTTCGAGCCCCATGTCGGGCTCTGTGCTGACAGCTAGCTCAGAGCCTGGAGCCTGCTTTGGATTCTGGGTCTCCTTTGTCTCTGACCCTCCTGCTCACGCTGTCTTTCTCTCTCTCAAAAATTAATAAGAACATTAAGAAAATTAAAACAAAAAAACAAAAAGCAAGCATGGCTACAATGAAATGATGATCCTCTTGATAGTAGATGGAAGGCAAAGATAAAATACCCTTGATGGCTAATGATCATAAACATACCTTGTCTCCTAATAGGTGAATGACTATAAGGAAAACTTCGATGAACAGAATATTAAAATGTCACAAAGCAATTACAAAAACCTTATAATTTCAGAAGTTGTAAAAGACAGATACATGCTCTATAGACACTGTTATTATAGCCAAATATCTTCTCCTGCCATTGGGACTCCATTCCACAAAACAAAAACATACTAAACACTGCATATTTAAAAAAAAAAAAAAAGACTGGAAGAAAATGATACAAAGAGTTAATAGCAATTACCTTTGGGCGATGAAATTGATCTTTTAAATTTCACAATTATCTAAAATTTTAGAAAGCATATTATACTCTTCATTTACTAAAAAATTAATAAACGAACTAAGAACAGAAAAACTTGTTTAATTGAATCTTCCAATACATATCTGCTTTAAAATTTATACACAAAGTAACCTTAGTTCTGATACTAAATGGATATACTATGTTATTTTATTTTTCATACAAAAATCTGTGGATTCACGATTATAAATCTTTGTGGTATAAACTGATGACCTTAAGCAGAATGTCATCTGTAGAGCCACATGGATATGACATATTACTACCACCTGATGGCAGCATATCTAAACTGCAAGAAAGCTTATTAACAGAAAAATTCTTTTGAAGCTGAATCCCCTCACCCAAAATTGACAGCTATGTATTTGCCTCTTAATCTTATTAAGAAAGATCTGCTACTAAAAAGGTTACTACTGTTTTGAAAACATCATTACTATTAAATATAGATACCATGTGACAGAATTATTTAAGCTTTGGAAACCAAGCTCTGATTAGTAAAACTGATGTCATATGAATGGCTCTTCAAAAATCATCAGGTATGGGTTGCC
This sequence comes from Suricata suricatta, assembly GCF_006229205.1. Classification (NCBI taxonomy): domain Eukaryota; kingdom Metazoa; phylum Chordata; class Mammalia; order Carnivora; family Herpestidae; genus Suricata; species Suricata suricatta. Next base: position 68,750,570 of record NC_043705.1, read on the forward strand.
TATAAAACACACACTGTCAATTTACAGAAGGCCTTTCAGGAGACTTCTGAGCATGAGTGAATTTAAACTGAATTACCATGAAACAAATAACATTCTGAGACTCAAAGAGCTGTTTAATGAAAACAACGAACTTACAAGAAAAAGAATACCTCCATAGGCCACAGGCCATGCAATTTCCTGATGGGACAATCTTATTCAGGAACACCAGTTCTTAGACAGACTTCAGATAGGCAGATATGTTTTTAACTTATGTAAGCACAGCTATGGACTGAGAAACATGATACCTGAAGCATATACCTTAACTCTACAGACCCTTTATCTAAGGTTTTTATTATAGCATCCTCATGTGTCTCATTCAATGAAACCTAATAGACTATAGCAATATGAATTGGAAAGACTCAGTGCTGAGTCCACCTAAATTTGTTTCAATCAATACTCAGCTTTTAGGCTAATCTCTAACATCTGAATCTGGGTAGGGGCGCATAACTACAATCTATAAATGGGGTAAGGCCTTCTGAAGGCTAGATACTTGTCCAAACATTGAAAAAGGAATTGAGCAGTCGCATTTCAGATGAATTCCCTCACTGATACAAACTAAGACAGTTGAGCTGGCTTTTAAAATCACAGATTTTTGGGATTCCTGGTTCAGTGTCCGGCTCTTGACTTCTGCTCAGGTTTTGGTCTCATACTTCAGGAGATTGAGCCCCACCTCAGGCTCCTCACTGTTGGGATTCTCTCTCTCCCTCTCTACCATCCATATTCTCTGTCTCTCTGTCAAAATAAATAAACTTAAAAAAGTTCTTGACACAAAATTTTAAATGTCAAAACTTCTGATTTTGTTTTTAGTTGACTAAATGTCTTTCGTTCTGCCATTCATCACTGTCTAAACATCTTGCTTTAAAAGAGCAAAATAATAGTTTGAAGTGTAGGGATTTATTGCCAGATTATTATACAAAGGTATTATTTTCAAAATTTAAAATGAAAGTCAGTTTGATATGTAATCTTTATTGAGGTCAAAATTAATTCAAAATTAATTTTCAACACCTAAAAGGTAAAATTATTTTCATATATGTGTAGTAGTAATACTGCTGATGGGGACTGTAATCTTGGATGGAAGAAGAAGGTCTATATAACTTCAGAGGTAGATGATCCCAGATCCTAGTCTAGGTTTTCTGAACATGGTACTTATCTTTATTTTGGTTGAGTGTTTTCTGATTAACTGTAAGATACTTCAAATTTTCTTTATAAGCAAGGTCATAAAAACAACAATTACCAAGATAACTCAACAAATAGAAATTCAATTAACACTTTTATTATTAGATCTTAGACATTAGACAAAAAATGTAAACAGTCTAAAAACAAATGTAGACTCTCTTCCCTAAATAGTTTAAATTCCCAAATTTATACCATTAGTTGGCTTACCAAGAACTTGTTTTTGAGAGAGAGAGAGAGAGAGAGAGAGAGAGAGAGAGAGAGAGAGAGAGAGAGAATCTCAAACAGGCTCCATACCCAGCAGGGTTCAATCTCATAACCCTGGGATCATTAGCAAGAACTTTTTTTTTCATTAGCAAAAACTTTTAAAAGCCTCTTTTTAGCTTTATCCACTGAAAATATCTTAAATGTCTATCAACAAGAAAATTATTAAACAGTTAATTCACTGAGTGGAGAACCATGAAAATAAAAGTAGAAATGTAGCTATCAACATGGATGAATCTTACAAATATACTGTGGAGAGGAAAAAGTAAAAATAATACACACAGTGTGATACTATCTCAGAATAATTTGAAAATCTGCCAAACATCGGTACACCTTGTTGAGGATTACAAGCATTGGTAGTCAAACTGTAAAGAAAAGTGCTGAAGTGATCACTATCACCAAATCCAGGGTGGAGATGAGAAACTGGGATGAATTTGGTGAAAGGTATACAGTGAACCTTAGCAGTCCTAGTATTGTTGTATTCCTTAACTGGATAATGGGTGCGTGAATGTTTATCATTCATACTCTTTATGCCTTTTCATGTGTCTCAACATTTCCTAATAAATTTGAACCCAATGTGTTTAATTATAATGACTCTGAATTATCCAAGTTAACGACGTGTATGAGTGCATGCTTTAGTGACAGACTGTGTAAATCAGATTTATAAACCATTTTTAAAATGCAATATGCAGTCTGATTTTTAAAAGATATCTGTTGTGATTTTTTCATTCAACATTCACCCTTGGGTATCCTGAGTGTAAAAATTACTTATTGAACGAAGACATGTTCGATGAACACTAAGTGAACGCTGAATATATGGCAGGTGTTGTAATATATACTTGGGATCCAAATGTAAGACAAGGTCCCATCCCTAAAGGAATTCTGTCTAATGAGAGAGACAGGTCTGTAAATAAATAACCACATCACAGTAAGACTTGAGAAAAGGTATGTACAGTGGTAAAGGACTACACAGGAGGGGGCTGCTGAAAGTGCCATGAAAGGTATAGAAAACTTACAGAAAAGAAAATTATATGCAAGGATATTGATGCTTTAAGAAAATTAATGAGATCACTACACTTAGAATTCCCTGACATGTGACCCCTGAGAATTTAGTGCTGATCATCTAACCTTATTGCCATGTAACTTTAAAACTATACTTATTTGGATAATGAAAATAGTTTATCTTTATGGTCACAACTATATTTATATATGTATGTAGGCATGTTTCTTACTTCCAAAAAGGACTGAGATGTCTTACAGTTAAATAGACAGCATTAAATAACAACAGCGGAAGAGCCTGTTAGTATCAGGCTGGCATAGGTAAGTACAGGGAGTGGAACCGAGGAAAAAAAAGAGAATATTTATGACATAAAATCTAGAAACTTAACTTTATTGTAAAAGTTTTTCAAGATTTAAAACACACAGTCTTATTACTCAAACACAAAACAATTCAAGGGAGAAAAAAGTATGTTCCGTTGGGAACGTTTTTGATGTAAAGGTTGTAGAAAACATTTATGTATGCTTTCATGGAAAGCTAGAATTTCTATTTTTATTTTTAAAATCAGATTAGAGGTGGCATGGTAGAGATTAAGATTTTTACAGTACCGGAAATCTAAACATTAAAAAAATCATTTTATATTTTCGATTCTCTTATTTATACTGTTTACCCACAAAATAAATTCAGTCTAAGGAAAAGACTTTTTCAATCTATCACATGTGTAAAAGCACATAGAAATAGATGTGAGATAAACAGTTTTCCAGTTTTTAAGTTAAGTCCAGCTTATCTAACTAGATAGTAAAACTCCTAGGAATTAATAGGTAACTAATTGGGAAGAGGGCGGATACATAAAAATTAGTGTGTAAACTATTTCAGCCATGAAATAAAAGTTTATTTTCCAGAGACAAACATATTTTGGGATAGTACTTTCTAAAAGGTTGAGAAAATGATTCATAAAACTACTTCAATGGCTAAAAAGTACAGTAAGAATAAAACATCTATGCCAAACTATCTTTTATTTCAAAGAGGTTTTGGTCATTTCAAAGTGTCTTAAGTAAACTTTCAAGGAAAAAACATCCTTAACACCAAATCCTGTTAAAACTATCTGTTTAAATCATTCTTAAATGTATCCTCCCCTTTCAATTCCTACTGTGAAAGACTGGGTTCAAGTTCTTATTATCTCTCATCTAAAATATAGAAGTAATCTCCCAAGACTCCTGTTGTTATGTTCAGTTGTTTGATGAAGAATGTAGGAAGAAAGAAACATTTGGGGCATCTTGGTGACTCAGTTGAGCCTCTGACTCTTGGTTTTGGCTCAGGTCATGATCTTGAGTTTATAGGTTGAAGCCCTGCATTGGAATGCTCTGTACTGACAGAGCCTGCTTGGGATTCTCTCTCTCCCTCTCTTTCTGACCCTCCTCTCCTCCCTCTTCCCTCTCCCTCCCTCTCTCTTTCTCTCTCTCTCTCAAAATAAATAAACTTTAAAAAACAAAGAAAGAAACTGTTATTTGTTGCTTTATACCACCAATCCTGAAAACAGCAATTTAGAGAGGCATGGTTCAGACTGCTTCAAGAAAGTTCACACTTAGTGTAGGAGTTATGCCAGCCTAAAAACCTACAGAGCTTTAAAAAAACTTTCAAATGTGAAATATTCCCCCAACATCTAATGAATGGCAGAGTCATCCTGGGAGTACAAGAGTGAGCTTCAACTGATCCAAGGCAGCCTGGCATTAGATCCCAACGCACATCATTTTTTTCTCTTAAATTTGCAGCTAACTTGGGAGGTGCCTGGGTGGTTCAGTTGGTTAAGCGTCCGACTCTTGATATCAGCTCAGGTCATAATCTCAGGGTTGTGAGACTTAGCCCCGTGTCAGGCTCCATGCTGGGTGTGAAACCTGCTTAAGATTCTCTCTCTCTCTCCCTCTGCCATTTGTGCTCTCTTTCTTTCTCTAAAAATAAATTTTTAAAAAATTTTAAAATCTACATCTAACTTAGGATCACTTTTCATAGACTCTAGTGATAAGAGCTAGATGAAAGTGGCACAGGGCTCTGTTAACAATATAAAGAGAATTTTCCAGAAATGTTCGATAGCGATATAAGTACATGGCAGTTTAGTACCCATGACAAGCTAGAATACATTCATGTGCTTCCTTGTTTATCTAGGGAGGCTAACCCAGTAAATGAAGCATAATTACTAAAGTAAGGGTGTAGTCTATCCCAATGAAGCCATACAAACTAAAATCAGGAGGAGAAAAGTGGAAAATCTGCACTTATCATTTACTCTGTGATAATTCCCTTTATTCTCTCCCTGAGAAAGGGGTAGGAAAAAGAACAGACAAGAAGAACACGTATAGAGGCGCCTGGGTGGCTCAGTCGGTTAAGCGTCTGGCTTTGCCTCAGGTCATGATCTCATGGTTTGTGGGTTCAAGCCCAGTGTCGGGCTCTGTGCTGACTGCTAGCTCAGAGCCTGGAGCCTGCTTCATATTCTGTGTCTCCCTCTCTCTCTAACCCTCCCCTGCTCATACTGTCTCTCTCTGTCTCTCAAAAATAAAATAAAAGACATTAAAAAAAAAAAAGAAGAACACGTATAATAATGAGAATCAGAGGAGACATGGGGATGCATCTAGTCTACATCTTTGTATCTACATTGCCTGGATAAATCCAATCATTATGCTAGACAACAGATTTGACGGGAAGTTACAAACTGAGGGTTTAACAACATCCATGTCGGAAGGCACATACAGTATGCACTGTCCTATACCCTCTATGGGACAGAAGACTGTTTTAGCATTGCTGGAGAACAATTTTTCAGCAGCTAAGTGTACAAATTCTATGAAACCATCCTGTAGATAAACTTGCATAATGAAGAAAGAATCCTCAAATAAAAATCTGTTATTGCCTCATACATATTCGAAGCTAACACACATAAAAATAAAAGTTACACTTTTTAAAAATGTCAAACACTTAAAATGCCTGTGTCACTTGAAAGGATCATTTAATAATCATCTAATGGAGCTACTGGTCCCACATTTTAGCCTATTCAGCCTCCGAAAGCAGAGGTCTAAGACACAATACAGGACTACACAGAAAAGAGTTAGGAACACCACAGACATTCGAATAAAGAAGCAACTAGAAAGAAAGTGAGGGAAGAAAGTGGTTCCACAAGCCACCATGTCTGCTCACCTATCTCCACTTCTACCCACACGCACCACTAGGCTTTCGGTTGAGAGCTTCAGTGGGAGGACTGGATACATTCACAAAGCAGCAAATGTAAATGGGATCATGGAAAGTCTAGGTTACTGAGCTGCTGAGGCCCAGGATGCTGCCTGCCTAGAGGCATTATTAACTCTGAGGACAAGAGCCCCGTTGGGGGAAACTGAAAGTGCCTACTTAAGTCTCACTCTAGGTTCAAGGGCAGATGGGGAAAGCTTTCAGGTTTCTTTCCACGTAGCCTAGTCTTGCTGAGTAATTAAGGAGAACAGGTACAGATTCGGTCAGATAGAATATATAAGAGAGAAACACAAAAGAGATGTACAAACGTGAAATTTTTAAAAAAAGTATGTTATTAATTAGTATCCCCTTGTTATTCCTAAGTAAGTGCCAAAATACTGCCAGAAATAGTAATACTCGGTACGGTCTATGAAATGACTAATTTTCACTTTATCTAATTTGCTATGGGCATAAAATATATTAACATGACTATGTGTGTCCACTGGCAGATTTGTGGTTCTACCATGACAAGCCCAAAGCTGATAGTTATGTGAAGATTTCTTTTAGTTACTTCTTTCACAACTTTAGGCCATCATGTGGGAAACTTCCCCCAAGATTTCATATATAAATACAAAAAAAAAAGCATTATGTGGAAAATAAATGTCATCTATGGAATACGTGTCCTCTGTAAACAGACATAACTACACTTGCAGAAGCCACGTATCTGTCACTGTTTAACATTCATGCTCCCTGCCCCGCTGTCCTCTCCTGGATTAAGGTAAATATTATCCACGATAACACTTCTTGTTGTTTCTTTAGGTTAAAAAAAAAAGTAGTAATCCTGTACTACTGCCATCAAAACTTAGGTCTCGAAGGACACACAAAACCCTTCTATATTTAGAAAACAAAAAGGTAAAATAAACTTTTAATGATACAAATGTATCTATCCAACTGAAAGTCATGAGGAAAAAAATTATTCTTACTGTGATCCCAACAAAACTTCTACACCTCATTATCTTGTTCAAGTGTTGAGTTCCTTTTAGCTCAAAAAATATTTCAATGACATGTGCAGTTTTCGGTTGCTGAACTAATGTGAGTTTGTGGGGACATTCATAGTATTCCTCTTTGTCAAGGTACTTACCTTTTTGTTACCAATTTTGATATGTATTAAAAATAAATGATTCGCTATCACTGATTTCCATGGTCAGACCTTAAGAGTCACCTAGCTCTGACTTGAATGGAAATGATGATGTAGAAGTGAAAATGGTCTGAGTGAATGACAGCCTCGCTTGAAGGGCAGGTGAAGGTTCACTGACCCCTGGGCACGCTACTCCATTCTGGTGAATCACTGCTTTGGGGAAACAAGAGACCCTGTGGCTCATAAAACCTGATGATATTAAGAAGAGGGAAAGAATTTACACTTAGAATTCAGGGTCACTGCTAGAAATACAACTTTAAAAATTCAAGGGTAAGGAAAAATACCATATTTAAAAATGAATTACTAGTGTTTTTTCCTTTAAAAAGTATCTGGTAAACCCATATCATACAAATGTTCATTACTTATTCAATGTACACCATTGAGAGATAAATAGAACTGTTAGAATACAAGAATGCCAAGGGTAATTCAACTACTGCAGTGTAAGTGTGGCATAACTGATTCGTCATGACATACAATTTCCTAAAAGCTATTCTGTTAGAAGGCAATAAATGAGTGCATAAATGATTTACATTCTTCTGAACTATGGTTATTATTCAGTATTTTATTCTAAAAAATATATACACCCTATACTATTATGTTTATTCTCTAGAGTATAATAAAAACATAATTGAATTTGATGAAAAATAGACTTTATTCTAAATGTAGCATACAGCACATAGAGCTACTCCCTTATTTTATACCTTGTGAAGATCAATGGTCACTTGAGGTGGTTCTGTTCTAGGTTTGTTTTAATATATGGGCAATAAAATATTTTTAATTTAAAAATTATATCCTTATATTCCATGTCATATTTCCTTTTTAATAACATCTGAGTTTTGACCTAAATAACAACTTATGAATGCAAAATACAATATTTTAATCACTGTTTTACTTCTAAGCATGATTTCTTATTGACCAGGTAGGGCAGGAAATTAACTACAGATGGTATAGCAAATAAAAACGAAGCATTCCAAAACAAAAGCATTAGAGTTCAGTGATTTGCTTTGTTTTGAAAAAGCCTAAATGCTATATGAAATGAGGTTACCTTTTAAAAATTATTTAAAATTTGTGTTAATATAACCATCTCTGGAATTTAGATAAATTACTTACAAACATATTTAAGCTAATATTATTTTCAAGTTTCTTTAGGTTAAAACTGTGCCATAAAAATATATAAATATATAAAGTATAAGTCATATAAATATGTAATTATACTAAAGTATAACACAGTTATTTTGTATCTATATACAAATTATAATACTCTATAGTATGGTTAAATCATACATATATGTTATCTTTCAAAAAACATATACATAAACACATATATTTAGATGTATGCATATATGTATACATATTGTAAGGGCAAATGCAAATTAAAAATAAGAGGCTTAATTATCCCAATTGAAAATAAGAGAACAGATTACCCTCTCTTCCTTTTACTTATCTTAGAAATTTGTAATTTCAGGAGTTTTTTTTCATCTCTTAGAAGACTACAATAGACCTTTTGTCAGCTTTCTGAGCCAGGACTATCTTTCTCTACAACTTGGAAGCCATCTTTTCCAAATGCAAACACCAAGGGCGATGGCTCCTGGCTGCAGTTCCTGCTGAAAGGCAGGGTCCTAACTTCAGTGGGTGCTTTGTTCCAATCTGCAAAATCACCCTGTCCTATAGATATGATAAGTGTGCTTGTCCTCAGGAGAAAGGCAATTAGCTAACACACGTATCCTTTAACACAGGTAAAATTAGGATGAATTATGCGTGAAAAAATGTGCTGCCAATTCCTCTGCGTGAGGACTAGCTACTGTTTATCTGGAAAACCTGCTTGTGATGGGTTGTATCCAGCAGGTTACAGGAAGGGGGTGATGCCCAGCTCTGTCTCACCCATCTCTCAGCACACTACCTGTGATATGCGCTGCACTCTGGTGTAATGCCTGCTGAATAACAGAAGTGTTTTTATTCTCTGCTGCCTTTGTGGAGAGAATGTCTGAGATGGGATATTTTGGTTTTAACTATAATTCCCCAACAATATGCTTTCTCCCGAATTTAAGTTATTTATGCCCTTTTTTGTGACAAAAAATAGACTGTATTCTTATATAAAACATAAGAAAAAAATCATAGGAACATTTCACTTGCTTGGTTCAGTTTCTATGACAATTCAATATAACTATACCTTAAGTTTTAAAAAAGGAAACACTATGTCTCATTCCACATTAGAAATTTGTACTATGGTTTGAATATTTACAACCAACATGAGGTGAATTATTAGAACCTTTAGCCAAAAGGATTAGGTGAGCTGATTCTAGGACCCAAAACACATATAAAGACAAAGTCCCATCCATCTAATGGCAAACTACTCAGCTGTCCCCACCACTCCTAATGCTTGGTAGTGCTGCACAACCCGGCTGGATCGCTGGCAGGAAAGACAAGTGGCACTCGGAGATCTAGGTGGATCGGTGTTTTACTTTAACACTGGTGGGCTCAGAGGCGATCCTTCTCTAAAGATCTGGGTCCCGAGCACAAGCATGGGTGACAGTCTATCTTCTGTTACCTCTGCATTCTGCACTAGTGATAATTTGGCACGCATGGCAAGCAGGGCAGGAAGAAGAACCCAAAGAAGTCTCTAAGCTAGAGACTAGAGCTTATGTTAGTCCTGGTGGACATTTATGGTGCATGACTTCACTTATTTTCCCAACATTACCACTAACGTTTGGAGTAGGTGACAAACACTAACCTTGCAGAGCAACTCTCTATGGAGTCTCTGACCTTCCATTGGGAAGGAGGGTTATAATGACAAATGTTACATAAAAAATAATACATTTTTAATGTTCTCTTTCAACAACGCAAGCAATCCATGGCCTTATACTATCATTTTAATACCATAATTTCAAGTTTTTAATTTCTGTGCTTATCCATCAAGTGAGGATGGTTAACTCTAAACAGATTAATGAAAATCCAGGCCATCAGTATTGGCAAAATCTAAGAAAACATTAACAGAAATTCAATAAACTTAAATTTATGTATTTGAAGGCAGTGTACAGATTTTTGGTTCTTATTTTAAAATTTTTTAAATTTAATTTTGAGAGAGAATGCTGCACACACAGGGAAGGGCAGAGACAGGGAGACAGAGGCTACTAAGTGGGCTCCACAGTGACAGCAGAGAGCCTGATGTGGGGCTTGAACTCACGAACCACGAGATCATGACCTGAACAAACGATGGATGCTTAAAGGACTGAGCCACTCAGGCACCCTCTGAGTCTTATTTCAAGTACCAGTCATGTTAAATTCTAGGGAAACGGACATAATCAATTTTTTTTTCAGGAAAATTAATGACATTAAAATGTAAAATGATCTAAGGGTAGGAAACACTAAAACTAGACCTGGTAAAGGTTGTGTAAATGAAACATGAAACCAACTAGTTTTTAAAAATTAGCAATATTTACCTTGTAGCATTTTGTTGTATCTTTTCATCAATGTCACTGAAGATCTGCTTAAACTCCGAATCTCCAGGAAGTGAATTTAACAAACAATGTAGGTTAAAAGAATTATGGGAATATCCTTCTCCCCAATCCATTCTGTGGAACAAGAATAAAAAGCACGTCAGTTCCTCAAAACATAAAGAAAAAAACAACACCTCAAGTTGTGATCCTAAACCACAAATAATTATTCTCATTTATAGGTAAAATGAAATAAAGCAGTAGGAAAACTAGGATATTGTTAAACTAGGTATAGAGTGTTTTGTTATTTAATCTGCATGAGGTGTGAGCTGATTTTCACACTTCTCTATGGTTTGAAAGCTGAATAAAACAGCAATCCTCAGAGAGTGCTCAAGCATCCTGCTGCTTCTCACTGTAACCAGGAGCTGCACAGGAGATCACAAACCACAGACCACAGCGAACAAGGATGGCAGCAACAGGAACTCAACACCTTCCCTCCACCCTCGTCAATATACTGACCTGGAAATTATAACTTCCAAATTTTAAAAGTGTTTTCCCATACCCCTTATTTATATGTGAAAGAGACAAAATTTTCTTTGAATTCCTCTATCAACCCTCTCAACCTAAGTACCTATAACCGACTAAACTTACACATGCTACTCTTCCTAGAGAAACATGCATTTTCCCACTATTGAATCATTCATTCAGTCACTACATGTATATTCTTGAATGTCTGATATGTAAAGGCACTGCGGTAGAAGCTGGGGATATAGCTGTAACAAGTCGAAGTCTCTGCCCTCATGGAGTTGTTATTTATTTTAAGAACACATAAGCGGGTATACTTTATAAAAGATCACATGATGAGAAGTGCTGTGAGCACAAGAAAGCAGGGCAATAGGACAGACCAAAAATGATGGCGATGGGGCAGAATGTGAATTATTTTATTTAGGAATATGTTATTTTTGGACATAAAGTGGTGCTTATAAAGTACATAATGACTAACGGTATAAATGTTGGAAAAATTTAAATTATAAGAGATATACATAGAATGAATATTAACCAGGAAAAGCCTTGGGGAATGCAGTTTTGTTTTGGATAAACCCAAAATGCTTGAAAAACTGTCTAAAAAGTTTTGAAGAGGCTACAACACTAATGGACATCCTCATCTTCAATTATTTAATTACAACAAATTCAGCTAATTCATTATCCTGTAACGAATAGTTGAGTTTCACACAGGCATCATCTAAAACTTCAATGAGGTAGTCTTGGGATAAAGCTTTAATTTTTTTCACAGATTTATTTTAAAGGGGAAACATCCAACTAAAACATTTTAATATAAAAGTCGATGGCATCACAAGATATGTTATTAATTCCAAATACAGAATAATCACAGATATGTCATTCTAAAATACCAAAATTCTCAAATATCTGTGTCCTTCTTTTAAAATATATTGCAGTAAAAGGTGTAAAATACTGTATATCCATCAGAAGTTAAACATCTCTAGGGCAGTAAAACCTCAATATTTCCATATAAGCAGTGTTTGAGATCTTATCTCCCTAGCTGCTCAAATAATTACAACTATTATCAGAATAGTTATTTCTAAATCCAGTGGTCACTATTACTAATAATGAATTCAGCTTCTGTATTTGCATGTTTTTGAGTCATTTGGGGCAGTTCAACTCTTCAGATGATAATTCATTCAAAAACTGTTACAAAAAATTTTGTGTTTGTAGTGACAAAGTTTGATTGGCTGAGGGTACACAGAAAGCTCAAACTTAGTAAATACCTTGTAGTCACCTCTCTAACAGAACCAGTTATATATCAATACTCTGCTCAGACTTGTCAATACTATAAAGACTGAGAAGCTCAGATTCTACATATTTAAAACATAATAGGTATAGAGATCAGTTTAAATATAATAGCAAAATAGCAGTATGACTTATTATATATCTACTATGTATAAAACATATATATTATCTTCCTTATTTCTCATAATTCTACAAAATAGTTACCATCTTGATTTATAGGGGAAAGAACCTGGGCCCAAAGACATTTACATACATGTGTAGCAGCTACTTGCTGTTAGGAGTAGAATTTGAACTGGATCTATTTGGTTCTAAATTTTAGGCTGCCTCATATCTTGAAAAATGAATCACTGCATACAAAACAGTTTTGCAGAAATATTTTTTTAAGTTTATTTACTTTTGAGAGAGAATGTGTGTGTAAATATGCATGAATGAGCAGAAGGGAAGAGAGAGAGGGAGAGAGAATCCCAAGCATGCTCGGCAGTTAGCACAGAGCTGGCTACAGAGCTCAGTCTCTTAAACTGTGAGATCATGACCTGAGCCAGAACAAAGAGCGGGATAGTTAAACCAACTGAGCCACACAGGAACCCCATAGTTTTGTAGAAATATTAGCCAATACATTAAAATTGTTATCGCTGGGTGTTTAGTCTACAGTTAATATTTATTTTCTTTATATGTAGCATTCTCCTATTTTTTCCATTTAGTATTTATTTTATCTATGTTAAAAAGAAAATTCAACCATGTGAATGCGAGACCTAATTGGCTTTGCTAAACTATTCATGAATCAGACAGCAATTCATCTAGCAAATAGAGAGGCACTCCCCGGAGTTGTACAAAATGGAAGGGTTTGATAGAGGAGGGTGGGGGCATTAGAATTATTAGCAAAAGAAAAGTGTTGCTCCAGACCAGGCTGTTCTCTAGAAGGAAAAGTAAGGGGTCTTACCATGCAGATTACCTCATTTTTCTTTAGGGGATGGAGAGGACTCAAGTGACAGACTTATTGGCACTGATGGAAAGAAAAAATTCCTGACTGACCATTAAGGCCATATTTCTGGTGAAAGTAGAAACTGCAATTATATTGGGTATTAAGCCCCAGTTAGGGAACTTGGTTTGAGGGACACCTTTTTGGGTCTGTGGTTTTCTTTTTTTTTAAAGCATTTATAATGAAGAAAAATACTTTAAAAATAAATTAGGCCTGTTCTCATGGAGGTTTGAGCTTACATTTTGTCTTCATTTGAAATCTCTTCGGACCTTAACACCTCTCTTGCCATTCTGAATTTATCACTACTCTCAAAATCTAATTCAAAGCATACTAATCCCTTAATATCTCCTGACTACCATTTCACCAAACCTTTTGTATTCTTTTGTGGTATCTGGGTTTGCAAATGCTGTTAAAGGAAAATCTCCCGTTCTATGCTATTTTGGTATTAAATGTGTGTTATGACTTTCACTAAAATGAGTTCTGGAGTAAAACAATAATGGACTGAAACATATTGAGTATTGAGATGGGGTTGGTGACATGATTTTGAAGGATTCCCAATATATATAGTTGTGTGATTTTTCTCTAACCTCAGTAGAGAAGTTAATCAATAAATACAAAGAACAGATTGAGGAAGTGCCATTTGATAACAATACAGTACCAGAATGATGACGGTTCACAGTTTTCACATGATCACCACAGACCTGTGATGCTTCTGTATTTAAGATATGATTCCATGGTGATGAAAGACAAGAGAAGCAACAATGATATTTATAAGTAAAGAGGCAGTAACAGTAAGAGAAAACTTGATTGGCAAAACAGAATGAACAGGATGGGAAAATTAACCTGAGTGAATAGAGATGCACAGGACCAGCAGAATAAATAAATTAAAAAGGGAGAGTAGACTATGGTAAGTGATGTGAAATTGTGAATTTCAAAGTTTTCTCACTGGAATGACAGTGATCCCTGCAGGAATGTGGTGACAAAGAAGCAATGAATGGGCATGAACACAGACACCAGTCCTCCAATGTCCTTCCAGGCACTCTGTGGGTCCACAGTGTGGTGACACTGTGCAGGGCATCATGAAAGGGAGATTGGACAGTCTCTCCTCTAAAGGAGCAGAAACAGTAAAAACATATGGCAATAAGTAAGGGACTCAGTAGAAAGAGTACCCTATTCTCTAAGTAAGACATAACTAAGTAGGACCTCAACAACAAAAAAGCCAACTATTAAGGGACTAATGTAACTTCACAAATACCTCAGTGGAATTTCAGAAAGGTAGAACAACCTTTAAAAAATTTATGGAGAGGGGTGCCTCGGTGACTCAGTTAGCTGAGCATCCAACTCTTGATTTCAGCTCAGGTCATGATCTCACAGTTTGTGAGTTTGAGTCCCACATTGGGACTCAGTGTCAGCACATAGCCTCCTTGGGTTTCTCTTCTCTCTCTCTGGCCTTAGCCCACTCACTGTGCTCTCTCTCAAAATAAATAAATAAAATTCAAAAAAAAAAAAAAGATGGTAAAAGGAAGAGACTGTGAAACTGTATAGCTTCACATTCTGTTTATATTTCTGCACTTCCAACTGTTAAACTCTTGTCATCAGGGAGATAATCATCACTTGACAGAATGAATGAAGTGTCTTAATCTAATCCATGATCAATAAAAAATGGGGGCTGAAACTTTTTAAAGTATGCTAACTTTCTTTTTGAAATTGTCATTCCACAGTACTATTTTTAAATATTCATTCCCCCGTAATGTTTCTGATCATTTTTGGCATAAGATTAAAAAACAGTACTTAATATTTCAAATAAGCATTAACAGCCAATCTAATATTAATTATTGCCTTTTAAAAATGAGTAATGTTTGAAGAATTATATTTGAGCCAAACATCTGTAGATCAAGTTTCAGCCATAGGCAAATTATAGCAGTTGAGCTATAAATTCCTAAGAACACTGACTATAATAAAATATGTACATATTATAAGCACAGTCAGAAAACATTAAAATAAAGCAATAAAAAAAAAAATCAAACCTTGTGTGATCAAAAGAAAGCCCACAAAAGTAATTTTGGAATGTGACTCGTCTGTTACCATGTTTTAAAACACCTTTCTAACCTAGGGTTCCTTTTCAATATTTAAACACGTATCATCATTAGCATCCTCATTTTTTTTTTTGTTTCTTCAGTAATAAAAATGCAGAGTGTCAGTTTTCTTATAACCAACCAAAGGTATGCTTTCTCATAATCAATTATACGGTTCTAAAAAAGTGAAGAAAGAAAACCCAACCATTGGGAAGAAATCTACACTGAAAATGAGTTAGTAAAGGGGAAGCTTTAGGACCATGAGATTTCTCCTCTGTGGAAAAGCCTAGGGAGGAAGGTCACATGCCTGAGATTCTCACACCAAAGTGTGCACTTAATGTGTCTACCAGCTCCGCTTTACCTGAAACCTTACTATTTAGCCTAAAAAAACACTTTTAATCAGCATGATAAGGAAGTGTTTTCATTAGTTAAAATTTTATGTTCACTTTTAATTTAACAACTTTCAAAATGTTACATTATACTAAAACATATTTAACTCTAAACACCACTGAATCAAGAATCAATTGATTTGAGTTCCGATCCTAGTTCTGTTAAGGACTTTGAGTAAGTCACTTGATCTCTCAAGAGGGACAGAGTTCATACTCCTCATTTATCAAATGAGATGGATGGAATTATTGGGTCCTAAGATTTCCTCTAGCTATAAATTTGTTGGATTCTATAAGGAATGGAAGGGGTAGGACATACTTCTAAACAACCCTCCCCCCACAAAATTAAATCTTCCAATGGACTACTTTATTCCTTAAAACCATCATTTTTCCTATATCACGCACTCAAAGACATTTTAAATTATTTCCTTTGCCCTTCCCTAGGACCATTACATGAAAAGCTTATGTAGAATCTGGGGCATCTGGGTGGCTCAGTTTACTGAGCCATCGGCTCTTGATTTTGGCTCAGGTCATGATCCCAGGATCATGGGATTGAGAGCCTCATCAGGCTCTGTGCTGAGCATGGAGTCTGCTTAAGATTTTCTCCCTCTTAATATGCTCTCCTGCTCCCTCACTTGTGCTCTCTTGCTCACTCTCTCTAAAAAAAAAAAAAAAAAACAAGAGAGAGAAAAAGAAAAAAAAAAGCTTATGTGGAATCTACAGTTAAACAAGAAATAATAAGATAAAAGAGGAAATGTGAGGCAGCAAGATTTTTTTTATGGTAATAGATATGTAGTACTAATGTTTTACCCTCAACCCCCTGGCTTCCTAAAATATTCTAAGAAGCAGCTAGCACACGTATCTAGGCTCCTCTGACTTGGCATACACTTCACTCAACAAAAGATGTATGAGATCCATGAAATAATGCTCATCATCAGGGAAATACAAATCAAAACCACACTGAGATATCACCTCATTCCGGTCAGAGTGGCTAAAATGAACAAATCAGGAGACTATAGATGCTGGTGAGGATGTGGAGAAACTAGCACCCTCCTACATTGTTGGTGGGAGTATAAACTGGTACAGCAGCTCTGAGAAAGTTTGGAGGTTCCTCAGAAAACTATCAACAGAGGTGCCTGGGTGGTCAGTCGGTTAAGCGTCCGGCTTCGGCTAAGGTAATGATCTCACGGTTCATGGGTTCAAGCCCCGCGTCAGACTCTGTGCTAACAGCTAGCTCAGAGCCTGGAGCCTGCTTCAGGTTCTGTATCTCCCTCTCTCTCTGACCCTCCCCTGCTCACCCTGTCTCTCTCTCTCAAAAATAAATAAAAACATTAAAAAAATTAAAAAAGAAAAGAAAAGAAAACTTTCAATAGAACTCCTCTATGACCCAGCAATAGCCCTGCTAGGGATTTACCCAAGGGATTACAGAAGTGCTGATGCATAGGGCACATGAACCCCAATGTTCACAGCAGCACTTTCAACAACAGCCAAATCATGGAAAGAGCCTAAATGTCCATCAACTGATGAATGGTTCAAGAAGATGTGGTTTATCTATACAATGGAGTACTACATGGCAATGAGAAGGAATGAAATCTGGCCATTTGTAGCAATGTGGATGGAACTCAAGGATGTCATGCTAAGCGAAATAAGTCAGGCGGATAAGGACAGATACCATACGTTTTTTTCTCAAAAGTGGAACAGGAAAAACTTAACAGAGGACCAGGGGGGAGGGGAAGGGGAAAAAAGAGTTGGGGAGAGGGAGGGAGGCAAACCATGACACACTCTTGAATACTGAGAACAAACAGAGGACTGATGGGGGGGAGGGGGAGGGGGTGATGGTAATGGAGGAGGGCACTTGTGGGGATGAGCACTGGATGTTATATGGAAACCAACTTGACAATAAACTATAAAAAAAAAAAGAAGTGGCAGATCAACAGACTTTGGACATTATGCCTCCACAAGAAACAGAGAAACATTAGGGAAGCATACCTTCCCAGACATCATGTGTCCCTGACCTATTATTCTTGTATTCTTTATATTCTTTGTATTATTTGTTGTATTGCTGGTTTAGCTTGAGTCACTGGTTTAAAAAAATAACAGAGTGAAAATAAACTTTGACCAGGTCATCATTATATATATATATATTTTTAAAGTATGCTCCCTGTGGGGCCTGAACTCATGACCCCAAGATCAAGACCTGAGCTGAGATCAAGAGTCAGACACCCAATGAATTGAGCCACCCAGGCACCCCCAGGTCATCATTCTTAACCTTTGACCTGCCTTCTTTTCTAGTCTGGCTCATTTTTACTTTTCCATCCATATCGAGTCACAAAGTAGTTCTCTGGATCATTTATAAATATTATATAATGCAAAATTTAACTTTTACTAAATCTTGAAAGTAGTTCAGTAAATTCATTCACTAAGACATGGATTAAATGTATGATGGCCAAATAGTAATTTTCATTGTAATTACAGCTAACTTTTATACAGCATTTGTATGGATCATGCATTGTTCCAAGTACTTTATATATATGACCTCATTTAATTCTTATCATAATTCTATGGGACAGGTATTATTATAATCTACATATTAAAAATGTAGAAACTGATGCACAGAGAGGTTTCTGAGTTGCCCAAGACCCCTTCCATATGAAGTGGCAAAGGTGGGATTCAGATTGCTTCAAAGGCTGTCCTTAATCACAATGCTATAAACTGCCTCTCTGTGTAGACGTCTACTTAAAAAAAATTACTATTTTACATCTTATAAGTATTGACTTATTTACTGCCATATGTATTTGACAGCTTCCTCTAAAATCACTATAAATTTCTTTCATTATGAAACCTATCTGATTTCCAAATATAAATTTTTTTAAGGCTAGATCTTCCCCTTGTGATATTTGAAAGTTATCAGAAATTTATTTCTTTCCATCAATTACTGGAAGTTGAAATTTTAATGTTTTAGCCTCTCCAAAGACTGAGAAACAATTCAAATGGATCTCAATTTGTTGACAGTCAGTTAAGATACCTTATGCACTAAAGTCTTACATTAGGAAATATAGAACTTGATATTCTATTCCATTAATTTTCTCAACTCTCATCTATGTATTAGGACTTCCACCACAGACTGTTATCGTTCCTATTAATAATTATGGAAATTCTGATTATATAATCATAGGCATGAGAATATTAATATACATCCAATAAATACACATATTAACATACTATGGCTATTAAAATCCCCTTTGATAAAATACAAATACTTCATTGTAACTCCTCTTTTAGTAATTTAAACAGGTGCATGTATGAAGTAGAAATTGACAGGATCAGTCAGAATACACTGCTGTAGCTTGACAAGCAAACAGAATTAACTGTCATATGTTTTACCCACCAAATCTGACACCACTTTCTTTAATTTTCATTGCATTTCCCTTTCTAGAAAATATTTTCATTTTAATAACTCTATAATCTTCAATATGCAATCCTAGCCATCTCTTGCTTTAACACAACAGTGAAACCAAATAATGAAAAACAAATCTTAATTTCCACATTCTTTTATAACTTAGCATTCATACATTTCACAGGATTTAAAAACTATAAAATTTTATATTTTTAGATTAGACCTAAATATAGTCACAAATCATAGGATTAAGGATTAACTAATGAAATTTCAAGCACAATAAAAGCCTTATTAATTTGGAAAGTAGTACATCTGCATTAGTAGAAAGTTTAAGGTATGTAGTATTTTTAAAAAGGCAATTGTATTATCTATCAACTAGGAATAATAACAAATATTGCTTACAAAATGTGTCAATTACATTTTTAAGGAATTTTCGTTTAATAACTAGGTAAGAATGATTTAAACTTAGTATGTACTTTCTATCTAAATTGGTGCTTCTATAAAATGTAGGTCTTTTTTTTAGGTTTATTTATTTATTTTTGAGAGAGATGGGCAGAGAAAGAGGGAGAGAATCCCAAGTAGGGTCTGCACTGGCAGTGAAGAGCCCAACACAAGGCTCGAACTTATGAATCGTGAGATTATGACCTGAGTCCAAACCAAGAGCTAGAAGCTTAACAGACTGCGTACCCAGGCACCCCTAAAGGATGTAGGTCTTACAGTATGTTCCAAGGGTTTTAGAATTTCTCCCAAAATGCTGTTAATAGTATTAATTAGCTACTCATATTGATGTGATATTGTTCTCCTAAATTTTAGAATATTATTAACCTAACATTAATTTCATGAATAGATCTATCCATTGAAATACCCTGTTATGTCTTCTAGGACTTCGCTCCATCAATTATCACTAACTAATCCTGTATCATCAATACTAAACATGTTCCAGTTTCTTGCTTATTAGAAACAAAATACTCCCTTCCATTCATAGCCCAACTTCAGCAAACAGTAGTCTATATTTCCTAATCTTTTATCTCATCTCTCATTCACTTCTCAATTCAGAGCAATCTGATTTCTGTCTCTGTCCTTACACTGAAAGTGACTAAATATTTTTCAATTCCTATTATACATAATCTCTGCACTAGTTTGGTACTGACAATTACTCCTTCTCTAAGAGAGGATAAGTTGTTTCCTCTTCTGTCCATCTTCCAAAGCACTATGGCTTTCTAGGTCTTTTCTGGCCTCTTACACATGTATTAACAGGTTCTCAGTAGAAGTCCCCAAATTACATAGCCATTCAGCTAAACTTCCTTTTTTTAATCTGATAGATAATATTTGGATATAAAATCGTGGTCAGTTTCTATGCTAGTGTACCCAGCTTTCCTGGCCATAAGTATCCGATCTAAGGCTAGACCTCTGACCCAAACTAAACCATGAGATGCAAAAAATTCTGAAATCTAGAATGAAGGCATGAGTAGCGGTACACATCCAGCACTTGGAGGTACACCAATCCAGCCTCCCACGTGAAGGTGCACAGACTTTTTGTCTGAGGCCCCAGAATTGCCCAATTTCTGTCCTTCTGGAATTGAAAATTCATGAAGATTGTTTTTTGGGTTTTTTGAGTTTTCACTTGTTTCTGTCAGATATACACAATAAATCTTCTCCCTGTTCTACTGAGGAACAGCCACTGTTTTGTTCTTTGCTTAAATTAACCAGACTATTTTGTTAAACTAATAAACATATTGATTGGCTCCTCTCTCATCTCTGGCATTAAATACTGATATTCATCACAGAGTTTTCTCTAGAATCTGCTTCTCACTTTAACTACTTTCCCTAAGCATTCTTCATTAAAAACTATTGCTTCTTTTCATGTAATTTTAACAGAGTACATTTAAGTATTTTAATTTTAAAAAATTTTATTTTTATTCACTGAATTTCATCCTCCTTGGATCTTAAAATTACCTAGTCCTATTAGTTCTCATGTTGTAGTCTTCCCAAATATTCCCTGATATTCAAAATATTTGCCTGACTTGGAAAGGGAAATACAGAACTTTCCCCTCTTTCCTTTTCAATCCATTTCAAGCTGGAATTCCTGGTTCTCTTCATACTCTACATTCTTTTTATTGAGTAATCTCATGCATCTGCTGAAAATCTAACATCTGTATCTCTAGCCTAGTTCTTCCCCCAAACCCCCAACACATATTCCAAACACATACTTGACAATTCAACATTGCTGGTTCAAAGGTCCCTTAAACTCAACATGTCCAAAATTTAATTCAAAATTGTTTCCTTAAACTGGCTTCTCTTCCTAGATTACAGAGTCACTACCTATCTAATCTCTTTCCTCTTCCTTGCCCTATTAACTTAAATCAGGTGTCAGTAAACTACAGCACAGTCTATTTTTTCTATGACCAGCCAACTATGGATGGTTGTTACATCTCTAAAGAGTTGTAAAAATAAAAACAAACAAAAAGAACATACTACAGTGGCCACATGTAGTCCATAAATCCTAAAATATTTACTGTCTGGCCCTTAACAGAAAAAGTTTGCTAGACTCTGCCTTAAATGGTCATCAAATTCTTTGACCTTTTCTCTTCCTATTAAGTAGTAACCAAATGCTCTCAAATTTGACTTATCCCTCTGTGTGCTTCCAGTGTCTTAAATATGGCATTATTTATTGCTGAAAACAATGGAAAAACCTCCTATCTGGCCTCCAAGATTCACATCTTGCGGTTTCATAAGAAATATATATTTGGTTATTGTTCCTTGTCTCCCCCTACTTCCTTCCTTTGTCCTATGCATCTCTTCCATTTGGCCATTCCTGAGTGGTAGCCTTTCTAAAAATACTGTAACCAGAACTGTAGTATTTTACTAAGTTCTGTGAGTCAGTCTAATAACCTCTTATACCTGAGGAGGGGGCTGTGGGGACCCTCAAATTTGTATTCAGTGGGAAGTAGACACCCCCTGAAGAGGTGCCACTTGAGGATCTCATGTGAAGTGAGGGAGAGCCTTGTGGGACTGAGCCATTACCTTTGTGAGGTCTACATTAACCCCAGACAGTGTCAGAATTGAACTAAATTGAATTGTAGGACATAGAGCTGGGTTCTGATTTGCATACTGGCATTCAACTTATTGTTTTAAAAAACCAAATCAGACCATTGATTACCATGCTTAAATACCACTGTAGGTTTTCCACAATGCATAGGACAACTCCAGGCTTTATGCCTTCTTTCATATATATAGTTCTTCATATTTAATTATATTTTTCTACCATAACTATCCTTGATTAACAACTTGAAATAGACTCCTAGCTGTAAACTTCCTCTGTTAAGGATGTTTGCAGCAGAAGTGATATTTATGGAACACATTTACTTCATCAATGTACATAATTGTTTATAGGCCATGTATAATTATAATTATATAACATTATTTATTATCATTAAACAAAGAAAAGTTATCTACAATTGTGGCTTAAAGCATTTTAAATACTTTTAAGTCCATATTTTAAACAATTGTGAAGAGGTAAGAATATATACTTGTGAAAAATCAGGACTTAACATTTAAGCTATCAAATAAAATTTTAAAGTGGTACCTTAAAACCCTTTCCAGTTTCCATTACAAAAACAAAGGAAATTAGATATAAAGTGTCTCTAAGGACCCTGCTAGTTTTAACCTTCTATTATTTTAGTCATGTAATCTATTTCTCTAATATTTAATCTTCTGTTTTATTGCATTTGCAGAATACTTTTTAATTCTATAGTACAATAGAAGTATAATTTGTTGTTGGTTAAAGCAGATTCATATGAAATGATCTGAAAATCTATTTAAAAAGCAATCAGTGAAAGAACATATAGGATTTCTTCATGTTAAATCTGAAAATCCATCACCATACTCGCTTTTTACTTTATTTGCTGCTTAACATATCTCAACAGTGAATCTATCATATCAACATAGTCATCATGATCCAAGCTGCAAATAATAGAGAGTGTCAGTGTCAATTTTGCTTTCTCACACTTGCTTCCCTTCACTTCATCTGATTTTAATAATCCCTGTCAAACCACAAACAGTCCAAATTACCTTCATGACACAGAAGCTTTCAAGGAGCAGACAGAATCTCAACTTTCATTTAGCAACTACAAAAGGAAGCTGTCCAGCTGGACAAATATTATTTCCACACTTGACAATCTCTACAGTTGAGCATGCATTTTAATTTTAACTAAACCTGCCACGAGTTTGATATGAGCTTCTTGTTTTGTGTAGATTGACTCACAGGATTATCAGACCAATGACTGTAATTGTGATGAAAGAACCTAGCATTTTTCTACTAAAAGATAAATCATATATCAAAGCGAATGGATCAAAATGAACACATAAGACATATGTGAAGGCATACAGTACAGGAGAAAAACTACTAAAATTAGGTGCTTTAATCGCTAAATTATGTCTAAACATACAGAATGCATTCTATTTTATTATTATTTTTTTAAAGTAGGCTCCATACCCAATTTGGGGCTTGAACTCACAACCCTGAGATTAAGCATCTCATGCTCTATTGACTGATATAACCAGATGCCCTCAAAATACACTTTTGATATAATTTTTAAAAGAAAATGCTAGCAAGTAAAAAAAAATAAAACAAGTTAAAATTTTATCCATGGATACTACTGACAGATTCTAAGAATGAAATCAAAAGAGATTTTTTGGGCTGACTCAATGAGTAGTCAAATTTCTAGAACAGGTCTATGTATCAAGTTATTTAATAAAACCAATGTTCTTGACAATACATTAAAAAAGTACACTTTGGGGTGCCTGCATGGCTTAGTCAGTTGAGTGTCTGACTTCAGCTCAGGTCATGATCTCACAGTTTGTGGGTTCGAGCCCCGCGTCAGGCTCTGAGCTAACCACTCAGAGCCTGGAGCCTGATTCAGAGTCTATGTCTCCCTCTCTCTCTGCCCCTACCCCACTCCTGCTCTCTCTCTTAAAAATAAATAAGTGTTAAAAAAATAATTAAAAAACAAAAGTACACTTTACATACATTGAGGCCTGTGCAGGTCCCAACCTGTCTGTGGTTTGGGGTTCATAACTGACTCATAAAACATAGAGGGTTTGTCGTCTGGGAAAACGAAGTTATATTCTCCTCTGAAAAAGCCTCCTGTATGGTGGGCTTTGGCATCTTCTGGGAAGAGGGAGGCAGGGATTGAAACTTTCTGAGTCTGGGTTTTCAGCTGACACAGAAAGAGAATACAGTGCTTATACCCAGAAACTCTAGAGTCAGGTGTAGTTACCTACAGGACTCATTCTGTTAATTCAGCCTTGGTTTCATGATAGTCACAGAAGTGGATTCCTTAACAATAAAATAATAATTTTTTTAAAGTCCACTCTATACTAATCAATGTGCCCCTCTGTACAAAGTAAAACTTCAAAAAAAATTATAGTAAAAAGAAATATTAATACTAAGTTTCTAGAAAAGTATTAGAATAATATAAACTATACTAAATATAAAACTATACTAAAGGGGCACCTGGGTGGCTCACTCACTTGAGCATACAGCTTTGGCTCAGGTCATGATCATGCAGTTCATGGGTTCAAGCCCTGCGTCAGGTTCTGTGCTGACAGCTAGCTCAAGCCTGGAGCCTGTCTTTAGAGTCTGTGTCTCCTTCTCTCTCTGACCCTCCCCTGCTCACGCTGTCTCTCTTTCTCTCAAATAAATAAAACATTTTAAAAAAATCTTTTTAAAAGACTACACTAAAGACTATTATACCTTGGAAGTTTAATTTATTGAATTTAAATCTAAAAGTTTCAAATGATAAGATATTTTTTGGACCATTTCCTGTCTAAGTTAGGCCTAAATTCCTCCTACAGTTATTAGAATCTCACAATTGCCAGAGGTCAAGTCTTCCCTCCAACCTATTACACTTGACACTAATCCTAGGTTTTCTCTCCTCCAAAGGCCAAACCGTTGGCTATTAGAGCACTGTTCCTCTCCCAGGGCTATCTTGGACAGCACAGCTATGTCCTTTACTAGCCCCTTTTCTTTCTCTTCCTCTTGTTCAAATTAATTTCTATCCATGTCCTCTGCTACAACCTGAGTTTTGGAGCATCAGCTCTACCTATCCAACCCCATACTGGTTAACTCCCTTGGATGTCCCCCAGACACCTTAAACTCAACACTTCCCCAGACCATCTTATTATCTTCCCTCTGAAGCTTCCTTCTTCTCTTCAGATCCCAATGATAGTTAACAGCACCACTATCAACTCAGGTACTCATTTAGTGAGTGGGAGTCATCTTCTACATTCTAAAATTTTCTCATTAATCTCATTGCCAAATAGTCATTTTTCTCTTATATCTCTCATAGCCATCCATTTCCTATTATACCTAGAAGGTTCAAACTCCATTATTTCCCTATAATTCATTCTTTATCCTCCCAAGAGAATGATTTTTGTAAAAAGGTATCAGTGTTTATAGCAAGACTTTAAGTCTACATGACTGAGAGAAAAGTCATACTCTTAAGAGAAAGAAGAATCAGAAGAATTTGTTAATTTATAGAGAGAAATTTGACAAGGAGGGGGATCACCCAAAACAGGCCTTCTTTAGAATTAAAAAGGCCCTGAAAATAATTAAAATTATATAATTTTTCAAATGTTGATTAACGAATTAAATGGTCTTATTTTATCTGTGGACCTACAGACCTATATAATAATTATATTCAAAAACTATTTCCAAAAATTACATGCTTTTGAGGCACCTGGATGCCTCATTCGGTTAAGCATTTGACTTCAGCTTGCGTCATGATCTCAAAGTCCTGAGTTCAAGTTCCACATAGGGCTTTATGCTGATAGTGTGGAGCCTGCTTGGGATTCTCTCTCTTTCCCTCTCTCTCTCTGCCCCTAACCCCCTCTTTCAAAATAAATAAAGAAACTTAAAAAAACCATGCTTTCAAAAGAATTCTTCTATCTGTCCTTTGATTATTAAAAATATATACTTGATTCATTTCCACATACTTTAAACAATTTCTCAGTTGTATCTCTCTCTCACAGATATTTTTCTGAGGAAAGTATTTTTATGATTATATATTTTATATACTTTTCTAAACTGCATTTTAAGGTTAATAAATTTTAAATTGTTTACATCTATCTAGTCTCCTTCAGATGTTACTTGGTGAATTTATTAAGTTCATAGCAAATTTTGCTAAATGGAAGTATACTCAATTTTAATTTTTATTAAGAAAATATATTAATATTTATCCTAAGTATTCTTAAAGGTATTAGTTTGGGGTCTTTTTCCCCCCTTCCATGGAGAGTAAGATCAATAATTAAAAAAACAAAAACTCAAATACTTATAAATTAAATTCCTGAAATTACAAAAAAACCTTATCACATATTTATGATTACTTTCAATGTTTTGCTAAATTTAGATGCTGCAGAATTAGAGGTTTTCTCAGTTCAACATTATTCTGAACTAGAATATCAATTTATCCAATTAAATATGTAAACTCCAACAAAAGATTTTTCTTGTTAGTCTATATATTTAAAAACACAATTGTGGAATTTCACAATTAAATCCTGTAGACCATTTGAGTTCTCATCATTTAATTTGTTCGGCTTACCCTTTAATTTCATAGGGATACATTTCATTGTCTTCCTATTTGTGGGCACTGATTTCAATAATTCAATTCTCTAAATGCTTCATATCAAATGATTTTTTTTGGCCTATCACTTGTTGAACACTCTGATTAAAGATTTCATATAGATTTTGAAGAAAATACAACAGAAAATTTAGAGGGTACATTTATAAGAGTATTTCATACCAAGATAGGCAATTTCCAAAATATCATAATTCTTCAAAGTTTCAAACATTTCTAGAATCCAAAAAGAAAAAGTGTATACTGCCATGCTTAAGTAATTTTTATTTTCTTCAGCAGCAGTCTAATCATAAAAAGTTAAGGCTCGTTATCTTGTAGAGAAACATATTTGTACTTTCAACCACATCTCCTATTTAGTAGGTAGATTTGTAGAGTTTTTGGGGAGTAATTATGAGTTTCCATGGCATCACAACATATTCCAAGTACAAGTCTCTTGATAGGTTCTATATTTATTTAGTTTTTTTATGATGTTGTGTTTCACTACAACATATTTTTAATATCACTAAGACCAAAAAACTTTTATCATGTTGCAGTTTGGAATTCAATTTATAATAGTAGTCATAATAATGCCAAGTATTTAGCCTTTTACAGAATGAACATCTAAATGCTTTACTTTTGGCGCATCTAGGTGGTTCAGTTGGTTGAGCCTCTGACTCTTGGTTTTGGCTCAGGTCATGATCTCACGGATGGTGAAATCAAGCCAAGCATCAGGCTCCTTGCTGACAGTGTGGAGCCTGCTTGGGATTCTCTCTCTCTCTCCTTTCCTCTCTGCCCCTTCCCAATTCTCTCTTTCTCTCAAAATAAATAAACATTTTTTAAATAAAAAGTAAAGTATAATAAATAAATAAATATTTCCTTTAATTTGATGAATCAGACATTAAATTTGAACCATTATTGGAATTAATTCATCTTTTATTAGAAATAGCCAATGAGACTGATGTAAAATTGGCATTATTTAGTTACTGATAAAGTTCTATTAATGGAGCCAACACATTAATAGCTATTGATTTACCTTTCATATATGAAGAAGACCTATAACTGAAAATGATAGAAATTAATTTAGAAGAGGCATTTGATTTAAATAAAAAGTAGAGTTTCACAGAGTGGTACATAAATGTACCTTCTGCAGGTGAGTATTAAATGTAGCATTTTCAGGCACAATCTTAAAATATGCCTGTGCAATAGATATTGCTGATTCTTCAGCAGAGGTATGTGTTCTTATTTTCACATGATCAGTGATGTCATTATAGCCACCATAATTTGAGTTACACACTAATTCATTCCCACAAGTCGAGCAAAATTCAATGCTGTTAAATGTGCACCATTGTGTGTGTGTGTGTGTATGTGTGTGAGTACACGTGTCTGAAATCACTCCAACCAAAATGGTTATTACAAAATAAAAATGTGTTACTCAACAATAAAAATAGTTGTAGATTCATGATACATGATAAGAAAAAAAACTTGTAGCAATAGACAGAGTTCAGGCTGCATTTTCACTCTATGGCAAGACTGAACAAGGGTTGGGAAATGTACAATCCGTGGGCAAGGACATGCGCCCAGCACCAAGCGGCTGGCATATCAAGTGGCCAGCAAGGTAGCAGCATCAAATACTTCTGCCGCCATCAGCACCCAAGACCTGAAAAAGTTAGCTAACTGCTCACGCCAGAGCGCACTTTATCAGCAAGCACCCTCATGTCACCCTGAAAAAGATGCGTTAGCTATTATTACTTCCAGAAAGTATGTGGAAAAGGGAAATGGGATACTGCCAGTTTAACCATATGTTATAGTGAGAATTCTGTTTACTATACTGGCATCTCACATATGCGATTATGTCAGAATGTAGAAATACAAAATATAGGTCTACCTAAATCTAAGCTGGTTTAATTACATGCATCTATTAAATAATACTTTACTGAAAAATAAAAAATGTGACACAAACACTAAACCAGATGAAATACTAGGACAAAAGGCATAAATTGAGACTATCTTGGGCAAACTGGATATATTATATGGTATCACTATATGTAGCATTTTAAGTAAAAATATAACTTAAATAAAATGGAACTTACGTACATATAAAAATGATAATCTAGCTCTGTATGGCAAGACATGCAAAGATTTCCAGAGAGCTGCATTATTTCAGTAAAAAAAAAAATAAGTGTAGAACTACATATATACCGTGATACAGTAGAACACTTTTGAAAAAAACAAATCATCCCAAAATACCAGGAACAATACTTAACAAACTATTAACAGTGCTAATCTATGGGCAGTGGAACTAAACTGGAACAGGGAAAAAGGAAATTTTACTCTTAGTAACTTCCTTTATCTATTTGAACTTATAATGAGCATGTCTTAATTCTGACACAAAAAGCAAAAACAAATTTGGGGTACCTGGGTGGCTCAGTAGCTAAGTGTCTGACTCTTGATTTCAGCTCAGGTCACAATCTCATGGTTTGGTTCAAGAGATGGAGCCCTTCATTGGGCTCCTGCAGTGACAGCATGGAGCCTGCTAGGGATTGTCTCTGTGCCTCTCCCCGACTCCCGTGTGCATTCTCTTTCTCTCCCCCCAAAAAATAAAATAAAATAAAATAAAATAAAATAAACTTGAAAAAGAAAAAAGGAAAAACAAATTTTAAAAATACAAAAAATATTACATTAGCTAATTTAGTATCAATTGAATGGTTCAAGTAACAAATGACCTAAATTCCTGCAGGGGGAAGTTCCTTAGAGGCAGAAGGAGATAGAGAAGTGAAGCCATCAAGAAAAAGTAAGATAAAGGCATTTCCTAAAGGTGGGAGCCCAGTGATCTTCCAAAATCCATAGTTTCACAGGCTCCACAGTCAAAGACATTTAATCTCTCACTACATGTAGGTTTAAGCCCTCTCCTGTTCTGGGAATGATCCAACAGCTAGTGAAGAGAGGACATAAGAAGCCTCAGACAGACAGTTAATTTGAGAAGTAAATCATGAGTTTGTCTCCTGTTCATTTCTATTCTCTTCCAGAACCCAGGCTCTTACTAACTTGCTTATTATGAATATTTAATTAGGTCCCCATTTCTATTTTTTTGAGACAGCACATGTGTGTGCATGTATGCACAAGTGGGAGAGGGGCAGAGAAAGAGAGAGAAAGACAGACAGAGAGAGAGAGAATCCTAAGCACGCTCCATACCTACCTCGTGGCAAAATCAGGGGGAGGGGGAGGCCTATTGCAACACCATGCAATCAAGACCTAGCCAAAATCAAGGGGCGCCTGGGTGGCTCAGTCGGTTAAGCATCTGGCTTCGGCTCAGGTCATGGCCTCACAGTGTGTGGGTCCGAGCCCTGCGTCAGGCTCTGTGCTGACAGGTAGCTCAGAGCCTGGAGCCTGCTTTGGATTCTGTGTGTGTCTCTCTCTCTGACCCTCCCCTGCTCGCACTGTCTCTCTCTGTCTCTCAAAAATAAAAGACATTTAAAAAAAAAAAAAAGGAAGCTCTTATTTAAAAAAAAAAAAAAATTTTAGATTAAAAAGAGACCTTGGGGATGCCTAGGTGGCTCAGTCAAGTATCTACCTCTTGATTTCAGCTCGGGTCTTGAGGTTCACGGGATGGAGTCTCACTTTGGGCTTTGGGCTGACACACAGAGCCTGCTTGGGATTCACTCTCTCCCTCTCTCTCTGCCCCTCCACTGCTCTTGGGTGGGCTCTCATGCTAATGTTCTTTCTCTCAAAATAAATATTTTTTAAAAAAAGAGACCTTTATGATCATTTTGTAGAACCATCTGTAAAGATATAACTAATAAATCCAGAAGAGATCTGTTTTTGAGAAAGTGTAACAAGAAAAAAAGGCACAAAATTAAGGATTGGGAATAGGAGAAAGACCCAAGACAATAAAGAAAGTGGAAAAAATAGCATCAAATTCATGTCTTTGTTTCTACTGCAGTGTTTCTCAAAGTGTAGTCCAAGACTAATTTAAGCTTAAGTACCCCAGCAACTGTTAAAAATTCAAACAGCTGGTCTCATCCCAGGCCTTAGTGAATTAAACTCTCTAGGTATGGGTCTCCGCATTGGCAATTTAAAAGTTTCCCAGGCCATTCTTTTCACCAACTATTTTTATCTCAGTGCCTTTCACAAATAAGATTTCAAAACGTTACTTTCCAGGAACATGCAATCTCACTTCACATATTAGATACATTCTTGAAAAGCTAAGGGAGTACTTGAACACTAAACCATTATTCCCCCAGAGACTATCAAGATTAATTTCAGAATTACAATTACCCAGAAGGAAACAAAGAAGTTTCTGGAGCATTCAGCCTTTAAACAAACATTCTTTTTTTTTTCTTTTCTTAAATTTTATTTATTTATTTATTTATTCATTTATTTATTTATTTATTTTCAGAGAAAGAGAGAGAATTTTAAAGAGGCCCCACACTCATTGCAGAGCCTGATGCAGACTCCATCCCATGACCTGGGGATCATGACTTGTGCCAAATATCAAAAGTCAGATGCTTAACACACTGAGGCACCCAGGCACCACAAATATTCTTTATCCATTTATTTATTCTCTGTTACTTATGCAGGCGGTTGGCTAAATGGATTTATAATTCTCATTTTCTTTATTCAGTTTCAAAGCATATATATTTAAGAACTCAATATATTAACATATTTCATTTTTATTTTCAACTGATTTCTTTGGACTTAACTGGTTAAGTACCACAATCAAATGGTATTTAGCAGAACTCACAAGTAGGAAGTGCCTCAACAAGACATTTTTCAGCAAACTACAAATACTGAAATTTGTGGTTTGGACTCTAACAGCAAAGATATCCCTTTATGTGATGAACTCCACTAATAACAATATCTGTCAATTTATTATCAACTGAAAACCGAGAAGTATGATATGCCTCTGTTCTATTCTAATATAGGAATCGTAGCAACAATAAACTAAAGTAGCTAACATTTATTCACTTGACTCATATCAGGCTCCATTCCAGACACTTTGCATGGATTACTCACTTCATCATTCCGATAATCCTGTGAAGTAAGAACCATTTTAGACCTCATTTCCCTGATGGTGAAGCTAAGGTGCAGAGAGCTGTTTAAGTTTCCTGAGGTTCCACAAAACTAGAAATAGGAGCTGAGATCCCAAACCCTGGCAGCGGTCTCGAGAGTGTGTGCTCAGGGCAGTGTGCTACACTGTGACTGTAAGAAAGGATCGGGTGTTCGTGTAGTTAGCTGCTTTTGTGGAGAGGAAAGACCTCTTGCCCTTTACACTCTGGGAGGTCGGCCCGTTTCCTCCCCTTCTCCCTCATTCTTTATACAACTGATTTCAAAATAAATTGGGTCTAACCTTGGACGGCTGCTCATGTTTACCTGTCAGATCTCATTATAATACACTTTATATATAAAGGGATACCCAAAACAGCATAAAGGTGAGAATGCAGTATTACACTGTGGATAAAAACAGAAATCAGTTTTGAAAGCTTTTTTCCACATGTATAGAAGAAAGGAGAGCATAGTGGTTTAGAAGTGCGCTCTCAAATGTTAATAACCTAGGAATCTTGTTAAAAGTATAGACTTTTAGTAGGTCTGGGTGGGGTCTGTGATTCTGGATTTGTAACAAGTTCCCAGCTAAAGGTGATCCCGCTGGCCCAGGGACCACATTTTAAGTAGTGAGGGTTTAGAATGCAAGCTTTGGAGTCACACTACTGGTGTGTGACTTCCAGCTCCATTACTCACTAGTTTTACAACCTTCTCGTGAGCCTCTACCATATCTGTAAAATAGTAAGATCATTAAAGTGTTGTAATGAAGACTACATGAGATAATCCTTGGATTGTATGTACAACAGTCACTGGCATATAGAAAGCACTCAGAAATATTAACTCTTAATATTAGAGAAAACTATTAAAAACATATATTGCATACCATTAGAATGTCATTTATAGAAATGACTGATATAACAGAAACACTAAATAAAATTCCATCATCCTTTCCCAGGCAGTCACTAGGACATCATTGTACATTGAGGGACATTAAATACGTAACTTAGATCCAGCTTTATTAAATATATAAATCTGAAACTGCTCTAAATGAATTTCAATAAAACCAGCTTGGCCTACAATATTTAAAAAGAATATTTTGGTTTTTCTGCAGGAAACTTTTCCATATTGTAAGTATACAGTGAGTTCTGATTCATTTATTTGAATACCTTCCTCTGAATTTAGAAACATTTTTGATTAAAACTTTTCATTTTTACCAAATAGAAATCAGAATTAGTATTAGCACGAACAATATTCATGATTTGAAAAATTTGTTCAGTGACTCCTGGCTGGCTCAGGTGGTAGAGCAAGTGACTCTTGGTCTTAGGGTTGTGAGTTCGAGCCTCATGTTGGGTATACAAATACTCAGAAATAAAATCTTAAAAAAAGGACCATTTGTTATTAAAAAAAGATTGTTCAAACAAGGACACTGAGTATAGCTGAAATGAGTTTAAAGGATTTAGTCCAAACCTTCACAGACAAACGAACAGATTTTCCAACCAGTACACAACACAGCGTACTTCCCTCTTCCTGCTGAGGACCAACTAGGGTGTAGAAAGAGTATTACTTGTCAGAATTGTGCTGAGTTAATAATGATGTGATATGGGAGGGTCCAGTGAGTAGGAAACATAAAGTTAGGACTAGAAGTGAAGATAAAATTTCACAGCATCATCCTAAATGAAAACTATTAAAAATGTCTAAAATGTAACACTGAAAAATGGAGGGAATGGAATGGAGTATACTAGAAAAGATTAATGTTTGCTGAACAATTGTTAAAAACCAGGAAAAGCAAAACCTGGTGGTTCAATCAAGGAGAAGGTGAAAATCATGTAGCGTTACAGGTTTGTCAGCGTCTTTGAGTGAGCAAGAAAAGATCAATAGGTAATTTGCTTCTCTTTTAATCTTTTGTATCTCTAACACAGTTGATGAAAAAGACAACTATGGGACAGATTCTAATATGTTTATTTTTCTAAATTAAAACTAGATTCAGCATAGAAAATACAGACCTGAGCTGTGAGATCATGACAGGTAAGAATCCAGAAGAAAGGAATGTGGATGAATAGATTACTCTTTTCCTTCCTCTCTCTCTCCTCTTTCGCCCTTTCCCTGCAGAATACTCTTGGTTGCTCTTTATATAGTGGGGTACTAGAAAATTTTTTTAACATACATCACATTTTACTTTACATTTTAGTTTCTGTAACAAGTGTTACTTCAAAAACCAAGATTTTGCCCCTGTAAAAAACCAGCATAAAAGGGCTTATATAAAGGACTACCATAAGAAGTTTTAAGGCAGGTTTTACATATACTCAACTACACCCAATAAGGATTATTCCAAAGGAAATAACTTGTATTTGTAGTGGAAAAAAAAAATCAAGTGTGGGAACTGTGATTCTCAACATCTATAGAGGTGACAACAAACAAGATCCAATGGTTAGGACCGGAGGCACGAGAAGAGAAGATTATGAATAGAATTCTATCAACATCTCATATCTGGTTATTTGGGTTTCTATTGGTCTTAATCAAATTTCTGAAAAACCAGAGATTCACCAAAATGCCTGAGCTAACTTGTCCGCTTACGAGGCAGGCGTTACTTGTCTTTCAACAGCAGAGAAGCAATGCTTTCCACTCCAGTATGACCCATTTATGCCTCACAGATTTATCATATGCAGGTTTTAATGACCCCAAACCACAGGAAATGTACAAACCTATTTGAAAAGCTGACATTAAGGTTGTGACACCAACCAAAACAACAGAGAATTTAAAGTTAAATTGACACACAATCCCCAAATGAGTCTGTTACTGTCCTAATTTAAAAAACAGGTACCATGTGAAATAGTGATGGCATGTCAGTGTCTGCTTTGAAATTCCTGAATTTTGTCATGTGGTGTTTGTGTCACAACCTTAATATTATTTAAATATACTTTTTAATATCTATTATTTAAAAAATACCTTTGAGTTGAAGATACTCCTAAAGCTTTGAAGAAGCCAACCTCAAAGCACCGCATTCCTAGCATGCCACTTTTATTAGAAGTGGTGCATAAAACATTTGCTGTTGACAAATCTAATTCATTAAAAGGTGAGATGGATGCATTTTAAAATAACTGGCTGGCATCATTATCTGCAGCACCTTTTATAAATTATTCCTCTTTTCCCTTTTGACTGAACTTGTCACAGTTCCCTTTCAGAGCCTGAATGTTATGCCTTATAGTCAATGCTTTCAACATGTTTAGACAAGTCATAAGTTAAACAAGCAGTGGGACTTTCTTTTCTAGAAATGAGAAAGAGTAGCTAAGAAATGCTTACAGATTATTTCATTCAATTCATTGATTTTTAACTAAAGACAAGGAAAGTCAGTTAATGGTGGTTTTATCTCAAACAAAGGATTTAAAAATAAAACTGTACTGTTTGGGTAGAAGGCAGCATTTCAAAGCAAAGTACATAAAAAGAGCTGCTGGCAGCCCCACTGCACTGTGGTGCAGAAGACTTAGTTTAAAATTGAATTGTGTTTCCCCTGACATCGGAGATCAGGTATATCATAAGGCTGACAGCTGGCTGGCACACCAACTTCCTAAAGGAAAGCGCTAACTGTATTTCTCTTCGAGGCCAAAGGAACAGAATTATAGAAGCCTTCAAGGAGACAGAGCGGACAGAGAACAAATTATTCAAAATATGAAGAAAAACATTTCTTACCTAATTTTGTTTCAGAAGACTCAAAGAATGAGCTGTTCTTCTAATGCTAAATAAGGGGAAACTGCTTCCTTCCAAGTTGTCAGTGGAAGAGCTATTTCTTTTATTATCTTCAGTTTCCCCCGCCAACATATAGAAAATACACCTATAACATAATTAGATAAAACTTAATTACTGTCGCAATGGAGGGGGTATGGTCACATTACTTGTCTACAACGGTAGTGACGTATTATCATTAAGTTCTGACATACAGGCATGAGTCAAGAGATCAGAAATATATCAAGACATGTTATAGTTGGGGTAAGAAAAACTTATTACCCAGATGATCTATAGACTATGGGCACAAGCATAAGGCAGGCACCTAGAGAAATGTACATTCAAAACATTACTCTCATTGTCACTGATTTTCAAATGTTCCTAAATAAATGTGGATTATACAGAGTAAAGGATGGATATACACACAATACAAGCAAAATCTTTCAATACAATTACTTTTATCCTGTTTAGTTACCAAGTTAGTTTCCAGAACAGTTTGTTAAAACCATTTTTTTCCTCACTCTTCTGGATTATCTTGTTAAAATAGACTCTGATTTAGTTGACTGAGGGTTAGGGCCTGGCCTTCTGTATTTCTAAGAAGCTTCTAGATAATGCCACCAATGCTATGGAGCCATAAATGACACTTTCACTAGTTGGGTTCCACCAGTCTATCTGTCTCTCCCTCCATCAAAGGATACTGTTGCTATTTTTGATGACTGGCCCTTTGTTTTTCCATATCATCTGAAAATGTACTGTCACGTATTCCCTCTTCCCCACAAAACAAACAGGAATTTGAGGCGGCACTGATTGAACCGGGCATCTGTAAAACATTGAGTTTTCCAAGCCATCTGTATGGTATATCATTCCACTTACTGAGTTCCCATTGTCACACAATAATAATGCTTTAATACTTTCCCCATAGGTGTTTTGTATAGCTCTTGTTATGTTACATGTATCCCTAGAGACTTCATATTTTTAATGTTAGCATAAACATTATCTCTTTGCAAAAACCTTTTCACTTTTTTGTTTAAATATTTATTGGTATTATTTTTGTATATGAATGGTTTTATCCAGGATATTTGCTAAAGTATTATTCTTATATTTTTTTAAAATTTTACATCCTGCACAAATAGTTTTACTTCCTTATTCCATAATCTATGCTTTTTATTTCTTTATGTTGGAGAACTTCTTACTAAAAGAAGGAAAAAGTTAAACAACAAATGTTATTATTTAATAGAAAGAACTATTCTGTTATCTTCAATCAGCAAAACTGATCTCTTGGTTAGGCCTAGGTTGGCTAGAAATCTGCTATAAAGACGGTTCCAAATGCTTCTTTTGACATTTACTGGTTGTCCTCATACTTCTTGCCTTTCTCTGGTGTCTAGTATGCAAGTGCTTAAATATTACTAACATCCATTATCTCAAGCTGACTTCCAGCTCTTATTTCATCAAAAACAGACAGACATCTTCATGGATAACTTGGGACACCCTGGGAACTGAATTTGAACAAAAGGGAAAAGAGCAATTACAAAGAGAGGAATGGTTCAGTTCCATCTAAGAACTAGGGTGAAGACGCCAAAGCTGGGACACCATTATAGAGATACAACACATCATCTATACTCCATAGCTGAAATCACAAGACTTCTTGGAAAACCTATAAATAACGGAAATTGCCTTCTGGATGACAATATCAGCCTGCTCCAGGGCAAACTGCCCTTCTTGATAGCTTTCAGCCAACCAGCTGACTAAAGAGGAAAAAAAAGTTAAGATTTACTGCTTCACAAACTGTCAATGTTGTTTTCATTGGTTACCTGAGAAAAGGCATATATGCATAATGCTGAGATGGAGAAAAGAGTAAAGAAAGAGGAGGCAGTAATTAAAATGCAAAAGTCATGGTCATAATAAAGACACAACAAACTGTTTCTTAAAAATACATTCATATACTACTATAAACAAGAATTATAAAGATGTATGGTGATGTACAAAGTGCTTAAATGGTGACGTGAAAGCAGGACCCATGACAGCATGCCCAGGTTACATAGCAACTGATTAAAAATACGTGGACTGGGGCTCCTAGTTGGTTTCACTGGTGACACATGCACCTCTTGATTTGGGGGTCATGAGTTTGTACCCATGTTGGGAATGACTTAAAATTTTTTTTCATATGTGAACAAATTTTTGGTTAGGAAGACCAATCAGCATGCATTTTCCCCCTTTCCCTCAGACACTCCCTTAAAAGATAATAAAGGTGTGTGTTGGTGGTTGGGGGAGAGGATATAAGCCATAACAATGAAGAGACTGAGAAAGTCATCACTACAAATTTGTACAAAATGACAGATGAAAACGCAGTCGTGGAAGAAGCAGAGGAGGAAAAGTCAAACTCTAGAGTGTGTGCAGAGAGGGCTGCAATTAAAGAAGGGAATGCCTCAATATCCCGGACAGAAGCGTGGAGTAAGAAGTGAAGCTAAAGCAACCAAGGCTCCCTCCTCTGCCTTTTTGTACCAGCCAACTGCATACTTTGTCTTTTTCTTGCTCATGGTTAAATATCTGACTGTGAGTAAGGAAAAAAAATAAGTATATGGGACAAGTGTTATGTTTGAAGAAATGCATTAACAGCCTGGAAAATTAGGCCAGGCAGTATGGGTAAGGGGGCCCTCCAAAGAAAAGAGAGCCTCGTCTAGGCTTTTCGCTGACTTCTAGCACTATTAATTTTCTCATTTCTAAGATGAACGCACAGCCACGCATCGCTGGGCTTTTCAAGAAAATATTTTCCCCCCACATTCAGGACTACTATACAACAAAAACTTACCCTCCAAAAAACAGAGATAAAACAATTACTAGAATACATACATTTTCCATCACTGTAAGAGAGTAAAGAAAAAATGTATACATAATACAAGACCAGAAGTAGGACTTTCAGCTATGGCTGCATGCAATCAGCAAATATTTTTCTAAAAAGAAACTAAAGAGCCAGACAAAATTGAAAAATACTATCATTTCAGTGCTCTAGAAAATGACCTAAGAGATATAACAATTTGAGAAGCATTTATATTTAAAAGACTGCTAATCTTTAGGAAAGAACACTAAGACCCTGTTACATTCTGGTCTGGCCTCTTATCACCACCATCAATTACAACTCAGTCAGCACAGAGGTTCTTCCAGGGTGAGTAAGATCACTAAGACTGGAAATGTCTGTTTTGTGGTCAAATAGGGCTAACTTGAACTTGAGTGGTAGGTTATACCCATGTTTGGCAGCGTTTCATTGGAAGTGATCTTATAAGTGGGCAAGCAGGGAGAGTAAACAGCTCCATTGGTCGAAGGTCATGGTCATAACTGGGGTATATATTCTTAACTAAGGTTGAGAGGATGTGTAATGGAGACCACAGAGGAACAAAGCTAGTCACATATTCCTGAAGCTGAACAGTCACACACACAGAGCAAATGTGAAAAAGCCTAGCAGAGAGTGAACACTATAACACACCTGAAAAGTCTGAACTTTCAAGGTAGTCCTCTGTCAATACAGAGATCCATGAGTACGTTACAGAAGACTTATTGATTTGATGTGTTTAAGCACAAGCACTGTCCAACAATCAGCTAAAAATTAAAGATACACAGACACAGGAACAAGTCTTAGAAGCCAAATGTAAAACTCAAAACAAGAATATTAAAAAACCAAACCAAATGAAACAAACAAACAAACAAAAAAACCAGATTTATCAGTGCCACGTATCACATGTGGAGAGAAAGGGAGAAAGATGTCACTGTATTTAGTTTAAGTAAATTATTACACAAGAAAACAATCAAATGAACAAAACCACAACCTTCAGGGAAAACAAAATATGAGAATCCAGAGTTGCTACAATAGATGATCTAAAATAACTAGCTTTCAACAAGAAATTATGAGACATACAAAGAAATAGGGGAAACCATCTGTGTGTCTATAAACATTAGATTTTTAAAAAAGACTTCAAAGCAGTTATTACCAATATGTTCAATGAACCAAAGGTGACCTTATTTAAAGAATTAAAAGAAAGACAACAATAAATAAAAAATAGATTCTCAACAAGTAGAAATTACTTAAAAAAACTTCAAATGGAAATTTTGGAGCTGAAATGTACAATCAGAAAATTCACTGGAGGGTGGGGGCGCCTGGGTTGCTCAGTTTGTTAAGTATCTGACTCTTGATCTCAGCTCAGGTAATATCACGATTCAGGGTATTGGCAGTGCGTTGCGCTCTGTGTTGATAGGATGGAGCCTGCTTGAGATTCTCTTTCTCCCTCTCTCTCTCTCTGCCCTTCCCCTACTTGCACACACCACCTCTTTCTCTCAAAATAAACTTCAAAAATAAAATAAGCTAAAAAAATAAGACAGGAAGCATATTAAAACTACAGCAAAATGGAAAATCTAAACCCCACCATGTTAATAACTACATTAAATGTGTATGGTCTAAACATCTCAATCAAAAGGCAGAAATTGTCAAAGTAGATAAAAAAAGCAAGATCTTACCACATGTCATCTAAAGAGACAGATCTTACATTCTCAGGCAAAAAAAAAAAAACCATATTAAAAGTGAAAGGATGGAAAAAGATGTCATGAAAACAGTAACCATAATCAGCTGGAGTCACTGTACTAATATTAAACTAATAGGCTTTGAGAAAAGTATTTTGAGGGGTGCCTGGCTGGCTCATTTGGTTAAGCATCTGACTTCAGCTCAGGTCATGATCTCACTGCTCGTGAGTTCGAACCCTATGTTAGGCTCTGTGCTGACAGCTCAGAGCCTGAAGCCTGCTTTGGATTCAGTGTTTGCGCCTCTCTTTATCTGCCCCTCCCCCACTCACACACACTCTCTCTCTCTCTCCTCCAAAAATAAACAAACATTTTTTAAAATTTTTAACATTTAAAAATAGAAATAGCATTTGAGGGGCAGCTGGCTGACTCAGTTGGTAGAGCATGCAACTCTTGATCTCAGGGTCATGAGTTTGAGCCATTTGTTGAGCCTGGGGCCTACTTAAAAGAATAAATAGACAATAAATATCTTTAAAAATAAAAATACAAAGGAAATTTTAAGAGTAACAAAAAAAGAATTTAAAAAAGAAAATAAATAATACTTGAGAAAATGGGATATTTAAAAATGATAAAAGGGTCAGTACATCAAAAAAAATAATGCTTATAAATGTATATGCACTGAAACAAAGCACCAAAATCAGTGGAGTAAAAATGACAGAACTGAAAAAAGAAATATACCATTTGACAAGTGTAGTTGGATATTTCAATATTGTCCTATCAAAAATTAATGGAACAGAAAATCAGCAAGAGTATTAGAAAATACTGTTCACCTACTCAACCTCTCATATTTTCTACTCTACTCAATGATGCCACAATACACTTTTTTTCATACGTCAAAAAATATTTTCCAAATTAGACCATATACCAAGTCATAAAATAAGTCTCAACAAATTTTAAATAAGATCATAAAAAGCATAATCTATGAATAGAACAGAATTAAATTAAAAATCAATAGTAGAAATAAATCTTGGAAAATCATCAATATTTTGAAATTAAAGAACATACTTTTTAAAAAGTTTGTTTGTTTTGAGAGAAAGAGAAATGCAACTGGGAAAGGGGCAGATGGATAGAGAGAAAGAGAGAGAGAGAGAGAGAGAGAGAGAGAAAGAGAGAGAGAGAAAGAGAGAATCCCAAGCAGGTTCTGTACTGTCAGTGCAGAGCCCGATGAGGGCTCCAACCCATGAAGCATGAAATCATGACCTGAGACAAAACCAAGATTTGGACACTAAACAACTAGCCACCCAGGCACCCTAAGAACACACTTTTAAAAATGTTTATTAGTTATTTTTGAGTGAGAGAGAGACAGAACAGAGCGTGAGCAGGGGAGAGGCAGAGAGAGAGGGAGACACGAAATTCCAAAGCAGGCTCCAGGCTCTAAACTGTCATTCCAGAGCCTGATGCGGGGCTTGAACCCCCAAACTGTGAGATCATGACCTGAGCCGAAGTCAGACACTTAACTGACTCGGCCACCCAGGCATCCCAAGAACACATTTCTAAATAACAAATTGAAAAAGAAATCACAAAGGGTTAAAAACATTTTACTGAATGATGGCGAAAACAATATGTCACATTTTATGGGATACACAAAAAGCAGTGTAGAAAGGCAACACAGAAGATTACAGCAGAAATAAATGAAACAGAAAAGAGAAAAGCAATAGAAAAAAATAAGGTCGAAAATTGGTTCTTTGAAAAAATGAACAAAATTCGAAACTGCTACCAAGACTCATCAAGAACAAAAAAGACTCAAACTACCAAAATGAATAAAACCGATGTCAGTACTGACTATGCAGAAATCAAAAGGATTATAAGACAACACAATGAACAACTTATGCCAACAGATTAGACACACAGATGAAACAAACACATTCTTAGAAAGACATTAAATGACCCAAACTGACTTAAGAAGTAATGTGAAAAACAAATAGATCTAAAGCAAGTAAAAATCTGGCTTCAAAATCTCCCCATAAAGAAAAGCAAAATCCCAAGGGTTTCAATGGTAAATTCTATGAAATAAAAACAAAAAACCAACATTTCACAAACTATTTCAGAAAACAAAGGAAAGAAATCTTTCTAATTCTATGACATTATTATCCTGATTGCAAAGCCAAACAGACACAACATAAGAAAATATATTGCAGACTAAAAACCTATGCTAAAAAAGAAAGAGGGCAATTGTGGGGATGAGCACTGGGTGTTTTATGGAAACTAACTTGACAATAAACTATTTAAAAAAAAGATCTGGGGCACCTGGGTGTCTAAGTCAGTTAAGCGACTGACTTCTGCTTTGGTTATGTCTCCCAGTTCATGGGTTTGAGCCCCACATTGAGTTCTGTGCTGACAGTTCAGAGCCTCAAGCCTGTTTCAGATTCTGTGTCTCCCTCTCTTTCTGCCCCTATCCCACTCATGCGCTCTTTCTTACTCTTTGAAAAATAACAACCATTAAAAAAAAAAATAAGATAATTAAAAGCAAAGTTCTGAAATCAATACCCTCTCAACCTTCAGAAAATAGAAAAGAGCAAGCTAAACCCAAAGCAAGCAGAAGGAAAACATTAAAGATTAGATTTGAAGTAAATAAAAAGAATAGGAAAACAGAGAATATCAATGAAACTAATGTTAAGTCTTTTAAAAGGTGAACGAAGTTGACAAACCTTTAAATTAACTGACCTCCCCCCAGTCAAAAAGAGGAAAGAGTCAAATTATTAAAATTAGGAATGAAAGAGGGGATATTACTGACATTACAGAAATAAAGGTTATGAGGGGATGCTACAGACAACTGTAGATCATCAAATTATATAATCCAGGTGAAATAAACTCAGAAAGATACCACGTACTGAAATGATTAAAAATTTTTAAAAATATGCATAGATCTGTAACAAATAAACAGACTGAAGTTAATAATCAGAAATCTTACCACAAAGAGAAGTTCAGGGCCAGGTTGGCTTCATTGGTGAATTCTACCAAATATTTAAAGAATTAACACCACTCTTCACAAATTCTTCTAACAAATAGAAGCAGGGATACTTGCCACTCATTCCCTGAGGTTAATATTACCTTGATACCAAAACCAGACAAAAATATTACAAGAAAAGTATAAACCAATATAAAGGGAAAAATACTCAACAAAACATAGCTAACTGAATCCAGCAATATTCAAAAAGAATTATATATCATGACCAAGTAGGATTTATCACAAGAATGTAAGGTTGAATCACACTCAAAAATGAATCAATGTAATACACTTTATTAAAAGAATACAGAACAAAAACTATATAATGCTCTAAACAGATGCAGAAACTAATGTGTGGAAATCCAATACCCTTTCATGATGAGAAACACTCAA
The DNA here is from genome assembly GCF_006229205.1 of Suricata suricatta. NCBI lineage: Eukaryota > Metazoa > Chordata > Mammalia > Carnivora > Herpestidae > Suricata > Suricata suricatta. Next base: position 68,793,813 of record NC_043705.1, read on the forward strand.
CAAACTAGGAATCGAACCCAGAAACTGAGTTCATATTTAATGATAAAAGGCCAAAACCTTTGCCCTTAGACGCAAGAACAAGATAAGAATGTCCTTTTTTTTTTTTTTTTTTTTTTTTTAATTTCTTATAGTCAATACTGTACTGGAAGTTCTAGTCAGGGCAATTAGGCAGGACAAGTACATAAATTTGAAGGGAAGAAGTAAAACTATCTTCACTTAGATGACATGATTTTGAATGTAGAAAACTCTAAGGAATTCTAAAACAAAAAACCCAAATGATTGGAGCTAATGAATATTCAACCAAGTGTATAAGACATCAGATGAATAAACAAAAATCAAACTAATAAACTAGCAATTAACAATTTGAAAATGAAATTAGGAAAATAAACCAAAAGCATTGAGTAGAATAAAATACTGTCCTTAGGAGAAATTTAATGCAAGAGGTCCATGACATTCACTGAAAACTAGAAAATCTCATTGTGAAACACTGACTTAGCCATAAGTAAATTAAAAGTCTATGTCTTATGGATTGAAAGATAAAATATTGTTAAAGCGGCAGTGCTTCCCAAATCAATCTACAAATTGAATATGGTCTCTATCAAAATCGCAGGTGCTTATTTTGCAGAAATTAACAAACTGATCTTAAAATTCATACGGAAATACAAGGGACCCAGAATAGCAAAAACAATCTTGAAAAAGACCAAAAAGAACTCACATTTCCCATTTTTCCAAATTTAGGACATAGCTACAGTAATAATATACTTAAGGATAGTGGCATAATCAATGGAATAGAATTGATGGCCCAGTAATAAGTCCATACATGTCCAATAGCTTTTTGATGAGAATTTCAATAGGGAAAGATAAGCCTTTTCAAGAAATGCTGGTGAGACAACTAGATATCAACATGTAAAAGAACTGTCAGATTCCTTCATCAGAAGACATAAAAATATTAACTCAAAATTGATCAAACATCTAATTATAAACAAAAAGTATATTAATTTTTAAAAAGTAGGGGTGCCTGGGTGGCTCAGTCAGTTAAGTGTCCCATTTTGGCTCAGCTCGTGAGTTCGAGTCTCGCATCAGGCCTGTGCTGACAGATCAGAGACTGGAGCCTCCTTCCGATTCTGTGTCTTGCCCTCTCTTTGCCCTTCTCCCACTCGCAGTCTCTCACTCTCAAAAATAAATACACATTAAAAAATTAAAAAAATATATATATATCACAGGCATAGATCTCTGTGACCTTAGAATAGGCAGTTGTTTCTTAAATAAAGCACTAAAAGCAGAATCAACACAATTAAAAAAAAAAAACCAGGGTTTCACAAAAATTAAAAACATCTGCACCTCAAAGAACACCATTAGTAAAGTGAAACAACAATTTACAGAGTGGAAAAAAATATTTATAAATCAAATAACCTGATAAGGGAATAATATCCCACAATCTATAAAGAAATTATTATAGCATAACAATAAAATGACAGGTAATTTAGTTTTAAACAAGCAAAGAACTTGAATAGATCTTTTCTCCAAGGAAGATATGCAAATGGTGATTCAGTACACGAAATGATGCTCAGCATCACTAGTTACTAGATAAATGCAAATTGAGACCACAAGAGGTACCACATCAACATTCACTAGAATGGCTACAATCAAAAGACAGACAGAAGTATTGGGGAAGATGTGGAGAAACTGAAACTCTCATTAACTGCTACTGGGAATGTAAAGCTCTCTCCCTCACCTGGTCAGCGGGAATATTTCCTTAAAAGCACTTTGCATTTTGTAATTATTTTTATAATATCTTTCAGGAGACTGAAAGCACATGAAAATTGGTTTGAGGCTGCTTTACTTCACCTAAGTATATTAGTTAGGGCACCTGTCATTTTGTGTGCTACCTAGAATTACTGATTTCCTTACCTTTCTCAACCACTAAACTAAATCTTAAGATTGGACTGTGCCTTCAAAAGAAAAAGGTGTTTATTTATTTATTTAGAGAGAGAGAGAGATCGAGGGCAAGGGAAGGGGCAGAGAGAGAGAGGGAGAGAGAATCCCAAGCAGGCTCCAAGCTGTCAGCACAGAGCCTGATGCAGGGCGATGTGGGGCTTGATCTCACGAACCATGAGATCATAAACAGAGCCAAAATCAAGAGTTGGACACTTAATTGACCCAGGTGCCCCTGGACTGGTCCTTCTTAATTTTTTCATCTCATACCTAGTCAAGTGGCTGACACAGAGGAAGCACACAGGAAAAGTTAAAGTAGTATCAAAATGTAGTACTCAGATCCTGGATGGAGCTCCAAAATTCTTTCAGGGTATGCAAAAGTTCAAAACTATTTTCATAATAAGACCTATGCCATTCACTAGGTTGACATTTGTACTGACACTGTAAAAGTAATGATCCCAGGTGTCAAACTGCAGTCCCCAAACTGCATTAGTTGTGTAGTTGTCTATTGCTGCTATAATAACTTCCCACGAATTTACTGTTCTAAAACCAGAGAAATATGGTATCTGACAGTTCTCTAGGTTAGAAGTCTTGAAATGGGTCTCACCACACTAAAAGGAAGTGGGACAAGAGAGCTGCCTTCCCTTCTGGAGGATCTGAAGAGGATGCATTGTTTCCTTGCATTTTCTGACTTTTAGAAGCTGCTCTCTTTCCTTGGCTCATGGCCCACTTCCCTCATTTTCTATTTAGGTCTGTGGATTGAGTCCTTTTCATACTGGATTACTCTGAATTCCTCTTCAGCCTCCTCCTTCCTCTTTTGAGAACCATCCTGAATTGGACCCATTTGGATAATCCAGGATAATCTCACTATTGGAAGGTAAACTGATTAGCAACTTTAATTCCTCTTTGTTATATAACCACACATATTCACAGGTTCCAGGGATCAGGATGTAGGGCATCTGGGGGGGTGGGGTCATCCTGCTTACCACCTTAGTCCGAGATTTTCAACTACACAATTGGAATAAAAAGTAAAGCCAGGTTTACTTGATGTCCTTAATGAAGCGGTAAAGATTAGTAATTTTATTAAGTCAACCTGTGAGTACACCACATATTTTTTTCAAAATTAACCAAACTGAGCTCTCACTTTAAGGAACACATTAGACAGCATTTGTTGCCAATGATATAATTAGAGCTTTCAAAGCAAAAATACGAATTTTTAAAAATTCATATATTGTCAGATGGAGAGCTTACCAACAGTTAAAATTTTTCGTAATGAGACTGCTGGTAATAGTAACAAATAGGATTTTTTGATCATGCATAACGAAAGGTATTATGATTTGGCAGATCAGCATACCTCAATGAATCAGTGTTTTCCATATGGTCAATATTTTACGTAACAAAATCATATGTTTATAAAAGAATCCTTCAAAGTGCAAGACAGACCAGGGGGAATTTTAAAGTAACAGATTACACAAAGTTCACTCATAGGGTTTCAGATTTCACGTTGCAATTAAATTTTAAGAAATCACCACTTACTAAGTTTGGGTAAAGGATCAAAAAAACATTCACGATGATCTGAAAAGGCCATGTAAAAAGCTCCTTTTTTTTGTTTTTCAACTATAGGTCTGTATGAGGTTGGATTTTGTTCACTTCAACCCAAAACAACGTATCACCACAGAACGAACACAGAAGCAGATCTAAGAATTCAGCACTCTTCTTTAAGCCAGACATTAAAGACATTGCAAAAACATAAAATAATGTCACTCTTCCCTTAAAACTTTCTTTGGGAAAATATAATCATATTTTTAAAAAATGCTTATGTATATTAACATGTGAGGCTTTATCACTGAACTAACTACTTTTTAAAAATATTTAGTTTGGGAGCGCCTGGGTGGCTCAGCCGGTTGAGCGTTCAGCTTCGGCTCAAGTCATTCAAGATCTCATGGTTTGTGGGTTTGAGCCCCGCATCGGGCTCTGTGCTGACAGCTCAGAGCCTGAAGCCGGTCTTCAGATTCTGTGCCTCCCTCTCTCTCTGACCCTCCACTGCTCATGCTGTCTCTCTCTATCTCAAAAATAAATAAAACTGTAAAATTTTTTTAAATATTTAATTTTAATTTATAGTTTAATAAATATATGTAGATAGAATTACAACATAAAAACTCTTTTTGAGGTAAACAGTAATTTTTAAGAGTGTAAAGTACTATGAGTACCACAAATTTGAGAACTGCCTAGTGAGATAAATGAGAAAGCCCCAGAAAGATCATGATCAGATAACATCTATCAAAGCAATAAGCCTAGGCGGCCACACTGGACACCAGGATAGAGAAGACAACATAAAAACAGGGCATGGAAGGAGGGCTCCATTAACAAAAAGCCCCACTCCCAAACTCTTTCCCAGTCAAATCTGTGATTTGCAATGACAGAGCTCACCCTTGGAAGCTAAATTAGCCCACAGGCATTTTTGAGGGCAGGTATTAATATATGCTAGAAAAGGAAAGACTGATGTTTTAGAAAATTATAGAGGAATAAATTAACATGTGATTATCCACAAAACTTGCATTTAAAAATATTAGTGTGGAAAAAATGTATTAGGGAGCTGGTCTAAAATAGCAAGAAACATGGGTGAAGAATGTCATCATGCCAACGATTAGTAAAAATTACGACTTCATCAGTGAAATGCTCCTCAAAAAGAGCTCCTATCATTCCTCAATTTAAATTAGGTAAACTCCAGACTTAAACTTGGATTCTCCAAAGGGAAAATGGAAAATTGAGGTGACACAGCATGGCTGCCAACTGCTAGAAATAACTACAACTGTCCAATGTCTCTGACATTCAATGGCCTGAGTCAGAGAAGAGCCCTTTTCAGTAACCTTAGCAAACAAATAATGAAAAGTGACAGAAAAGGATGGCCATAGTAACCAACTGGGAAATAGAGTAGTCATGTCCCCTAAATAGGGCAGCCAGTAAGTTTTTTTTCATGAAAGCATGATTTAAAAAAGAGCCCTAATTTAGATTCTTAAGAATCTAACTTGTGGCTCAATTCACATTTCATGAGTTACTGGGCAACTTAAACTACCTCTTTAGTTTTCATTTCCTTATGTAAGATTATAAAGTTAGTCTAAATACCTTGCTCTAAAATTTAACTGTAAGCCACAGTAACAAATACATTTTATATCCAAATCCTGAAGTCACACACATCTTAGATAAAAATACACGCTAGTACTCACCAAATGGATGAGTTATAATCTGCCATTTGAAAAGCACTGAATTGAGTGATGTCCACAATTGTTTATTAAAAACAACAAAAGTGAAGGGGCTGCCTACAAAAGTATAATATCATGATCTTTTTAACTACAGAGGTATCTTTGGGAGAAAGAAAAACATATATTCACATTTGGGTTAATATTCAAACTATGAATACTAACATTACTCAGGTTTCTGAGATTGTTGTATTCATTGACTACCTGAATTTAGAAAAAAAAATTAAAGTTTATTTATTTATTTTTTAGGCAGGGGGAGCAAGGGAACAAAGTAAGGGCAGAGAAAGAGGGAGAGGGAGAGAATCCCAAGCAGGCTCCACACTGTCAGTACAGAACCCAACATGGGGCTTGATCTGAGGAACTGTGAGGCTATGACCTGAAGCAAAATCAAGAGTCAGACCATTAACCCAATGAGCTATCCAGGTGCCCCATGAATTGGGAAATTTAAACAGCATATTGTGTTTGACTACCTGATGTAAAAAAAAAATCAGTTGATTAGCTAATGTTTGCATTTTCCAACTCTTATTTGGATCTTCTGATTCCTTAAATGTTCAATGGCTAACAAAACTGTATTATAAAATATAGGAAGTTGTTGATCTAACAATATGTCCCTCAAACATTAATAATGTCAATGTTTGGCAGCAGGGATTGTACTTTTCTTAGAGGCGGTTAGGACAGGCAGTAAAGGTCAAGAGTTGAGGGGCACCTGGGTGGTTCAGTAGGTTGAGAATCAGACTCTTGATTGCTGCCCAGGTCATGATACCAGGGTCGTGGGATGGAGTCCTGTGTTGGGCTCCACACCACTCAGCATAGGGCCTCCTGAGGATGCTCTCTCTCTTTCTCCCTCTGAGCCTATCCCCCACTTACTCTCTGAAAAAACAGCAAAAACCCAGCTCTTAAAAAAAGTCAAGAGTTTAAATTTAAACACACTTGTAAATTATAACTATGACAACTACCAATTATTTTTACTAATAGCTAACATTATATCGAGCACTGTGGCAACATGAGATTCTTCTAACAGATGACTTTGGATCACATATTCCCTGTTATGCAGTTGAAGTCTTCCTCAAACAGTACAGTGGTTTGGCTTCCTTGCTCTTTCCCTTTTTCTCTCCCTCATTCCTTCCTTCCCGCCTTTCATGTGGTCAGACCTGCACTGAAGCCTGAAGGCACTTCCCTCCTACGCTTGCTCCCTCCTCTTTATCCTTCACAGGCTTCTTCCCCAATAAACCTCTAGGGCATCTAAACCCCTCTTAGGAGACACAAAACTTGAGGGACTATTGAACACTGAAAACGAACTGAGGGATGGTGGTGACGGAGGAGGGCACTTGTGGGGAAGAGCACTGGGTGTTGTATGGAAACTAATTTGACAATAAAGTATTTAAAAATAAATAAATAAACCCCTCTTAGGATCTGCCTCTCCAGGAATTTGAGCCAACAAAGAAAGTGCTTACAAGTCCCGCCACCATAATAAACTCTATGCATCATTACTGAATCTTCCCACAAGACTTATGAACAGATTACTATGATCTTCATTTTAAAAATAAGGAAACAAACACTAAGGGCAGAAGAGTATCTGTCCCAGATTCTCACAACTAGTGACAGAGCAGAGATTTGAACTGCTGACTTCACGGTTACACCCCAGACCTTATTTTAAAGCAATTACACTACATTAAACAACAAACTAGATAAATCCCCTAAAAACATTCTTTCTGATGCCTGTGTGCTTTCACACATTATCACATTTATTCCTAATAAATCTATAAAGTTAACATTACCACTTGACAGATTAAAAAATTGGGGCTCAAAGAACTCAAGTCAGTCCTTTCAAATCATGTAACTTCATGAATTTGAGCTAATAATATGCAGGTCTTCTCTGACTTCAACTGTTTTACATTTTACTGCTTGGTCAAATTAAAATGACTTTGTTTTTTTAGTTTTAGCTAATTTTCTTGAAAATGTGATTCAGCAAAGAATTCACCAAATAATTTAAACAGCTATATATTTCTTCTCTCTCTCTGTGGGTACATGGGTATTCACAAATATCACAGATACTCTATTACCAACTTAAAATAATAATTTTTTTTTTTTTTGGAGCCAAGAAAGCCTTTACTGGGGTCTGCGATTCCCAGGCGAGGTTCTGTGACCCCGGGAGTGGGACGTCAGGGAAGTCGCCAATAATTTCCTGAGCCACTTCTCTCCTTATCAACTTGTTTATAGGAAAATTGCTGGGGCACTGTTTCAAAAACCCGTCTCCAATAACATATCAGCAGTTGAGGCTGGCAGGCGGTATTCTCTTTACACTTCTGATATTTTTTAATATAACGATGCTGATTTTTACCTTTAAACCTTCCTTAACCAGAGCCACCTGAAGGGGCAAGTCAGATGTCTGCAAAATCATCACACCTAATGATTAATCCCTGGTTGTTTCCCAGCCTCTAAAAGAACACAACCTAACAGTACTTTGCAGTACGTCAGTCAGAGCTGGATATCAGAAGTAAGTCAGCAGCATATTCGAACACCAGAAAAGGGAGTGTGGTAGGATGCAAGAGGAGGGGGTGTTGTTTTTGTTTTGTTTTGTTTTTCTGTAGAAAGGCATGTGGAAGATCATCCAAAAGTGGCAATCCTGGGGATCCGGGCACAGGCAGGTCAGGAAGAGGAGACTCCGGAGTGACCCCATCTTGGAGATCCTGGACCCATTCCTGGGAGGAAAGAGCCAAGGGCCCCCTACCCAGTCCCCTCTGTGACTTCAAATGAGGAAACTGAGGCCCAGAGACAGGCAGGTAGTTGCTCAGAGTAACTGACATCAGTTAAGGGGCAGGAGCCACGGAAAAAAGGAGTGGAAAACCTCACAGCTTCAGAGAATCCCCACCCCAAGCCAAACCTGAACCCTATGCCATCTTAGCTAGGTGTTAGTGCCCAGCCTCCACCCTGTCGGAACAAAGTGTTTATAAACAAATCCTCACGCCATTGATGTGAATCTGTGTCCCCTCAGGCAGGAGCCCCAGAAACAGAAAGCTAGATGGGCCCTCAGAGTCCCCTCCCATCTCTGGCGGGGCCTGAGCCCTGAGTCTCAGCCATCCATTCATTAGAAAAGAGAGGACTGTCCCTAACTGGTTAAGCGGATTGAAGGTAGGAAGTCATAGGCAGGTACTGGGCTGGAGCTGGAGTAGAATCATGGACAATTTTTCATTTCTTTTTAGTTTGTTTGTATAGTCTCTAATTTTTAATCTATGACACATGAGGGTTGCTTTAAATGATCTATAAGTCCCCTTCAGCTGTAAAATCCTAACTTTAGCTGATTCCCAAGTATTAATCTGAATATTTGAGAAATGATTCTCAGAGAAATCCATTTTCCTTTGTGTATACACCTAATTAGTAGATGAGGCAGATTTAAAATCCAAATGGAGGCAGTACAGCAAAGCGGTTAAGGTAATGGCCTCTGAAGTGAGCAATGGTTCAAATGACAGCTCTGGCACCTAATGACTATGGGAACCTAGGACCATTTGCAAAGCTTATCTTTGCTTCAGTTTTCTCATCTGTAAAATGAGCATAATAATACCCTATAGTTCTGTGAGGATCAAGTGTAACATTGCATAGCAGAGTGTAAGAAACAATAAATATTAGGCATTCTCCGATCTCCCATCTCACTGTCCGGTCTTCTTTGCAGGCGACCACAATGCCTTTTATGGATGAATATGGAGTGGACATTCATTTCAGCATCAAAGTGAGCTACGATAAACAAGCATTTATGTGGTAAGACCCTTTTTAAAAATGCATGTACAAATACTTCTCTATGGATAAATAACATTTTAGAAAGTAATCACTCCTTCAATAATGCTTATTGAGCCCCTACTCGATGCTAAATGCTGAGTATGGGATAATGGACAAAACATACAATCTCAACTTTCAGAGCAGTGACATTCCATCGCAAACAAACCCCAATATCTACCTATGGGATATGCAAAGCAAATACCTTTCACATAGTGAGGGTGATACAATGTAATAAAATGCACACTAGTATTTGAGACTAGCTGTACATATATACTTGTGTTTATAAAACAGGATATTCTTTATAACCAAGTTCTAGGTCATTTGTAATATTGGTCATTTCGGTGAGATTTTAGTAAATTCCCTGAGAATTAGGCTATTTCTATTTTTCTACATGAAATAGAATACTGGAATGGGTTATGTTTAAGAATACTCCCTTGGGGTGCCTGGGTGGCTCAGTCGGTTAAGCCCCCGGCTTCGGCTCAGGTCAGATCTCACGTTCGTGGGTTCGAGCCCCGCATCGGGCTATGCAGACAGCTAGCTCAGAGCCTGGAGCCTGCTTCCGGTTCTGTGTCTCCTTCTCTCTCTGCCCCTCCCCCTCTCATGCTCTGTCTCTCTCTGTATCAAAAATAAATAAAACATTAAAAAAAAAGAATACTCCCTTAAAATGTGTGACAAGCACATAATCTGAGGGTTACATGAATTAAATGTAACAGTTTTGCTAATCACAAATAAATAGCAATTCCTTAGGGGCATTACAAAGTTCAGTTTTATGAAGTTTGTGCTCACCTGACTAAAAAGACAGCTGATGTTCTGGACTTAGAGTCATCTAAACACTGATGATCTTTAGATTATTTATATTTGTTTCGAGTTAGGAGGATAAAAGAGACCAAGAATCAACACAGAAAAAACACTGAATTATTCATATGACAATGTAACTTCACGGTGATACCTTAAATCCTTAGCACATTCCTTAATCTTTAATACTTTAATGTAAGGAATTAATTCGTTAACCCATTAACACATCCCTAAAATTTCCTCATACTCCAGCTTTGCTATCCTTCTGACTTCTGAATGTGACATAATACCTATCTAATTATACAAGAGTATGAAAAGAATGATTCTGTTATTGTTATTTATGAGTATAAAGCACAGTAAAAAGAACCAAAGTTTGGGTGAATATAGACTGTGTTCAAATCTCAATTGTGCCATTTAAGTATATAATTTGTGGGAATGTTTTTCAGGCTCAGTCAATTTTTTGAGTCTCAGTAGAAAATGTTTGCAAAACAGGTACAATATGATTTTTCTTGTAGAATTGCAGTAACTTCAAGGAATGTACAGTGCCTGGCAAACACTAGTTATTTGTGGTATAGTAGTTGGCTGTATAAATTTCAAAGAACACAAATCAAGGGCAAGAATACAAAAAATCACTGCCTGTCTAAAAAGCTAGTTGCTATATTGACACATGTAATTTCCCTTAAATTATTTACAATCTCTTCAAATGGAACAATAACATAAGGTTAAATGAACATGGCAAAACTGGGACCAAAGGAGGAGATTATAAAAGTTGGTTGACCTATTAATCAACAAGGATATTAGAATATCAATGTGCTGTCATAAATATGGTTGCATTACTTTCAAAAAGTAAGAAGGAATTTGGCTAATGAATCGGGCTTTTTTCTTTATGGTAATTTCTATAACTTTTTGAAACTGGGAATATAAATTAGCTGCCTTTAAGGGGAAAAGTAATGATTTAAATATAAGGTGGTGAGGGAAAACTACTTACCTAAAAAACTGCATTACATAAGTGTGAAGTAGCCAAGGTTCCCTAAATGGCATATTTCAAACCTTCCATTGAAAGAACACCTTTCCTCACATTCTCTCTCCATCGCAAGCAATTTTCTCTTTAAAACTACCTCAGTCTTCAAAATTCTCCTGAATCCTTCATTATGGAGGAAAGCTGGAGCAGAGCAAGAGCACTTCTTTCTTAAGGTACACCTACTTTTCACCTCTTGATTACAGGTTTCCTTAAGGCTACAACGTTTATGTAAAGCCCATGAGCTCACAGTAGTCAGGAAAACAAAGCACCTTCTAAGACAATTCAAACAGCGGCGGGAACGTCTAATTCCAAACACGGACGACTCCCTCATCCCAAACATTTGAAAAGTGCAACCCAACGCAATGGAAACAGTCCTCAGGACAAGGAGGGTAAAGTAGCTCTCGGGAATCGAGGGTGGCTAAACCCTGCCAATGGAAGAGTAATGACACTCCTGGGATATTGAAGGAAGACTCGCTACTACAAGTCTCCGTATACATTGTCTTTGGCCTCTCTTGAGAATCCGAAGTCGAGTTCCTAGTTGGAGATAAACAGTCCTCGTGGAGAAGGGGTTGAGCCGGAATCCCGGGGCCTTTTCCAGTAGCAGAGGGTCAAGAGCCACAGGACTGGATGCAGACGCCTGGTTCAACCCTCTCCCACTCACTTCTTGGTCCTGCTAAGAAGCTACACGGAGGTCCGACCAGCCGGAAATATCAGGCCCCAGAGGCAACCCAAAAAAATCACTTACCAGTCTCCCACGTCTGGCGCAGATCTACCGAAACCTGGCCCGTCCGCCAGAACCCAGCCAGGCACCCGCTCGGACCACCCTGACGACAGATCGAGAGCGTCACTGACAACCACCCGGAAGTGGTACAATAGCTTCCGGGGCCGCCTAGCGCGCGGCGGGAAATTATTTCCCAGAGCCCGGATTAGCGAGGTAGCGAGTGCTGCAGCGGCAGTCGTCTCCCCTTACCACCGCCACCCGAGGGAAGCAACCCAGACTCTCCGGCAGGGAAGGTAAAGGGCCTCAGCTCGGAAGACAGTGTACCCTGACTCTCTGGGGTTGTTTCCCCCTTGCCCGCAAAGTTTCTGCGGCTGCCAGCTGCGAGATTGGGAAGGGGCTGGGGTTGAGCGCCGGCTTCTCTTGCCTTCCGCAGCCACCATTCGCTCCCACTAGCCCGGCCTCGCTGAGCTCTGCGCCCGCGTTGGTGAGCTGCGGCCGCAGACCCCGCCCCGCCCCGCCCTCGCCGCGGCCGGGCCCACCGCCGCGCGTCTCTGCAGTGCAGGGCTGAGCGGCTTCCCCCGCCTCCGGTTTGCGCAGCTCGGCAGGTCGGTGTTGTGCCAGGAAGACGCTAGGCCACCCGCGTCTCTCGTTTCCATAGAACCGACTGGGACGCCTCTCGCTGAGTCTCTTGGCTGCTTTCCATAATTCAGCGTCAGTGCAGGTGGCTGGGATCCCCCAGGCCCACCTACCAGTGACGGGGGAGATGGTGCCATTCTTTTCTCCCTGGTAGAATTTTTTTTAACAACCAAATGGTAATGATCATGTATCTGCGACTCCTGTATGCCTTTAAACATACGCACACACTTCTCCTTAAAATAAGGGTGTATGTTCCTGGGGGATATAATATCTTAGCTGCCTGAAGCCTGGAAACAAGACTACGTGATAGGATTATCCTGAGATTTCTTCCTACTTCCAAAGTGTCTGATTAAATTTGGGGGGGAAAATCGGTTTGTCCCAGGTATTTGACCCAGAAATTAAATGGAGCCTGATTTTTTTGGACGTGACCGGCTCTTTTTTTTTTTTTTTTTTTTTTGACAAATGACTGTCCTGTCCCTTTACCCAATTTCTTTTCCTTGAGACCTTAGGTATGAACATTTAAAAATTTACAGTAGACGTGTGACAGAGTGCCTTCTGAACTTTCTGCTGTAAAGTTACGCCTCGGTGCCTAGAAGTATCTGATGTGCAAGATGTTTCTGTTCTAGGAACATTCGACTAACCTGTATTGCAGGTGTTCAGTACATAAGTTGAATGTTGGGGGGTGTTGTTTTATGTCTAATTTGATGATATCTAATTTAAAGATTATTAACGTAAACGAACCAGGATGTTTTAAACACTTGAATGTATAAATCATTGTGAAGACCATTAGCCTTCAGGAATGCAGATCAGCCCTTTTTAGATCTGTTTTCTTAATGCAGTGATTTGGGTTTTTTTTTTTTTTTTTGCCTTGTTGACTTAGGTTCAGTTGTATGATTAAATTAAAAAGGGTACCTTTCATAATCAAAATTCAAATTTCTTAATGACTTTATAATAGTATCCAAAATTTTCACAGAAACTTTCTTTGAAAACCAGTTTTATTACTGCGAGTAATAAAACCTAAAGAAAGTATAGAACCCTCTTTCTCAGTAATATAATATGTAATTCTTATAATTGTTCATAAATACGTTAATGGAAAACATATGCTGCACAATGTATTATGTACTATTCCTAACCTTCTAAGGACCTCTTACTGTTCAAAAGTAAAATATCCCTAAAACTTTTTAAAATTATTTCTTAAAGTTTTATTTATTTTGAGAGAGGGAGAGCAGAAGCAGGGACAGGGCAGAGAGAGGGAGGGAGAGAGAACCTTAAGCAGGCTCCACATTTGTCAGTGCAGAGCTCAATGTGGGGCTCCAGCTCAAGAACCACAAATCATTGTAGAAGACAAACCCAGGAGTTGGACGCTTAAGCGACTGAACCACTCGGCCTCCCCAAAATATCTCTGAAACTTTTTTAATATTTATTTTTGAGAGAGAGAGAAAGAGCACAGGTGGGCCAGGGGCAGAGAGAGAGAGGGAGACAGAATCCTAAGCAGGCTTCAGGCTCTGAGCTGTCACCACAGAGCCAGATGGGCCAAAGTAAGATGCTTAAGCTGCTGAGCCACCCAAGTGCCCCTCCCTGAAACTTTTAAGTTGACTTAATTTTTACTTTCTTTGTATCAAAATTACCCTGAAATAGGCTGTTTTGTTATTCTTGATGAAGAAAAGCCCATATGAATTAGTCTAGTAATTCATCTGAGATCCATTTTGAAAGGAAAATAATGAAAATTTCTTTTTCCATAATAAAAAAAAGGCACTCTTTAGATTGTTCCTAGAAATGCTTTGAAATTTTAGACATTAGTGTTATTTTTGTAATTTTTAAATATTTTCATTAATAGAGCTCATCTAAATATTTCCTCACCCTCATACTAGATTCCTTTACCTGTAGTGTATTTTTTCTCTACAAATAGGTTAATTTGTAAAATTATAATGTGGTTAAAAGTTTAGACTAAATTCTGAAGTTTAAGTCCGTGGTATTTTAGAAAAGGCACTTAGAAACAGGCAGATCTTTGAATCAAACCTTGGTTTCATCATTTTGCTTGCTCTGTACCCTTGAGCTAGTTTCTTAATTGCTAAGATTCCCTAATATCCTCATTTGTATAAGAACGGTAAACAGCACTTAAATTGTCAATAAGAAGGAACTAACATGTAGTCTATTTTTAGGTCCTCATTAAAAGTGAACTCCTGCTTGTTCAACCTTAGATCTTATGCTTCTACTAAGTAATAAATACAAAACTCTTAGTGTACTTAAAGCAGGTTTGACTTTCATCCCCCATAGCTAACCCACATAACCTGTCTATCCATTCTTTTTTCCTGAACATTGTCCCTCTTGTCCATCTTGCTTCCTTAAGGATGCCTTTATCCATAACAGTAGCATCTCCAGTCCACCTGTTCCGTGTGTGGTACTGGATAGATTGAATTCCTCTCTTAGCCTGTCCTTTCTTCCTCACCAGTCACTCTGCTGCAACTTCATTTTCTCCCTCTCCTGCTAAATTTGCCATCAGAAAGACTAAGTATGACTGCCCTTTCCCCAAGTAATGCCATTGAAATAAAAGCATCCCTCAGGTCTCACCAGGGGAGATGTCAGTCAAATACATACACACAAGCACACATATATTCCACATCTTTCAAGGAAGAGACAGGAATGGACATTACATCTAAAAAAAAAAAAAAATTCCACAGGCCAGCTGAGTGAAGTTGAGAAAGGCCTAATTTGGCTCTTAGGCCAAGAAGGTACAGAATTCCTAAACTCCACTTGATGTTACAGCATTCAGAGCCAAACAGTAATCTACTAAGTTTGAATACAGTGATTTGTATATACCTTTTGCAATATTGGTTAACACAGAGATCCAACCATTTGACCCTTTTCACTTATTTGCTTTCCCAGTTAAATGCTTTAGATAGAGGAAACCATGAAAATCATTAAACCTCTTGACAAAGCAGCAATGTTGAGTGGATTTAAGGCTTGGTATATCCTTTCCATGGAAGGGAAGGTTAAAAGTGATTTTCTTTAGTAGATTTAAAATCAAAGTAGAAGTAGGTTTAAAATCAAAATAGTTCGCTATAGCATTAAGAAACTTAGTTTTCAACCTGTTTGCCTTGAAAAGATGAAGAAGTCGCATGGAAAAAAGATCGATAATATTTTGAATAAAAATTAAAATACAGAACTATATAGTAATTTCAGTTTTGTTATATATATATATTTATTTTTCCACACACATACATAAAACCTTCAAGTTCAAACCCCTCCCCCGGTGCCAGATGTTAACAGTGGTATTACAGGATGAAGGGATTACAGTGATTTTAATATTTCTGTATACTTTGTAGTATTTTTAAATTTTTCTATAATTGTGTGTTAAAAGTAACAGAAGAAGTTATTTTGGGGGAAATTTTTAGTTCTTAAGTGCAAGTGGATAATCCCTGCTTGTTTTTTGCAGCACTTTCTTCTTTCACTCAACTGTTACACCCTGGTTTTTTATCCTCCCTCTGAACCAGGCCTTTCGCTCAGCGATATTCCGGCCTCTCTTCCCTGACTTGTCTTTTCTATACACTCTTTGTGTCATATTCCTCAAGTATGTTCTAGCTATGTGTTATAAAGAATTCGTAGGTCCTAAGAAGCTAGTGCATAATAAAATGTTCTTTCTTATGATGAGTGCTATAGGTTTATTTGCATTTCCAACTAGCACCAACTGCAGAGGAATTTCAGGCATCAGGGATAGGCCCATGTGGGAGATATTTTGGGAAAGTCCACACCACAGAGACAGTTGCTTTCTCTGCATAAATGCCAGCTCTGTTCACAATCATTATCTCCTTAGTTGTGTGTATTATATGGTTCAAGGTAAGTAACTCTTTTTTTTAAATACTTCATTTAAAAAATTACTACAAAAGCATTTTCTTGTAAACTAACAATCTAGTTTATAATTTTTCACTTTATGGTAAAGATAAAACCTTTAACTTTAAATAAATGCTCTCCTTTTTCTTTTCTTTTGTTGTGTTAGAAGAGTAGCTTCTGTGTGAATGCTTGAAGGACCACTCCCAACAAATTCTTGAAAAAACCATTATTTCCCTAGAAATACCAATAATAGAAGTATATTACAGTGTATCTACTTACTTTCTTCTGCTAGAAGACATCTGGCAGTTAGCCCTTGATCCTCTGTACCCCAGAACATATCACCCACACAACTTCACCCTTCTTATGAGGACTTTGAGTTGTTTGAGTCATTAGTAGGTATTAATCCAGTATTACATAATGCTCTCTTTGGGCTTATTGGCTTATCAGGCTATTGTTTCTTGTTTTCTTAATCCTGCAGGGTCATAGAAAGAATCATTAAACCACTGATTTAGTAAATATAAATAATGCTACCCATGTATCTATAAATGTCTTTTTCTATGTATGTAAATATCAATTTTTTCATGTATCTGTATGAATTAGATTGGTGATCCAGCCTGTAAGTTTGTCATAGGATTATAGTATTAAAAAGCATTGCTGACTTTCTTGTAAATTGTTACTTCAAGTAGATCACTTGCTTATAGGATGCTACTCAATTAGGTTAATGGAATTTTTTTACCTTTTTGTTTTTAATGTTTATGTATTTATTTTGAGAGAGAGAAGAGAGAATTCCAAGCAGGCTCTGTGTTGTCAGTACTGAGCCTGATGGGCTCAAACTAACAAACTGTGAGACCATGACCTGAGCCAAAATTGAGCCTGGATGCTCAGCCTACTAAGCTACCCAGGTGTCCCTGGGATTTGTTTTTAAAAAAATTGTACTAGATATTTTGTGCCATCACTAGGATTCACACCTCTGTGAAGGGTTAGCTAATAGCCCAGTTTTTCTGAATAACTTGTAAATAAATGTGCTGTATTTTGATGTGTTTTTTAACATTAGTATTTGCATAATATTTGAATCAGAGCATCCCCTTATTTCACACTTCCCTTCCTCTTGCTTGTTTAGTTTCAGTTTCATTTTTAATTGTTTTTCAGAGGAAAGAAATTCCTTTAAAAAAAGCTTTCCTGATTTCTATTAAGCATAGTTGGTCCTGTTTTCATTTTAATGTGAACTCTTGCTTTGACAAAAAAAACTGTTAAATATACAAAATTGATGTATTTATTTCATTGTAAAGAAAGTATGATTGAAGGTGAAAAGTTTGCATGATGCACATTCAGGTCACTTAATAATTTATACATCAAAATGTGCTAAAATGTCAAAATAATAAATACCCAGGGCTCCTGGGTGACTCAGTTGAGCACTGGACTCTTGATTTTGGCTCTGGTCATGATCTCATGGTCATGGCATAGAGCCCAGGGTCTGCTTGGGATTCTCTCTCTCCTTCTGCCCTTCTCCCCAGTTTGCATGCATTTTCTCTCTCTCTCTCTCTCTCTCTCTCTCTCTTTCTCTCTCTCTCAAAATTAAAAAATAATATTCAAAATGTAAAATAGCTATTAATTAACTTGATCTAAAAGAGGAATATAGTATGACTTTTTCCCCCCTTACGGTTCTGTGTAACATACATCTAGTTCTCAGGAAGCAGAATACAATTCAAAGGACAGTCTTTAAATAGAACATTCTGGATAATAATGATACAGTGATTTTGTATTCATTGCTTTCTGTATGTATATTCAGATTATTTAACAGTAGTTTATATATGTCAGTATTTTAGAAAAGCCTGATAGAAGATTTTAGGTTTTTAAAGCTAATCAACCTTCTCTTGTTTTGCAACATTTCTTGGAATAGCCTACTAAATAGCTTTTTGAAACTCTAAAATACATAAATAAATGTAGTAGGTGGTATAAATATGGCCAAAACACTTGTCTTCCTCTGATAAAAGTGGCTTTCAAGAAATCTAAAACAGTTAGGTTGCCTTTCCATTAGACTACCAAGATGATCTTCACCAGTGTGTTGAAGTTCACTTACCTAGTATTTCTTAAAGGACCTACCATTTTCTTGTTTGTTTTTTTAATTCTTTTTTTATTATTTTTTAATGTTACTTAAGTTCCAGTTAGCACACTGTAATACGGTTTCAGGTGTGCGCTCTGATGATTCCGCACTTGCACATACACCTGGTGCTCATCACAAGTGCGCGCCTTATTCCTTATCACCTATTTAATCCACCCCTCCTCTCCTTTACCCGGTGGTAATCATTTTGCTCTCTATACTTAAGTCTGTTTCTTGCTTTGCCTCCCTCTCTTTTTTTTTTCTTTTGCTCATTTTGGTTTCTTAAATTCCACCGATGACTAAAATTGTATGGTACTGGTTGCTCTCTGACTTGTCCTTGGCAAAATACTCTCAAGCTCCACCCCTATCGTTGCAAATGGCAAGATTTTGTTCCTTTTTTTTTTATACAGCTGAGTAATATTCCATTGTATATATACCACATCTTCTTGATCCATTCATCAGTCTGGGTACACTTGGGCTGTTTCTATAATTTGGCTATTATAGACAGTGCTGCTATCAACATTGGGGTGCATTTATCCCTAATAAAAAATTAGTATTTTTTTTATTCTTTGGGTAAACATCTACTAGTGCAATTGCGGGATGCTAGGATAGGTTTATTTTTAACTTCTTGAGGAACCTATATACTGTTTTCCAGAGTGGCAGCACCAGTTTGCATTCCCACCAACAGTACAACAGGGTTCCCCTCTCTCCACATTCTCACCAAGAGCTGCTGTTTCTTGTTTTGTTGATATTAGCCATTCTGCCTGATGTGAAGTGATATCTTCTTATAGTTTTGATTTGTGTTTCCCTAATGATATATGATGTTGAGCATCTTTTCGTGTGTCTGTTGGCCATCTGGATGTGTTCTTTAAGAAAATGTCTTATCATGTGTTCTGCCCATTTTCTAATTAGGTTATTTGTGGGGGTTTTGTGTTGTGTAAATTCTTTATAGATTTTGGATACTAATCCTTTATCAGATATGTCATTTGCAAATGTCTCCTTTCATTCCTAGATTCCCTTAGTTTTATTGATTGTTTCATTCACTGAAGCTTGTTATTTTGATCAAGCCCTAATATTTTAGCTTTTGTTTCCCTTGCCTCAGGAGACCTATCTAGAAAGAGGTTACTGCCTGTGTTCTCTTCTAGGATTTTTATGGTTTCAGGACCCACATTTAGGTCTTTCATCCATGTTGAATTTATTTTTGTGTCCTGTGTCAGAAAGTGGTCCAGTTTCATTCTTTTGCATGTTGCTGTCCAGTTCTCCCAGCACCATCTGTTGAAGTGACCATCTTTTTACCATTGAATATTCTTACCTGCTTTGTCAAAGATTGGTTGACAGTATAGTTGTTAGTTCACTTCTGAACCATTTCTATTTTGTTCCACTGATGTATGTGTCTGTTTTTGTGCCAGAACTATGCTATTTTGATAACTACAGCTTTGTAATATAATATAAGCCTGGAAATGTGAAGCCTCCAGCATTGCTTTCTTTGTCAAGGAGAACCTACCATTTTTTAAAGTAAATTTTCTTGAAGGATTTATTTATATCCATAGAATTAATAGAAGCAACATTTCTCCTTATTTATGGCCATATGCTTTATAATGTGCATGTGTTAATGTGTTCTGCATCAAGTTAAATCATTATTTCAAGCAACGGAGGATATTCTTTGTAAAGTTTTTATATATTACCAGTCTATATAAATGGATATTATCAGTCAGGAGCTATGTCATATATTCTATGTACATGGTTAAAGAGATTTATAAGGAGCTCCTTCTGCAAGAAGCCACTTAGAGTTTACTTAGTGTTGGTAGTATTTTACATGAATGATTTTTCATAAGATAAGCCCTATTTTGTACTAGAACCTTTTAACTTTAAAAAAAAATGTTTCATTGAGGAGCCTTATCCTTAGAGACATATTCTTTATGTTCAGTATCTTGAATTTTAGTATTTTAAAGGGTTAATCATTACATCCCTTTCCCTCTTTTGAAGGCAATAGAAAAATAAGAAAATCCAACATTTTGGGACCAAAATGTCAGCTTTTTTGCTGACTAAAAATTGGTTTGGAAGAGGTAGCTTTGTGTAACTCAAATGTGCTGCTTAATACATACTCTCAGATTTCATTTACCCATCGGGCTGTAGGACTTCTACTCATAGCTTCTTTGCACATGTCAGAAAGCATTAAAATGAACTTGTCTTTGCAGGAGGATGCAGGTATGTCTAGCAAGGCATATCCAGTTAGTTCTTTCAAGTAACTTCTCCTAAAACAAAGAGTGATTAAGATAGAGAAACCAGGCTTATTTTCAGCTGAAGTTCTTCCTCTTAGAAACCATAAGCAAAGGAATGAAGGTTCATTCCATAGTGTTAATAAACACTAATTTAGAGCTATAGTGACAAAATTGTTAGAGAAATGGGAAATTACCAATTTCTATAGTCTCTGCTTTCTTCATCTGTAATGAGAAAGTAGATTTTCTCTTGATATATCTAGCTCTGAAGTTTTGATATCATGTAAACAGACAAAATTCTCTATTCTAATTCAAAATACTGTGAGGACACCTGAGTGGCTCAGCAGGTTAAGCATCTGACTCTTGATCTCAGATCAGGTCGCACAGTTGGTGAGTTTGAGTCCCACATTAGGCTTGGTACTGGCAGCACAGAGCCTGCTTGAGATTCATTCTCCCCCTCCCCTTCCCCCCTCCCCCCTCCCCCCTCTCCCCCCCAGCCCCTTCCCTGCGTGTACTCTCTCTCAAAATAAATAAACTTTAAAAAATAAAAATCAAACTACAGTGAGGTGCAATCTTTCTTGCTTAATAAATGTGCCACTTCAACAACAAAGTGTTTTATGAACTACATTTAAATGTGGAATGAGGTTCCTATTAAAATAAATTTGAAAACTAATTTTTTCCATCTGTTTTGTAGGTGATGAAACTAATGTGTAGCAGAGTTAAGAAATGTATATTGGGAATAGAATCCAGGTTCACTATCTTTACCTACTATACTAAATTACTTGGTAAATCATAAGGGACTATAAGTTCTATCATCTCTGCTTACTTATACATACTCCCAATATCTGTCCACAAACACCTTAAAAATTGTTATAAAATTTGATTAGGTTTCATTGTCCATTGTTTCATAAGACCTTAACAAAAAAATGCTTTTAAAATGAAGCTAGTATTATTGTATAATATTTAAGTATCCCTTTCTGAAGAATTGTATTCATTCATCAGTGTTTTAGCAGCAAGTGATGTAGTGATGCAAACTTTCAGTTTTCAAACCAAAAAAAGAAAAATGTATTTACTGTCACATTTTGAGATAACTTTATAAACCAATTTCTATTGCACATAAAGCAGTGTTAACATTGGTATTTATAATAAAGCCTTAGATGTTTAATGTATTTTATGTTTAAGTCTTATTTATTTTATTTTTAGCACTCATAGTTAAGAAAAAATAATAATGTCAATCCTATGAACAATATCTTTAACATGTTATCTTCTTTATATGTATATATGTTAGATGGAAGTAGGTGCTCCAAAGCATATCATCCAGATGACGGGATTTAAGATGGAAGAAAAGGAAGCTCTAGGCAAATTGCTTTTAAAACTAGATTGCACTTTTATTAAGAGTGAGGTGAGTATAGAAATTTCTAAAGTATTTTAAATAGAACTGAAAAATAATACTGACCTAAGAATGATAAAATATCCTCTTGATATTATAAGAATAAAATGTGCTATAAAGAAAATCTTACCTTAATAACATTTCTTCATGTGGATTTTTTCTTCCAGAAATACAAAAATTGTACCCATCTTATAGCTGAACGCTTGTGTAAGAGTGAAAAGTTTTTAGCAGCTTGTGCAGCAGGTAAATTAACTACCTTTCCCCTTGTTTAAAAATTTTCATGTGAAAAAACAGTACCTTAATCTCCAAAAGATAATATGCTTATCATATCAAACATAAATGTGGTTTTTTCTGATATTTTTCTGAAAATATTTATTATAATTTTTTTTATTTTTCTAAGAAAAACTTTGTAACACAGGAAAATGTATCAGAGAGGCAGAAATACTTACTTTACCAATGACTTAGTGTTTTATGTAAATGTTTCAGGTCAGGAAGAAAAAATTAACAGAAAGGATAGACATAAAATGCTGAAGAAAAAAAAAAAGCTTTTCTTAAAGCTTCAGTGAGCTGTTCTTATCAAGTTTTCTTTGATCTGTCATTGGAAAGAGTCTTTGTTCTTCTCTTACCTCTGTTCCCATCCATGGTATGAAGCAGTGATCACGCTGTTTTGTTTTTCTAAGATTTTAAATTACGTAAATCAAACTTGGGACTTAGTGTTCTCCCTTCTCTCTTTGTCATTTTTGATGTTCCTTTTATTGTTTCTTTTACTGTGATTGATCTGGCATATCATTAGTCCACTAATTGTCAAAAAAATTATATATAATGCCAGTAAATTTACTATTTTTTAGAGTAACTCACCAGAAAGATGCTTGGATTTATTTTTATATCTACAAATGGAAAGCAGTATTGTCCTTGCTGTTGAAAAAAATTACGGATGCCCAGCTAAAGAAGGTTCAGAGTGTTTGTAAATTTCTTTTACAAAGAATGCTGTAAACATCATTGCAAAAGTTATTAGCATAGGAGGAAAAATATAAGTCTAAGCCAGAATGATGAGTAGGCATAATTTAAGTAATACCATATGTATTTTATTAAGCCTTAGGTTTGTATTTTATTCAGTAATGTTTTTAGATGTAGAATTATTGGAAAAATTACATACAATGTTCAGTGACATTGTAGCCCTCTACCAAAAATTTGGGGAAACAAACATAATTCAGAGATCATGTTGGCAATGGTAGCCTAAGTGTCCCATGTATAAAAATGTCAAACTTTATATGATATTTGGTCTTTATTGTTTACCAATCATTAGAGCCAAAATTCTTTTGTGACTGGCAGTTGATTTGCTTTCTAGGAAAGTGGGTACTAACTAAGGACTACATAATTCATAGTGCCAAAAGTGGCAGATGGCTTGATGAAACAACTTATGAATGGGGCTATAAAATTGAAAAAGACTCCCATTTTTCACCTCAAATGCAATCTGCACCTAAAAGATGGCGGGAAGAACTGAAACGCACTGGCGCTCCAGGAGCCTTCCATAGATGGAAAGTTGTCCTTCTTGTTAGAGCTGATAAACGAAGTGATTCTCTTGTAAGGTAAGATGAGATCTTATGAAAGCTAAAGCAATGAACAAAAAAATCAATTTTGGTTTGCTTAAATACCGTTTTGAATTTTGTTGAAATTTGTGACTTAGCCCAAATGAGTGATGATGATTTACTCTTTAATCTCACAGTTAAGCCATTCTTTACATTTAAGTATATGTGTCTTCTAAAACAAAATCTATTTTATAGTAATGCTTTAGATTACTCTTGGGGTTTCTGTTTAACCTTCCTTGTTATTTCTTTTCAGTAACTCAAGCAAAATTTAAAAAAACTTAGATTTTTGTTTTGAAGCAGTTTAAAATTTTATAAATCTTTATCACAAAGGCTTTTTCTGGGTCTATACTGTATGGCTTCATACTTCATACTGTTTCCTTCATTGTTTCATTTCTTCTTGTCTTTTACATCATTTTTTAAAAGACTTACTGACTAAATTGTATTCAGAGACTGATAACTATTAGGGGGGAAGTAAGGGTCTTTTGTCACCTGTACAGAAATATCTTTTTGTTTTTATAGTTTATTGTCAAGTTGGTTTCCATAGAACATCCCAGTGCTTTTCCTCACAAGTTCCCTCCTCCATGACTATCACCCCCTCTCCCTCCCCCTTCAGCCCTCAGTTTGTTTTCAGTATTCAAGAGTCTCTCATGATTTGCTTCCCTCCCTCTCCCTAACTCTTTTTCCCTCCTTCCCCTTCCCATGGTCCTCTGTTGGGTTTCTCCTATTAGACCTATGAGTGCAAACATATGGTATCTATCCTTATCCACCTGACTTATTTCACTTAGCATGACACCCTCGAGGTCCATCCACATTGCTACAAATGGGCAGATTTCATTCTTATTGCCATATAGTAGTCCATTGTATAGATAAACCATATCTTCTTGATCCATTCATCACTTCATGGACATTTAGGCTTTCTCCATGATTTGGCTATTGTCGAAAGTGCTGCTGTGGGGCGCCTGGGTGGCCAAGTCAGTTAAGCCTCTAACTTCAGCTCAGGTCAGATCTCACATTTGTGGGTTCGAGCCCTGCGTCAGGCTCTTTGCTGACAGCTCAGAGCCTGGAGCCTATTTCCAGTTCTGTGTATCCTTCTCTCTGTCCCTCCCCCTCTCATGCTCTGTCTCTCTCTATATCAAAAATAAATAAAACATTAAAAAAATTAAAAATAAAAAAGAGTTGGGAGGCTCAACTGACTGAGCCACCCAGACACCCGTGGAGAAAAAAATAAAAGAAAGTGCTGCTGTGTACATTGAGGTACATGTGCCCCTATGCATCAGCACTTCTGTATCCCTTGGGTAAATCCCTAGCAGTGCTATTGCTGGGTCATAAGGGAGTTCTATTGATAGTTTTTTGAGGAACCTGCACACTGTTTTCCAGAGTGGCTGCACTGATTTACATTGCATCCAACGGTGTAGGAGGGTGCCCGTCTCTCCACACCCTCGCCAGCACCTATAGTCTCTTGCTTTGTTCCTTTTAGCCACTCTGACTGGCGTGAGGTGGTATCTCAGTGTGGTTTTGATTTGTGTTTCCCTGATGATGAGTGACGTTGAGCATCATTTCATGTGCCTGTTGGCCAACTATTTGGATGTCCTCTTTGGAGAAGTATCTGTTCATGTCTTCTGCCCATTTCTTCACTGGATTGTTCATTTGTCGGGTGTGGAGTTTGATGAGTTCCTTGTAGATTTTGGATACTAGCCCTTTATCTGAATATTGTTGAAGATAAGTTGACCAAGTAGTTGAGGGTCCATTTCGGGGTTTTCTATTCTGTTCCATGGATCTACTGTGTCGGTTTTTGTGCCAGTGTTATACTGTCTTGATGACTACTGCTCTGTGATATAACTTGAAGTCCAGAATTGTGATGCCTCTAGCTTTGGTTTTCTTTTTCACCATTACTTTACTCAGGTTCTTTTCTGGTTCCATACAAATTTTAGGATTGTTTGTTCTAGCTACATGAAAAATTCTGGTTGCTTTTTGATAGGGATTGCACTGAATGTGTAGATTGCTTTGAGTAGTATAGATATTTTAACAATATTTGTTTTTCCGATCCATGAGCATGGAATATTTCTCGATTTCTTTGTGTCATCTTCAGTTTCTTTCACATGTGTTCTATAGTTTTCAGAGTACAGATCTTTTACCACTTTGGTCAGGTTTATTTCTATTCTTAAGGCTTTTGGTGCAAGTGTAAATGGAATCAATTCCTTAATTTCTCTTTCTGCTGCTTCTTTATTGGTGTATAGAAATGCAGCAAATTTCTTACATTGATTTTGTATCTTGCAACTTTGCTGAATTCGTTTATCAGTGCTAGTAATTTTTTAGTGGAGTCTTTAGGGTTTTCCAACCACAGTATCAAGTCATCTGCCGAGAGTGAGAGTTTGACTTCTTCCTTGACAATTTGGATGCCTTCAATTTCTTTTTGTTGTCTAATTGCTGAGGCTAGAACTTCCAATACTGCATTGAACAAAAGTCGTGAGAGGATGTCCCTTTCTTGTTCCTGACTTTAGGGGAAGAGCTCTTAGTATTTCCCCCCAGAGGATGAGAATAGCTGTTGGTCTTTCAATTGTGGCCTTTATGATGTTGAGATATATTCCATCTATCCCTATTTTCTTGAGGGTGTTTAAGAATGAAAGGATGCTGTATTTTGTCAAATGCTTTTTCTGCATCTATTGAGAGGATCATGTGGTTCTTTTAATAATATGAAGTATGACATTGATTGATTTATGGATATTGAACCACCACTGCAGCCTTAAAACAAATCCCACTCAGAGTGTCTGGGTGGCTCCGTCAGTTAAGCATCCAGCTTCGGCTCAAGTCATGATCTCATGGTTCATGAGTTCGAGCCCTGCGTCAGGTTCTGTGCTGACAGCTAGCTCAGAGCCTGGAGCCTGCTTCAGATTCTGTGTCTCCCTCTCACTCTGACTGTCCCCTGCTTGCACTGTCTCTCTCTGTCTCTCAAAAATAAATTTAAAAAAAAATTTTTAAAAAAGAACAGATTCCACTTGATCACGGTGAATAATTCTTTTAAAATACGTTGGATTCACTCGTATCTTTTAGAGAATTTTGTTGTGATGTACACCAGGGATATTGGTCTCCTTTTTAGTGAGTTCTTTGTCTAGTTTTGGAATCAAGGTAATAGTGGCCTCACAGAATGAGTGTCGAAGTTTTTCTTCCATTTCCATTTTTTAGAACGGTTTTGGAAGAATAGGTATTACTTCTTCTTTAATTGTTTGGTAGACTTCCCCTGGGAAGTCATCTGGCCCTGGACTCTGTCTCTTGGGAGATTTTTGATTACTGATGAATTTCCTTACTGGTTATGGTTCTGCTTAAGAACCAGCTATTAGTTTTATCTATCTGTTTTACCTTTTTTAATTCCTGTATCATTTATTTCAGCTCTATATTTTATTATTTTCCCTTTTCTCCTGGGTTTGGGCTTTATTAACTGTTCTTTCTCCAGCTCCTTTAGGTGTAAAGTTAGGTTGTATGTTTGAGACTTTTATTCCTTCTTGAGGAAAGCCTGAATGACTGTATACTTCCCTTTTATGACTGCCTTTGCTGCATCCCCAAGGTTTTGACTGTTGTGTCTTCATTTTCATTGGCTTTCATGTATTTTTTAATTTCTTCTTTAACTTTCTGGGTTAACCCATTCATTCTTGATAATGAAGTATTCTTTAACCTCCATGTATTGGTGGTCTTTGCAATTTTTTTCTTGAGAGTGACCTAAAGTTTCATTAGTATTGTGGTCTGAAAATATGCCTGATATGATCTCAGTCTTTTTGTACTGGTTGAGGCCAGATTTGTGACCCAGTATGAATCTATTCTGGAGAATGTTCATGTGTATTCAAAAAGAGTGTGTATTCTGCGGTTTTAGGGTGAAATATTGTGGAGATATGTTAAGTCCAACTAGTCCGATGTGTCATTCAAAGCCATTGTTTCCTTGTTCTTAGATAATCTATCCATTCCTGTAAGTAGAGTGTTAAAATCCCCTACTATAATTATGTTATTATCAATGAATTTCTTTGTTATAATTTATTTTATATTTTTGACTGCCACTAATTTGGGGACATAAATATTTATAATTGTTAGATCTTCTGGGTGGATAGAGGTCTTTTTTATGATATAGTACCCTTTATCTCTTATTACAGTCTTTAGTCTTATTATTCCAGCTTTCTTTTGATATCCATTAGCATGGTAAATGGTTCTCCATATCCCCCTCTCTTTCAATTTGGAGATGTCTTTGGTTCTAAAGTCTCTTGTAAGCATCATATAGTTAGGTCTTCTTGTTGTTGTTTGTTAGTTTCATTTTTTTGTTTTTATTTTTTTGGTCCATTCTGATACCATTTGTCTTTTGATTGGAAAATTTAGTCCACTTACATTCAGAATAATTATTAATAGATATGAATTTAGTGTTCTTGTATTCCCTGTAAAGTCTCTGTTCCTGTAGATTGTCTTTGTTCCTTTCTAGTCTTTCTTTATTGCTTTAGGTCTCTTTCCCACTCCAAGGGTCCCCTTTAATCTTGCAGAGCTGGTTTAGTGTTTAAGAACTTCAGTTTTTGCTTGTCTTGGAAACTCTTTATCTTCTGTTCTATTCTAAATGACATCCTTGCTGGATAAAGGATTCTTGGCTGCATATTTTTCCCCTTTAGCATGTTATATATATCATACCACTCCCATCTGTCTTGACAGGTTTCTGTGGATAGGTCTGCTGCTCACTTTATGTGTGTCTCCCTTTGTCCCTTAAGGGCCTTTTGTCCCTAGCTGCTTTCAAGATTCTCTTTGTATTTTCCAAATTTCACTGTGATGTATGTCTTGATGTTGACCTGTTTTTCTTGATTTCAAGGGGGTTCTCTTTGCCTCTTGTACGTGAATAATGCCTGTTTCTTTCCCCAGATTTTGGAAGTTCAAATCTATAATTTGCCAAATAAACTTTCTCTCCCTTTTTCCAGCTCCTCCTCTTCTGGGACTCCTATGATACAGATCTTACTGAATTTTAGAGAATTGCTGATTTTATGACTTCTTTTCAGCTTCATTGTTTTCCATAATTTTATCTTCCATTTACCTATTTGATTCTCTGCATCTTCCATTCTCATTGTAATTATGTCTAGTCAGATTTATATCTCATTTATAGCATTTTTTATTTTTTCTTGACTAATTTTTAGGTCTGTTATTTCTGTTGCAAGGGTTTCTTTGGAGTCTTCTATGATTTTTTCAGGTAGCTAGTATTCTTATCACTATTGTTCTGAATTCTTGTTCAGGTATATTATTTATATCTGTTTTGACCAAATCCCTGGTTTTGGTTTCTTCTTGATCTTTCTTGGGAGTAGAATTCTTTGGTCTTAACATTTTGTCTAGTTTCTGTCTTTTACATATTAAAGAAGTGTTTCTGGTGTGGCGTATGCTCTGTGCATTCAGCTACTTTGATTTGGCTGTTCTTTCCCCCAAGTCAGTCCTTTACCGAGTTCGTCTTTGCTTGCAGTGGGGAGTGTTTTAACCATTAGTGGGGTGTGCTTTGATTTATTTGTTAAAATAAGCCTGATTTTAAAAAGGAAGAAAAGTCTTCTATAAAAAAAAGAACAGGAAAAAGAACAAACAAACAAACTATAAGCCAGATTTCACGGAAAAAGAAAGAAAAAAAAAACGGATCCAGAAAAACAAGAAAAGAAAATGAGAAAACAAGTGAACAGAAAAATTATCCTGATTCAAAAAGAAAAAGAAAGAAAAAAAAGCCTGATGCTATTTCCACCAGAATTGAAGCTGACACTTTGGAGCACTCTATGTATGATCAGTAGACTTGGTGCATGTGGTCCTTTACTGGTCCTCTGGGGGAGAGGCCAGCTGCACTGTCTCACAGTCAGACCTGCTCTTGTCAAGATGTTTCTGTAGGACACAGAGAAGCCAGTTTTGATGTATGTGGCTCCAGCCTCTACTGGCAGCTCTGTGTTGCTTGCTGGAGTCTGACTCTGCTGGTGGGTGGGAAAAGATGGCTTCACCCTGCTCGCTGGTCCCTGGGGAGGAAAGCTGGCACCTGCTGCTGTTCAGGAAGCCCTCACAAGTGCACATTCTCCCCTTCTTTGTCCCAGGCTTCCATCAGATCCCTGCCCTCAAGCCTTTTATGCCTGGGCCATGGACATGCCCAGCATCCTGGCTCTCCTGTGTTTCATCTCTGGCACCAGACTGGGATTCAACACTCCAAATCTTTTTTTGTTCTTTTTTTTAAATTTTTTTTAAATATCTGTTTATTTTTGAGAAAGCAAACACAAACAGAGGAGGGGTAGAGAGAGATGGAGACACAGAATCTGAAGCAAGATCCAGGCTCTGAGCTATCAGCACAGAGCCCAGCATGGGGCTTGAATTCATGGACTGCAAGACCATGATCTGAGACGAAGTCAGATGCTTAATCAACTGAGCCGGGGACTCCAAAACCCTAGATCTTAAAGGACAGACACACCAGCACATGGAGTCGCTCCGGCTTACAGTGCTGTGCCTCATGTCATTCTGTCTCAGAAAGTAGTCACCTGGCTGGGCAGTTGCTTGAAGGTTAGGGTGAAGCACAGCAAAAAGCTGTGAGCACTTTATCTACCCTCTGTGCATGCTTCTGTTCCCTGTTGTAGGAAGACTGCTTACAGGTGCTAGCCAGGTCTTTTGTCCTTGTAGAGGTAGTATACCGTCTTCCAAATGTACTCCAGGAAGGGAAATTTTCTTTCCCATTGTGACCCGGGGGATCCCCACATCACACCGTCCATTTTGAGGCTTCTGCTCCTTATCCCCAGAAGTACTACTGGCCACCCAGATCTACTCCAGCAAAAGGCACAAACTTCCAAAAACCCACTATTGGGGAAACTCGGGGTAGTCAGTTCCTGATGATAGCTGTGTTCAAGGGATGAGACTATCCAGGGTCTTCCCAGTACACCACCATTTTAACTCCTCCCCTGACCAATTCTAAATGTTAATTTAAGCCTAATCTGTATTCCTGAGGTAAACTGTACTTCATCATAGTGTATTATCTGTTTTTAATAATTGCAGATTCTTCAGATATTTTAGAATTTTTGTATCTTCAACCTGCAAAACTGATAACTGTAAAAATACATAAATTTCATATCATGGAATTTTTTCCCTCCCTAGGTAGGAATGAAGACATGGATGTTCACTCTGACCATTTCTTTTCAGCATTTTACTACAGGTCCTAGACAGTATATTAAGGCAAAGAGAATAAGAGGCATAGAGTCAGAAAGAAATAAAAATGTCTATATTTCTAAAAGGTATGGTCATATACTAAATAATTTACCCAAAAAAGCTATTAGAAGTAATCAGTGAATTCAGCAAGATGACAGGATAATAAGTCACTGTATAAAACTAATGGTATTTTTATATTCTAGTGATGAACGATTGGAAATTAAAATTTAAAAACCAATACATTACCTTTTTTTGGCAATTTTAGTGTGTGTTGTTTGTTTTCTATTTATGTCATTTTTACAGGGTTCTCTGAGTGTCTTGGACATTTCGTTTCTTATCTTTTACTAACTATGGAAAATTCTCAGCCATCAAGTTTTAAATTCTTCTGTTGGGTTCTTTTTCTTGCACTCTATTACCTTTGTTTGAGACCCTTTCATTCAGTTCCACGGTTTATGTGTGTTCTGTTTTGTTTTCAACTTTTTTTGTCCCATTTTTGTTTCAGTTGGATAATTTCTCTTGACCTATCATCAGGTTCATTCCTTTTTGATTTGCTTGCAATCTGTTCATAAGCCTGTCAAAGAGATTATTTTTTTGACAGTAACTTTTATTTCTACCAATTTTTTTATAGAGAGCGTGTACATGCACCTGCACAAGCAGAGAATTGCCAGAAGGAGAGGGAGGGAGACTCCTAAGCAGGCTTCACACCTCAGGCAGAGATGAATGCCAGGCTTGATTCCATGACCCTGGGATCACAGATCATCTTTAAACTATTTTATTTTCTATGTGTACTTATATATTTTAAGAGAGAGAGAATGAATGAATTGGGGAGGGGCAGAGAGAGAGAGGAAGAGAAGGAAATCCAAGTAGGCTCTCTATCTCAGGAACCATGAGATCATGACCTGAGCTGAAATCAAGAGTCAGTCACTTAACTAACTGAGCTACCCAGGCTCCCCTTTACCATTTTTAGTTCTATTTCACAGCTCCTGATCTCTTAATGCAATTTGATCACTTTATCCATTATATCTTGTAACATTTCTGTCATAGTTATTTTAGGGTTTTTTTAATGTTTGTTTATTTCTGAGAGAGAGAGACACGTAGAATGTGAGCATGTGAGGGGCAGAGAGAGAGGGAGACATGGAATCTGAAGCAGGGTCTAGGCTCCAAGCTGTCAGCACAGAGCCCGACGTGGGGCTTAAGCTCATGAACTGTGAGATCATGATCTGAGCCAAAGTCAGACTTAACCCACTGAGCCACCCAAGTGCCCCACAGTCATAGTTATTTTAAAGTCACTTTCTGACAATTTCAACAAAGAATCATCTCTCTATGCTTGATACTCCTTTGTCTCTTGACAGTGGTTTGGTTTTCTTACTTGCATTTTGTGTCTCTTTTATTACATGCTTAAATATCATTTATAGTACAATAGAGGCTGAGGTAAATACTTCTTTCCAAAAATGGGCTTATTTTTCTGTAAAGTAGTTGGTATGGATAGTTGAGTTAATCTTGTCAGTTGTTGAGCAAGCACTGAGTTTTGTTAATGCTATAGTTACCTTCAGTGCAACCTTTCTGGTTACTCCAGCAGTAGATGGAATAGTCTCTTTGTCCTTGGTGTGGGGCCTGGGATCCTGGAGGGGTTTCAGTCAGTGTTTTTCACTCTCAGCTTTCAATAGTCTCTGCACTGCTAGGTCACGGAAGGACTCTTTCATCATTCTCTTCCTGTCTTGCTTTTTACTCATTCTAGCTGGTTGAGGGTAAGAGTGGATGTGTTTTTGGTTCTGCTAGATAGGCTTGTCTTTTTTTTTTTTTTTTTTTAATAAGTAGGCTCCATGCTCTGCATGCTCTGCATGGAGCCAGCATCGGGCTTGAACTTATAATGCCAAGATCAAGATCTGAGCTGAACTTAAGAGTCAGACACTTAACTGACTAAGCCACCCAGGCGCCCTTGGATAGGCTTCAGTCTTGAGCATTCTTTTGTGTTCTTGGTCTCTGGGTTGAGACTTTGTTAATATTTGTGTCTCAGTCCCCTATGGCAGCAAAATTGTGCTTTGTATCTGTTAGGGTTTTGACAAGACAGAATTTCTAGCCTATGGCCCAGTATTAGATTTCTACTTTGTATTGATACAGGAACCTTGGTTTGAATGGCATTTCTTCTGTCCCTTCTGCAGGGACAGATGGCTTTTGTTTCTGTTTCTTACCCAGAAATAGTGGATCCTTTTTTGGTTGTGCAGCAGGAGAATTTCCTGCCCCTTTCCCTGAGGTGCATGGATTTTACTTAGACTCTCCCAACAGAAGTTGTACATCTTTTCCTGGGTTCTGAAAGTATATACTTTCTTACCTTACCCAGATGACTTAAGATGTTGCCTCATATGAGAGAAGGATCCAGGGAAGTGAACCTCCTTTTAGGTCTATCTCTTGATGGCAGCCAATCCCCATTGACCCACCTGTGCTGTGAGTAGGGACTCCCAGTGGTATCTGCCCTTCGTTTGGCAAAGAGCTTGCAAGTGACAGCAGACTATGCTTGAATCATTTATTCCCAAATATTATAAATGGTCATGGTACTTGCACTTGACTCTTAAATTTGTTAGAATTTTATGCAATTCTTACCTACTTTTATGACAGCTACTTCTCTATAGCAGCCTGGCAAAATGACATAGTTTTGACTGTCCTTTCTTCACAAAGGGGTTTATTATTATCACTCTTAAGGAAATTTAAGTTTCTTGGTTGGCTTGTTACCTCAATTCTCTGATAGGTTCATGAAAGTTTAAAGATTTTGTAGATTATTTGGCTTTTTCTTATTGTTGGGTAGTAACAATGTTCTCTTGTGGCTTTCTATATCCTAGGCACAAGCAGAACTTTAATGATACTTTGGGAATGTTAAAAGTTAGTCAAAAACTAATGGTTTAAAGGAATGCTGGCAATTTCTCTTAGAATGATTTCCTTGGAGGTATGTTGCCTTCTGAGGTAGCTACATCCCTAAACTTCTTTCATTATTCTTTTGACTTAGGGAGGTGACTTTTCTTTAGGGAATAAAGTCAATATTTTTGATTCTTAAAGATCTTTCCCGGGGTGCCTGGGTGGCTCAGTCGGTTAAGCCTCCGACTCCGGCTCAGGTCAGATCTCACGTTCGTGGGTTCAAGCCCCGCATCAGGCTGTGTGCTGACAACTAGCTCAGAGCCTGGAGCCTGCTTCTGGTTCTGTGTCTCCTCTTTCTCTGCCCCTTCCCCTCTCATGCTGTGTCTCTCTCTGTATCAAAAATAAATAAAACACTAAAAAATTAAAAAAAAAAAAAAGATCTTTCCCAAATTAAGAAATGGATAAGCAAAAAGAATATCATGATTTTTTTCAACATCTTTGAGCAACTTATAATTTAAGAAATCACTATAGTAGTTATTCTCCATGGCATTCACATAGCCCAGGGGAACTCAACTCTTGCAGAAAGTTCTACTCCTACTCCAAGGAAGTAATTGATTTAGATAATGTGACTGAATATACTTTAAAAAACTACTTTCTATACTATTTACATTTTTATTTAGAGTTCTGGAGGCTGGAAAAGCAAATGTTATTTTACCAAAAAGTTCACCATCTGGAATAACTCATGTGATTGCCAGTAATGCAAGAATCAAGGCTGAGCAAGAAAAAGACAACTTTAAGGCTCCATTTTATCCAATTCAGTATCTAGGGGATTTTCTTTTAGAGGTAAGTAAACATTTTTGAGTGTTTATTTTATAAAATATTGATATTGTGAAATATGTTAAAAATCAAATTATGTTCTGAATTTTAAAAATACAATGATTAGAAAGCAGTTGACCCTTGAACTGCACAGATCTACTTATAAACAGATTTTTTTTTTCAGTAAGATCGGTATAGTGCTGTAAATGTATTTTATTTATGATATTAACATTTTCTTTAGCTTTATTACAAGAATATAGTACATAATAGATACAAAATATAAAATAATATGCTACTCAGCTACATTATTGGTACGGCTTCTGATCAACAGAGGCTGTTAAGTCTTGATGGGGCGGTGCTAAAAGTTATATGTGGAGTTTGAACTTTGGCATGGAGTATTCTTCCCCCTAATCCCCACATTGTTCAAGGGTTGGCTATAATTAAAGTGACATTTTTAAATGCATTTGCTATCAATTATTTAAATATTTGAGAATATTTCTGATAATGTGAAAGAACTTTGTTAAATTTAAATTTGTGTTATTGAGTCTCTCTTTTAGTTCTCAGTGTTTTAGTGATGTTTACTACAGAATAATTTTAGCATTTTAATGTCAGTATAAATAAAATAGCAGTATCATGTAGTATCACTTGAGAATTTGTAATTTTCCTGTGGGAAAAGAGGAAGCTATTTATAAGGCTGTTCTGTCCTATTCCTCTGCCTCCCTCTTCACACTTTGTGCAAATACCACTTCTTAAGTTGTTTGAATTGAAATAGTCCAGAAGGAATTGTCTGGAGATAAGAAAAGAATTTTTAAGAACGGTCACTCAAGGTAAAAGAGAAACCTCAGTGTGTCTAAAAACTACACTTTGATCTTCTAGGAAAAAGTGGCTTCTTCAGTGTTTACATTTCAATAAATGCTATAACCTTTTACCTAATAATTTGTATGAGAGACCTGGAATCACCCTTGAAACCTTCCTTTCCCTGATTCCCCACATCTTGTCAGTCACCAAATCCTGTTGATTTTATTATCTTAAATAACCACTTGAATCACTGTGCTTTTTTCTTCCTATATCGCATCATATTGAGTTCATTCTCTTTCCCATGCTCTCCTGGATTAGACTTTTAATTACTTGTCTTGTTATTCTACCTTTTAACTCTTGCTAGTTTACGGATTACTCTTAACGGTTTCCTTGTCCATTCTTCTTCATTCAGAAGGAGCTGCCAGCATGCTCTAAAACAACTCTAATAATTGTCACTGTCCTGCTTAATCCTCCATTGGCTTCCCATTGCTTTTAGGATAAAGTCCTAAACTTGTAACATGGCTTAACAGTTCCCCACAGAATCCTTGTCAGTTCTGTTTCAGGTGTCTCCTGCTCTACTTTTCCTGCACTCAATTATACAATAACAAAACTGCCTTCTCCTCTTAAACAGGCTAAGCCACTTCCTACCTCAGTGTCTTCTCAAAAGCTGCTTTTTCTGCTTGAAAAAGCCCTCCCCAGTATTCTGTCACTCCGTGTGCCTGTGTTCTTCTGTCCTTCTGTTCATCATTCAAGTTCCAGTTATAATGATGTCTTTTCAAGGAAGCTTCCCTTATCCCCTTACTAAAATAGGTTCACCTATAATTTTTCTCATAGCATTATTTTACTTTATAGTTCTCACCACATTTGTAATTAATCAACTGGCTTATTACTTGGTTAATGTGTTTTCCCCATCTAAACCAGAAGGACCATGTCAAGATGATGTCTGACTTTTCCATGACTATATCCAAATCATCTTGTACAAAGCCTGGCACATGAGTTCTCAATTTATGTTAGATTAAGAGAGAAATTATGAAAGATCGCTGAGTTTTCTAAGAGTAGATGTAATATATTATTCTGTAATTCCCTTTCCCTACTGAGTAGCAGCAATGTAGATTGGAAATTTGACGTTTTCTCAAAGGATGGATCTGCTTGCACTATGGATGATCTCATTGTCCACGATAATGATAGGTCTTGGAATGGGCATGTGAGCCAGTTTTGATCCATTGTACATGAAGAGTGGTATGTAAGAGTTTCTGGAAAGTGTCTTCATCCTTGTGAAAAGAGAGCCACTAGCAGCTGGCTCCTGCTTTAATGTGAACATGCAATAACATAACCTAAATTATTACTAACAGCTAATTTTTGCCCATGAGGAAAGGTAGCCTTAGGATGAAATCAGCCTTGTAGATCACAAAATATAGAAACAGAATGTGGATCCTTACAGAGACACTTGAGTTGCGGGATCAACCAACGCTAAAACCTTCCTTAGCCTTGGACCACAATACCATTCTTTAAGGTAAAACACAACCATGTTATTTATGTTACTTTGAGTTCATTTTCTATTACTTGTAGGCAAAAGCATCCTATCTGATCTACCTATCTGAACAGTTTAAAGATAGCCTTTACTGTTAACAGAATGAAAGTCATTCTTAACTAGATTAGTAAAAGTAATAATTTTTTCCTATGCAAAGAAATGAATAGAGTGTAAAATTTTGTATGCTTTATCCATAGTCTTATTTTACTGCAGCATTGTGACAGTATTCAGATTCAGTTGTTGAAATGTTAGAAGGCAGCAATAATATACCAAGTAAGAGCAAGCAATCTATAACTTAGATTTGTTTTTCGAGTATATTGTTTTATAAGTTCTGAATTAGGCAGCTGGGAGTTCATAGCCATTTATTCCAAATAAGGATCACTTCTGATGAGAAAATAGTTACCTTTATCACAGTATCTTCTACCACTTTGGCATACAGCATATCACATTCCTTATTAGGTGGATTCTGAAGTGTCCTCCGAGAGTTGCCATGTAAAATGACTGAGCTGAAAGTAACAAAGAATTGTTTTAAAAACAAAAACAAACAAACAAAAAAAAACCTTTGTTTAGCCTGCGTATACTTTTTTGGAAAGCTGCAGAGTAACAGAATATGGAATCTGTTTAGTTCAGAGTTTTGGATCCTTATTGAAGACTTTTGATGTACCAGGCATTATGCTGCAGACTAAGAAAAATAAATAAGACCACATGTCAGACTCCAAGGTGCTTACTCTTTATTTAGTGGTGAAAACAGAACATGGAAACTATTAATTACATTTAGCGTGTAGTGTATATTGTACATTTGCAAATTTAAGTGCAAGGTATAGGTATTTAGAGAAAGAAATGACTAGTGTATCTCAATTGTTTGGCCCAAAGAAGGACTTAAAAAAAGAAGAGAAGATACTTAGGAACACTTAAAACTTACTTTGACTATCAGTCTAAGAAGGAAAGTGAAAAGTGGACCATAGAGAAAGTCAGGGAAATATAATAGGAACAATAGAAAAAACATACACTTTTTGTGGTAGATCAACTAATTTGTAACCCAGATTTATAATTTATTAGTTTTCTGACCATAGGAAAGTAATTTATCCTGAGACTGAATTTTTGTGTGCAACAAAGCTAATACTACTCCTTTTGGTTGTTGTGAAAACTATTAATGTTACTCTAGACTAATATTTATTAAGTGATTACTATGTGCCAGGCTCTGTGCTAAACATTATTCTTTCTTTCTTCCTTCCTCCTTCCCTCCCTCCCTTCTCCATACAGCATGGGCTCTATCTCATGATCCCAATATCAAGAGTCACTTACCCTTTTGACTGAGCCAGCCATGCACTCCTATATATCCTTTATATTGTATTAAATCTCATATTCCTGTGTCTATGTATTACAGTCTCATTTTATAGTTGGCGAAATGAGGTACAGTCATGTTAAATTATTTGTCCATGTTCCTACACCTGGCATGGGTCAGACCAAAACTTTAAAGTCAAGCACTCAATAAAAGACTTCTTTTCTTGAACTCCCTTTCCTTTACTCATTTTGGGTATTATTAGGTTTCCTTAATATTCACCTGATCTCTTTCTGGGTTTTAAAAATACTTAATGCTGTGACCAGTACCAGAACTAGTAGTCAATCATTAGATGTTGAGACACCATTTAAGAATCAGAATATAAATACTAGTTAAGAACAATTTAGAGCACTCTTTATGTACTTATAGTTAAGAACAATTTAGAGCACTCTTTATGTACTTAATCTCTCTGATTCAACATCCCATCTCATGAATTCTTTCAAGTATTGTGGCAAATGCCATGGCTGAATCAAAGAATAAGACCTGGAGACCAGAGCCTATCCATACCTAGTGCAAAACAGTAAACCCCATCAAATACCTGAATCAGAAGCCAGGCCAACTGTTACTGCACACTATGCTGCTGCTCTACTTTTAGATACTAGAGTAATTTACTGAGTAAGTAAGCTTTGGGTCATCTCTTTGGAACATAACATTATACTATACAAAAGAAACTAGACATGACCCTTTTTGCCTAGGTCATATAGGAGACAAACACTTAAGACAATGCCTAGTACGTAGCTGGCACTAAAGAAATGATTATAAAAGAAAAGAAGTGACTATGTACAGATAAATAAAATAATTCCTATATATTTCATTAAAGCACCCAATTGCAGTATTGGTGGTTTGATCATTTGTTTAGCTCTATAAAAATATAGATTACTTTTAAAATCTTGTTCATGTTGTAGTTTATCAGGTTATGATTTTTAATTATTTAATTTATTCAGAGTACTTGCATTATAAATCCTAATTCACAGATCAGTATATAACATCTGAAATAGATACATAAGTAAATATATTCTATTAGAAAACAGTATGTTCTTGCTAGTTGTTAATGATAATGGCGTGTTCTTTTGGATATTCTGTTATACTGGAATCCACGTGGGATTAATTCATTCTGTATTTTAGACATTTCTTGATGATCTGGGCTTAAGGATTTATCCTCCCATTGTCTACCAGGTGAAATTTAAAGCCAGAAACTTACTTTTATCCCACTTCAAGTTGTGCTTGTTCATTCAGAGTACTTTCTTTGATGCCAGGAATAGGAAAGAAGAAAGGTATTCCTTTATCTTAGTTTTCAGCTTTACTTTCCTCAGTAACTGAAGGAAGTCAATCAGGTAAGGTACTCACAGGAATTGTTCTCTGATTAGAAGATTGCAGCCTGTTTAAAGGTCCTCCTGTGTACGTAGGAATCCCAGCACAAGGGAAACGGAACTGAGGACGACACAATAGGCCTTACACATTTCAACTTCTGTCATAATTGTTTTCTAAGAGAACAGTGATTCTTTAGTCTCTGTAAAGGTAGTTAATCTCTGAATACCCTTCCATAAGTGCATCGTCAGATCTGTCGTGAGCTCATCTTGCATCTCTTTATCCTATTAAACTTTTAGAATTCTATGCATAGGTACATATGCACGTGTCTTCATCAGTATGGCTCGGTGGTTTATGAATTCAGCTTAGATTTCTTGGCAAGAGAAATTTTAAATATTTGATATAAGTTAGGTGAAAATGATTGTTGATGGCTGCTCAAGTAAAAGAAGAGCTGTAAATTGATCTACTAAGCCCCTTTTTCTCTTTGTATGCAGTAGACTTGCAAATGAGAACTCTTTCCAGTAAAGAGCTGAAAAATAATCTGGGAAGTAATCTATCTGAATCTTTCCTATCTGTTATACCATTAACTTGGACAGGAACTAGATAAAATATTTGTGTTCATGATTATTCATAAAAGAGATTGATTGTTACTAGACCAACAAAGCATTACAATTTTTGGAGATACACAGAAATCACTTATTATTCAGGGCCTATGTTTTGAAGTTTTTTTCTTAAAAGAATTTATTGGTAATAACTTCTGATTTAGGAGAATGCATTTTACTTATTAACTACTAAAGGATTTTGCAATTATAGATAAAGTTGGCTAACATAAAAAGTACATAATTTTGAAATTATACTGATTGTCTGAACCATTTTTATATACATACAGAAAGAAATTCAGAATGATGAAGATTCCCAGACCAATTCTGTTTGGAATAAACATTTCAATCTGGAAAAAAGCAAAGATTTCTGGAAGGATAGGGATCTTGAAATGAAAGGTGCCTTAAAAGAGAGCATGCGTAGAAGCCAGGTAAAACACTATGGGCCAAAAATGTACATTTCTGGTTCTTTTTTTTTTTATGATTTTTATTTAATTTTGAGAGACAGAGACAGACAGTGTGAGCAGGGGAGGGTCAGAGAGAGAGGGAAACACAGAATCTGAAGCAGGCTCCGGGCTCTGAGCTAGCAGTCAGCAGAGTCCAATGCAGGGCTCAAACCCACGAACCATGAGATCATGACCTGAGCCAAAGTCAGACGCTTAACCAACTGAGCCACCCAGGCGTCCCCACATTTCTGGTTCTTACGTAATTGTTTGAGATGAAATATATGGAGAAATAATAGAAATTTTGGAATCAGAGCTAGTATTTGAACCCAGATCTTTGTTTTATTGTCTGTGACTTGAGCTTGTCAAGATATTGCCTCATGTCTCTGTTTTCAGACTCTTATTGCAATAATGCACGCATGCATATAGAAACACACAGTTCCTATATGTATGTGCTCTCAGCACATGATAATTACTTAAAATTCCCCTGTATGTTTAATATGGTTGTGTTATAATCTTATAAAGTATTTTTATCTGTCAGCAATATGTATATTCATAATTCATGATCTGAAGTCTAGTATTTTGCTGCATGGAGAACAAAATTTTTTAATGATACAGATGAATTCTATTTAAAAAAAATTTTTAATGTATTTAGTTTTGAGAGACAGAGAGAGACAGCGTGAGCAGGGGAGGGTCAGAGAGAGAGGTAGATACAGAATCTGAAGCAGGCTCCAGGCTCTGAGCTAGCTGTCAGCACAGAGCCCGGTGTGGGGCTCAAACCCACAAACCATGGGATCATGACCTAAGCCAAAGCCAGACGCTTAACTGACTGAGCCACCCAGGTGCCCCAGATGAATTCTATTTAGATTAAATAAGGAAAATAAACAGAAGTACTTTGAACTTGCAGCAATAAAACATGCCTTAAAGAAGCATATATGTGGCTCTAATAAAATTTTTCAAATAGCAGCAACCAAAAAAAGGCATTCTTAGTTTTATCCTAGAACAGCTAATGTTTAAGTATGCTCAATTTCATATTGTGCTTTATAAAACAGACTCTTTTGATGTACCAAGTCATTTACATAGTAATTATTATTACTTAACCTAAAATATTTCTAAATGTGACTAGACAGAAATTAAAAGTTTTATTTTCACTCTATCTGCCAAAGATTTTACAAAGAGAATTTAAAGAAGTATTTGGTACTTCATAAAATCAACAGTACCTTAAATTATATATGGAGAGATTAGATAAAAGTTTACAAAGGATTAAAATATTAATGTATTTTTTTCTGGCTTTTCCAAAATATAATTGATATTTATGTGATTTATAAGACTAGCTACATGTACATGGTCTTAATAGGAAGGTTTTTGAGTTAATCTATGAAACATGCATTATAAACCACAGTATAAAAACTTTGACATACAGAAAGAAATGTAAAATGATGGAGTTACTAAAATAAACTTCATTTTTATTTAACATGGAAACAAGAATCAAATGGAGATTTTGTGAAAGATATGGAAATTAAGAAAAAGACATCAATTTATATTTCTATAAAATTCAGGTAGAAATTTATATTTTTAAAAATAAGTTTCTGTGTAGAAAAAAACAGACTCTTACATATAGAGAACTGGTGATTCTCAGAGGGGAGGTGGGTGGCAGGATCAGTGATAGAGGTAAAGTGTACTAAAGAGTACACTTACCATGCTGAGCACTGACTAATGTACAGAATTGTTGTATGTTATATAATGAATATATATAATTTAGAATGCTTGTATAAATACAACTTTGTATAGTATAATAAATAAATAGTATGGTTTTGATACTTCTTACTGTTTATTATTAAACCTATGTTCTATAAAAAGATTTTTTTGAGATTTTTTATT
This sequence comes from Suricata suricatta, assembly GCF_006229205.1. Lineage (NCBI taxonomy): Eukaryota > Metazoa > Chordata > Mammalia > Carnivora > Herpestidae > Suricata > Suricata suricatta. The sequence continues at coordinate 68,835,820 of NC_043705.1, forward strand.
GGATATGCCTAGAAGTCACAAGATCCTATTGATCTTTAGTCTAAAATTATTTTTACAAATATTTGGAAAAATAAAATAATGGAGATAACGTAATTGTGTTTTGACTAATCGTATGACAAATGGCGGTGGGGGTAGGGGTTGGGGATGAGAAGCAGATCCCAAGAAAGACTAAATTAATAAAAGCACCTACATGAAATGTATATGTGAACATAATATAAATCTTTGGGAACTAAAAATGCATTTCTCTGCTTTATCTTAACGTAACTAAGATGTAATATAATTCACGGCTCTAACATAGTTCACCGCATGCATATGTTATGGAAAACCTGCCTTCCTCAGTGGGCGTTTCTGTTGTGACTTGCATTGGTTGTGTCAAGGCTATGTTTCATCCACAGTCTAACTAAAGTATTCTTACATACACATAGAAAGAAATGCAAAATCATGATGAAGATGGTAACGTTAGTTCTCTTTTGACCGACCATCACAAGAAAGAAAAATTCAGAGATTCCAGTAAAGATCTGAAATTTGTTAAAATGAGAGATGTCTTAGGAAGGCACACATGTGGAAGTCAGGTAAGACCTTCTAAATGAAAAATAATTTGTATTTTACAACTCTTTTCTAAATTTACCATATTTATAAATTGCTCCTTCTAAATTACATTATAAAAATGTTTATAAGGCATTTGTATACAGTTCTTAACAGAATGCAAAACCAATTATGTTTGCACTTGCTAGGCTAAGAAATAAAAGAGCATTACCAGTTTTATAAGATTCTGCTGGGTGTCATTTCTAAACTGTCCTTTTTCTCCCTCTTACCCACAGATAACCTCTATCTTGGCATTCATGTTATTTTTTTTTCATTATAGTTTTGCCAGCTATGTATTTATAATTTATAGTATTAATAGTCTTCTGTGACGTTTTTCTTTTTTCTTGCTTTTTTGCTAGTGTATATAATGTTTATTGATTCACAACTCTATATTTTTAAGAATTTTTTTAATGTTTATTTTTGAGAGAGAACGTGTCATTGTGGGAGGGGCAGAAAGAGAGGGAGAGAGAGAGAGAGAGAGAGAGAGAGAGAGAGAGAGAGAGAAGTCCAAGGAACCTCCAGATTCAGTGAGGAGCCCACAGCCTGACTCGGAGCTCAATCCTGCCACTGTGAGATTACAACCTGAGCCAATATTCAGAGTCGGGACACTCAACCAACTGACCCACCCAGCCTCACAACTGTATCTACTTTATTTATTTATATAGGTATATTGGGTTTTCATTTTCTTGGTGTGTGTTTGATTGCTTGGTTTTTGCAGTTATGAACAGTTGTGCCTTGAACAGTGTGAACATTTTCTTATATGACTCTTGGCACACATGTTTAGGAGTTTCTCTAGCTTAGGATATGTTCTTTGGAGTAGATTTGCTGTGTGTAGTGGTAGTAGGTAATGCTCATCTGTTTTCTAAAAACGTTTTACTAATGTACACCCACTTTAACAATAGATGAGATTTCCTCTTGTAAAACACTATTATTTTTTACATATGGTGTACTTGTGTTAGAAGACAGACCCTGGAGGGGCTTGTGGGTGGCTCCGTCGGTTAACCATCCAACAGCAGCTCAGGTTATGATCTCGCAGTTCGTGAGTTCAAGTCCTACATCGCACTCTGTGCTGACAGCTCAGAGCCTGGAGCCTGCTTCGGGTTCTGTGTCTCTACTTCTCTTCTGCCTCTCCACTGCTTGTGCTCGCTCGCTCTCTCTCTCTCTCTCTCTCTCTCTCTCTCTCTCTCTGTCTCTCACAAAATGAATAAAGTTAAAAAAGAAAAAAAGACTCTTGAGTTTGTGTAGATTTTGTAATACATATCATTCATACTGAGATTTAATTGTGGCCTACTTGTAGAAGGAAATTAAGAAAAAGGATGAAGATATTCAAAGGAGTTATACATTGAGGAAAAAACGCAAAAAAGGAAATGAAAGAGATTCCAGGAAAGACACTAAACGTCACAAAATTAAAAGTACCTCAAGAAAGCACATATATAGAGATCAGGTAAAACTTTGTAAGCTAAGCTAAACAGTTCATTTTTTCTGGTTCTCCCATAATAAAATCTAGACATAGAATCTTATTTTTAATATTGCTTGCTGTGTCAAATATAACCTGCACATCCTATGAAAAAATTGTCTTCACTTGATCCAGTGTAATATTCATAACTAATGTTATAATTAACTTTGGTTTATAAGGAAAGTCTTCTTATATGCATACACAGAAATTTGAATTAATAGCCAAGATACTAAAATGTATTATCTTTTGTCTAAGTGTCACAAAAAAGAAAAAGAAACAAAGGTTCTGAAAAAACGCTAAACTTCCTATGAAAAATACCTTAAGATTACATGTGGATGTAGTTTGGGTAATACATTCCTAATCTAAATGTTTTTTGTCTTTCTCTTTCCTGAGATAATACTATTTTTAATAAGATAGCTTGTCTTTCTAATGGGATCCTTCTCAAGTTAATTTTTCTAGGGTACAAATTAATGTAAAATATTGCATGTTTATATACTATATTCAGAAGGATCTTCAGAAAGATGATAAAGGTAGACAAATAGTGAATCATGTTGCGTGACCATGGCAATAAAAGGGAGACGCAGGGGAGAGATTCCAGGAAAGATTAGGACCAGGTTAAAAGGAAAATTTCCCTAGGTAAAACTTTCCAAATTAAAATGTTTCCTTTTTTAAACTATTTTTATGAAATACAATTGTAAGGATCTTTGTTGAGGTTAATGCTTCATGAATGAGTTTTTCTTGTATTCTTTTGTTCATGATGATACTTATATTTGTGCTGATATTGCTTTAGTACACTGTCTAAAGTACTTTTACATGTATGCAGAAAGAACTGAAGAATTCTCTTTTTGCTGATCGTGCCAAAGAATCAAAACCCAAGGATGTCAGGACAGATGTGGATATTGTTGAAATAAAAAATGACTTAAGGAAGCACATATATAGAGCTCAGGTAGAACTTGCCATGCTAAAAATTTCTTTAGTTTCATTTCTTTAGTGTAACCAAAATATAACAATAATAGTAATAATCATTATTATATATAATGTAAAATTTTCTTAGTTTCTTTGTTATGAACAGTAATGCACTTGGACATTTATTAAATAGGCTGAATTCTGTGCCATTTATAGCTCAGTGATGCTAAAAATAAATTAGATATTTCTAAACTGTTGTATCTCGGTGCTGTAATGCTTGCTAGCCTGATATTACAGGATGAGGGCTGGATTGATGGCCTTTGTTCTGGGTCAGCCTCAGTTTTACACAGCCCTTGAGAGTTTGGGGGGAAGGGCTTTCTCAGTGATCATCTTGTATCTAAAACTCATATAATCAGAATATTATCTCTTTTTATGTTGGTTACATTTTTCCAGTCTAATCTTTGAAACAAATACAGAATTATAGTTATTTTATTTTATTTTATTTTATTTTTCCCCTCGACCCCACCCCCCAAACGAATTATAGTTATTTTAAAACAGTGGAAGAAGATTGTTACTATATAGAAAACGTGACTACATTTTTTCTATGGACTTTTATACAAAATGGTCTCTCCATTTATATCTCTATTAAAACACTAAGGACAATGGCTAATTCATTTCTTCAAAGTGAATATGACTTGAATTTCTAAGTTATTTTAGTTTAGAAAGAGAAAATAGAGAATGTTCATACTCTGGAGAGTGCTGTTACCTTACAATGATGAAAGTCACTGGTCTGAGTAAATGTGTATCAGTATCAGATCAATTACAGCTTTTAATATGCTCCTGAGTCTATTCTGTACGTTTGCCCAAGGTTTTACTTTCTTCTATACTGAAATGTATTATTCTACCTAAGAAAAAAAAAATGCTTAATTTTGGTAATATGGTTGCTATTTTGTAGGCTATCAGATACAGCTGCATTAGAATAGATAAACAACCAGTGTACAATATTGAGGTAAGGGGCTTGGAGCAGGGTGGTGATGGAGGCAAAAAATAAGCTTTATATTTTTTAATTTTTAGTTCTTTTGAATATGTTGTCTGTACAACAAAGCTTGCCATCAAATGTGAAATGTACTTTCTCTAATCATTATAGAAAAAGAAAAGTAATACTCTGTCAAAGGTCCAAAAAAATTGTATATGGTACTAAAAACTGATCATGAGAATTAAAAACTTAACTTGTGCTCATCATAGATGAGTTAAATACCCCTGTTCCCACATTGCACAGCTTTTATGATTACTACTTCCAGATTAAATATTCAATATTATATTTGTGAAAGTACATTATTTCCTTTATATTATTCATTCCTTTACAGTTTATTTCATGTAGTCTTTCACAGTATTTTTAACTCTCTGCTGGTTTCAATATAGTTCTGTTTTGACCAAGGGGAATGTATTTCATTGAACTCTTGGAGTTATATTAATGTCTGTCTTCAGAGTGATTGTGACACAATAGCAATTGTATTTTTTGCAAATATTGATTGAGCTTGATGATATCAATATATTTAGTGTATCTTAATAGATATATTTGCTTATAAGTTTAAAGAAAACCAGAAAATGGTTTTGCACCCAAAGAACTGTGTGTAGTTGTAGCTCTGAGGTCTCCTCATTACCAGCCATACTTTCTTTGTAAATGCCTTTTAATGTTTTCTTTCAATGGTAGTATTTCCCCTTACTATTTAAGGCAACAGAGAACAATAAATAAATCAATGTATATTTATATATATATGCATATATACTTTGTAGTACCTTATAGTTATAAAACACATTCATATAAATAATCTTTTTGAACCACCTTATAATACTGTAAAGTCATGAGGGCAGGAATTACGTTCTTTTTACAGATAAGAAAATTAAGTCTCCCTACTAATTGAATTTGCTCCTAAAATTTTTCTTCTTTTGAGGCATAGAATCTTTTTTTTTTTTTAGGTTAAAAATGCTGAATTTCCCAGAGGTGTATTAAATTTAATTGAAAGTCTCATAGAGGGACAGTTTTTTAAAGAGGCAATTGAAGAGCTTTCTTCGTTACAAGCACATTATATCCCGCCTGTATGCCTTCTTCATGCTCTTCTAGAGAACATTCTACAGGTAAGAGCAGTCTTAGAGGTTTATAATCTTTCAGAGAATGTTAAAATATGAACATTCTCACTTTTTGTATATTTACAGTTTGTCTTTACGATATTCCCCCCATTTTTTTAAATTTTATTTATTTATTTATTTATTGAGAGAGAGCACAAGTTGGGGAGGGGCGAAGAGGCAAAGAGAGAGGGACCGAAGATCTGAAGTGGACTCTGCCCTGACAGCAGCAAGGCAGTGTGGAGCTTGAACTCCTGAACTGCGAGATCATTACCTGAGCAGCCAGAGTCGGTTGCTCAGCCAGCTAAGCCACCCAGCTGCCTCTCCCTCATTTTAATAGGAAATGCTGTAGCCATATATTTCTATCCTTTATTGTGTGTGTGTATTTTGTATTTAGAGTTGTTATAAAACACTCAGTAAAAATTCACAATTTACTTAATACTAGTCACATAGCACTAACACACCAATCGGAGAAAAAATGGGACCTTAAAGGATTTATATGAATTCAAAATTACACAGCAAGGACTGGGTGTCACAAAAGAGAGCACTGATTAGCTGCTTTGGGACCGTCTCACAGGAGTTATTTGCCTTGCTGAGTTCACCAGGATCCAGGCCATTGCCTTCACTCTTAGACGTCTACAGCCTGATCTTGGTTGTATCCCAGAATCCATCCAAATTGAGAAGGTGTAATTATGCTGATTATATCGTGGGGCTTAAAAAACACAATTACCTGGTGCAGGATGTCAGAAAAGAGCATCATTGTCAGTAATCATGGTCTTCACTGTGTGAACTATTTTACAAATGCACTAAGGAAATTGAGTCTTTGTGCAATCCTTCAATACTGGTTTGGGATGGGAGAAGTATATTCTACTGCTGCTCTGGAAAAGGACAGTATGACTTTAGACTGGGTGGTGCAGAAGAAGGTCCAGAGGGAAGAGGGATGCTACTTCCCTTCGGGGTTCCTCCTGGGAAATCCCACTCTTGAGCTAGGAGGCCGCACGTTTGTGGAGGCGCGGATTCCCGCAGGAGAAACCAGGTGGGAGCATGGCTCTCCTGCAGGCACAAGGTTGATTTCCCGTAAGGACTATAGGACTGGGTGTCAGATCTCTCTTATGGTCCCATCGAGGCCGGGACTTGAGATGGCAGGCCATTTATTTTTTACTTTGAAACTATTTTCTAGGTTACTACTCTGAATGATCTACTTTCTTAGAATCTCAAAGATACTTTTCTCTTAGGAAAAATTTATTTGATTTTTTTCCTGTGGCAGTAAAGTAACTAATATGAAAATCTGATAACAATGATCAGAAAAGCCATTTGTACAGTGATACCAGTTTTATTCATAGTACACACAGACAATAAACATATTCCTTAAACTGTGAAAACCACTAAAAACAGCTTTTCAAAGGTAGCTTTCTAATTCTGTTCTTCATCGCAGTGCCAATTTGAGAACAACAAACCTAAGCTATATCAGATTAATATTGGTGATAACTAAGCATCCTACATGAAAAGCTTCTTACCTCTAATTCCTTGCAGGTCATATTTGGGCACTCTTCATCTCTAATCATGAAAAGTAGAGTGGACATTTCATATAAGTTATTCTCAATAGCTGGGATTACCTAATGTAGAGAAACATATTTAGTTGCATATCTCAGTTGCCGTATTTAACTAGTTAAATATGATAACTTCCAAATACATCTATTTGGGAAGAAGTGTTAGGTCATGGTTATTACAGTTTTAGGCTGGAGTAACTGGTAAAAGTGTAATTTTAGCTATAGTGTATTATTTGTTTTTTTTTTTTAATTATAGGATAACATAGATACATTTTCTGGCCGATACTTTGATATATTGTCTGCTCTTCTTCACCTGCATCCTCCTTGGAAGTCCCCGGCCATGTCAAGATACTACTTAGAGCTGTTTCAGTGTCCAACTTGTATGAAAGGAGCATGGTCTCTAATAGAAGTGCTTATCAAGTAAGTAGTTTGACAAGAGAGGATGGTAAATTTTATCTCATATTGCTATATATGTTTTAGATAAAAATGAAAGAAGCACATTTCATGTTAGAAAAAGTTTATGTGGGTATATAATATGTTTATTGTATTTCTTGTAAAACTCTCATAAAAAGGTCAGGCCTAGATTGGTCATATTTGTCATTTAGTTTCTTTACAAAAGAACGAAGTTTAATGAATACATATAGGAAAAGCAAATCATTATTTGATTTGATTTTTTAACAAAATAATAAGTGTTTATATTTGAAAATCTAATTAAAATTTATTTAATATGGGTATCAATTTTTGATCATCAAAAGTGTAAACATTTGTGTCTGTATATATTCTCTCTTACAGAATTTTTTGTTATTTTTTTAGGTAGCTAGCTAGCTAGCATGTCTCTTCATGTTTTCTTCCCAGATTGTTCCTTTGTCTTGAAAATGTTTTTCTGGAAATCCTTTCTATTTCTCTATCTTTCTACCAAACTAGGAATTGGGTTTTTTTTGTTTTTTTTATTTTGTTTTTCTTTTTTCTCTGGTAGTTCCCTGTATCTGATAGCCTGCTTTTGATTGGGAAGTCCTTCCTTATCCACGTGTTCTGTTTTAGGGCTCCATCATGGCAAGAGAAGGATACTTGACTAGCTAGGCAAAGGCTAGACCTTTGATTATCTCTTTGAGATTATAAAGATATAAAGGTTGTGATATATTGGAAGTGAACTAATCAACTAGCTACCATGCATTTTATTAATTCTTTTAACAAGTGTTTATTGAATACTTATTGGGAGCCAGGTACTGTGCTACATACATACACTCTAGGTATAAAAAAATAAAAATAAAAAAACAGTTCCTTCACTTTTTAAAAAAAATGTTTATTTTTGAGAGAGAGCATACATACTCATATGAGCAGGGGAAGGGCACAGAGAGAAGGAGATCAGAATCTTAGGTTCCCGCTGTCATCTCAGAGCCCTCCAAAGGCTGGAACTCAGGAACCGTGAGATCATGATCGGAGCTGAAATCAACCAACTGAGCCACCCAGGAGCCCATTCCTTCACTTTTGAAGGTGACTGAGATTTAAACACAATTCTAAAGCAACAGTACTAGTGCAGCGTTTGTATAGAATGTAAGGATATATGGGTTATGTGGCTGACATCCTTTCTAATTTACAAATCTCCATTTTCCTTTACTGCCATTGTCATCATTTAAAAAGCCCTCATGGCTTCATATGTAAACTACTGCAATACCTGCTTTATTGATCTTGATTCTACTGTTTCCCCTTTATCTTCCAAGGTACCTTAGTATACTCTTACCAAAGTAATGTTGCCATTTCCCAGATAAAAGTTTTCCATTAACTGACACATCACTTACAGGAGACAGTTGAAATTCCTTAGGAAAACATGTAAGACCTTTTGTGTTTAAATGCTTTACATGTCTTTTCATTATTTTCCCAAATGTGCTCTGTAACTAAACTAATTTCATTTCCTATCCCTTTAGTCTTATGTTCTTTCTGCCTAAATGTACCTCTATTCCTGAACCCCATGAATATTTGGCTTTCTCTGACTTACATGTTTCATTTAACATTATACTGTGTGGATCCATCCATGTTGTTGCACATGTCAAGGATTTTTGTTTTTTTCTGTTTCTGTTTTTTTGTTGTATGGCTGAGTAGTACTTCATTGTAAAGAAATTCCTTCATCTTTGGATGGATACTTGGGTTGCTTCCATACACTGGCTGTTGTAAATAATGCTGCAATAAGCAATGCATCTATCTTTTCCAATTAGTGTTTTTATTTCCTTTGGGCCCACGTACACAGGAGTGGAACTACTGAATCCTATGGTTATATGTGTTTTTAATATTTTGAGGAACCTCCATCCTATTTCCCACAGTGGCTTCACCAGCTTGCATTAACAACAACTGTACGAGGGTTCCTTTTTCTCCACATCCTTGCCAGTGTTTGTTGTTCCTTGAGTTTTTGATTTTGGCCATTCTGATAGGTGTGAAGTGATATCATTGTAGTTTTGATTTGCATTTCCCTAATGATGAGTGATGTTGAACATCTTCTCAAGTGTCTGTTGGCCATCTGGATATCTTTGAAGAAATGTCTGTTCATATCTTCTGCCCATTTTTAATTAGAGCATCTGGTTTTTTGGATGTTGCATTGTGTAAGTTCTTTATATATTTTGGCTCTTGGCCCCTTATCAGATATATCATTTGCAAATATCTTCTCCCAGTCAGTAGGTTTTTTTTTGTTTTGTTTTGTTCATGGTTTCCTTTGCTAGGCAAAAGCATTTTATTTTGGAACAGTTACAGTAGTTTAATTTTGCTTTTATTTTTCTTGCTTAGGGGACATAGCTAGAAAAATGTTTCCACAGCTGATGTCAAAAAGATTACTGCCTTGAGCGCCTGGGTGGCTCAGTTGGTTAAGCGTCTGACTTCAGTTCAGGTCATGATCTCGTGGTCTGTGAGTTCGAGCTCTGCATTGGGCTCTATGCTGACAGCTCGGAGCGTGGAGCCTGCTTTGGATTCTGTGTTTCCCTCTCTCTGTGCCCCTCCGCTGCTGGCACTCTGTCTATCTCTTTCTCTCAAAAATAAATAACATTAAAAAAAAAGATTACCGTCTATGTTTTCTTCTAGGAATTTTATGGTTTCAGATCTCACATTAAGTCTTTCATCCATTTTAAGTTTATTTTTGTGTATGGTATATATCTCATTCCTTAGCATTTAGCTGTCCAGTTTTCCCAACGTCATGTGTTGAAAAGACTTTTTCTCGCATATTCTTGCCTTTTTTTTTTTTTGCCATAGATTAATTGACCGCATAATTGTGGGTTTCTTTCTGGGCTTTATATTCTATTCCATGGATCTATGTGTCTCCTTTTATGTCAGTACCATACTGTTTTTGATTACTACAGCTTTGTACTATATCTGGAAATCAGCGATTGTGATACCTCCAGTTGTATTCTTTTTTTTAATAATTTTTTTTTTAGTTTGTTTATTTTTAAGAGACAGTGCACGTGGGGGACAAACAGAAAGAGAGGGAGACACAGAATCTGAAGCAGGCTCTAGGCTCTGAGCTGTCAGCACAGAGCACAACATGGGGCTTGAGCCCACAAACTGCAAGATCATGACCTGGGCTAAAGTTGGACATGTAACCAACTGAGCTTCTCAGGCACTCCTAGCTTTATTCTTTTTAAGATTGCTTTGAGTGTTTGGGGTCCTTTTTGGTTCTATTTTAGTATTTTTCTATCTTTTTGAAAAATCCTCTTGATAGTTTGGTAGGGATTGCATGAAATCTGTAGATTGTATCTAATAGTACAGACATTTTAAGGATGTTGATTCTTCCATTGCATGAGCATGGAATATCTTTCCGTTTCTTTGTATCATCTTCAGTAATGCTCATCAATGTTTTATAGTTTTCAAAGTACAGTTCTTTCACTTCCATGGTTGAATTTATTGCTAGGTACTTAATGCTTCCTGGTACAATTATGAATGGAATTGTTTCCTTAATTTTTCTTCCTACCACTTCACTACTACTAGTGTACAGAAATACAGCAGATTTCTGTATATTGATTTTGTATCCTGAAACTTGAATAAATTCATTTATCAGTTCTAATTGTTTTTTGGGTAGAGTCTTTAACATTTTCTTTTTTTTGTTTTTTAGTTTTTTTGATGTTTGTTTATTTTTGAGAAAGAGAGCATGAGCAGGGGAGGCACAGAGAGACAGGGAGACGCAGAATCCAAAGCAGGCTCCAGGCTTTGAGCTGTCAGCACAGAACCCAACACGGGGCTTGAACCATGACATCATGACCTGAGCCAAAGTCAGACGCTTAATTGACTGAGCCACATAGGCACCCCTAACGTTTTCTTTATGTAGTATTACATCATCTGTCAATAGTGAAAGTTGTCCTTCTTCCTTACCAATTTGGATGCCTTTTAGTTCTTTTTCTTGTCCAACTGCTGTGACTAGGACTTCTAATACGATGTTGAATAAAAGTAGTGAGACTAGACATCCTTGTCTTGTTCCTGACCTTAGGGGGAAAGCTTTCAGTTTTCCACTATTAGGGAAGATGTTAGTTGTGGGTTTTTCATAAGTGACTTTTATTATTTTGGGGTATATTCCCTGTATACCTACTCTGTTGAGGGTTTTTGTCATGAATGGACTTTGTACTTTATGAAATGCTTTTTCTGCATCTGTTGAAAAAATCATAAGGTTTTTATCTTTTCTCTTGTCGATGTGATGTATCATATTGAGTGATTTGTGAGTATGTTGAACCACTCTTGCATCCCCTGAATAAATCCCACTTGATCGTGGATGTATTGTTAAATTTGATTTGCTAATACTTGGAGAATTTTTACATCTTTGTTTATCAGTTACTGGCCTATAGTTTTCTGTTTTTCTGTGATGTCTTAATCCAGTTTTGGTATTAAGGTAACGCTGGTCTCAGAATGGATTTGGAAGCTGTTTTTCCTCCTCTGTCTTTTGAAATAGTTTGACAAGAGTAGGTTTTAAATTGTCTTTAAATATTTGGTTGTATTCAGCTGCAGAGTCATCTGGTCCTGGACTTTTGCTTGTTGAGAGATTTACTGATTCAGTTTCATTGCTAGTTATCAGTCTGTTCAATTTTTCTGTTTCTTTCTGATTCAGGAATTTATCTATTTCTTTTAGGTTGTCCAGCTTGTTGGCATATAATTTTTCATAATATTTACTTATAATCCTTTGAATTTCCTCTGCTTATGATAGTCATTTCTCCTGTTTCATTTCTCAATTGATTTGAGTTCTGTCTCTCTAGTTTTTCAATTTTGTTCGTCCTTTCAAAGAATTATCTCCTGGTTTCATTAATCTGTTATTTATTTATTTATTTAGTATCTATTTTATTTATTTCTGCTTTATTCTTTATGACTTCCTTCTTTTTGCTGGCTTTAGGCTTGGTTGTTCTTTTTAGGTTTAAAGTTGTTTTTTTGAGATATTTCTTTTGAGGTAGGCCTATATTGCTATAATCTTTCCTCTTAGAACAGCTTTTGCCATATCTCAAAGATTTTGGGCCATTGTATTTTCATTTTAATTCATCTTCATGTATTTTTTTATTTCCTCTTTAATTTCTTGGTTGGCCCATTCATTTTTTAATATCATGTTATTTAATGTCTATGTATTTGTGTTCTTTCCAGATTTCGTTTTTTGGTTCAATTCTAGTTTTATACTATGTGGTCAGAAAAGATTCAGGATATGATTTCAGTCTTTTAGAATGTGTTGAGACTTTATTTGTAGACTAGTATGTAATCTCTTCTGCAGAATGTTCTGTGTACATTTGAAAAGAAGGTGTATTTTGCAGTTTTTGGATGGAATGTTCTGAATATATGTGTGAGACCCATCTGGTCCAATATGTCATTCAGTGGTACTATTTCCTTGTCGATTTTATGTCTGATCTATCCACTGATGTAAGTGGGCTGTTAAAGTCCCCTACTGCTATTGTATTACTTTCTATTTCTTCCTTTATGTCTGTTAATAGTTGCTTTATATATTTGCAGGGCTCCCATGTTGGGTGCATAAATACTTATGGGTGTTATATCTTCTTGGATTATTCCCTTTATGGTTATGTGGTGTCTTTTGTCTCTTGTTATAATCTTTGTTTTAAAGTCTGTTTTGTCTGGTATAAGTATTGCTACCCTAGCTTTCTTTCTGCTCCATTTGCATAATAAATGTTTTCCCATCTCTTCACTTAAATGCTCAGTTTTAAACATCTCTATGCTTAGTGCTTAATACAATATCTGGAACATAATAAATGTTTAGATGAATTAATTGATGCAATAAGAGGTAGAATTACAAGTAGACTTGTTAATAAAGAAATACCTAGATTTCATTTTACAACAATTGGGTTCATTGGGAGTCAGAAAGAAGGTGTCTAAGGAAGTGGTGGACATATGGATGAACCGGATAATATTAGCCTACTTGTAAATATGTTTGCAATATTCCATAATATACATATTTTTTTCTTTGTTCGTTTTAAATGAAATATACCTTGGTATCCAGCTCTGGCAGTTTTCAGATAATTATATAGGCATGGAACATCTTCTAGAAGAGATTTGAGTGTTAAATATGATTAAATTTAACAGTCATTCACAGGGGCGCCTGGGTGGCTCAGTCGGTTAAGCACCCAACTTCAGCTCAGGCCATGATCTCACGGTCTGTGGCCGAACCCCGCCTCAGGCTCTGTGCTCACAGCTCAGAGCCTGGAGCCTGCTTCAGATTCTGTATCTGCCTCTCTCTCTGCCCCTTCCCCGCTCGTGCTCTGTCTCTCTCTGTCTCAAAAATAAAATAAAACTGTAAAAAAAAAGATTACAATTCAAGTCCTCACTTGCATAAGCCACATTTCACGTGTTCATCAGAACATATCCCATCACCACCGAAAGTTCTCTTGGACAGGACAGCTGTAGTAGAGGAAAAGAAAATAAACATTAAAAATTTTTAAGTGCACATTTATTTATTTTGAGAGAGAACACACTCATTCATGCACAAGTGCAGGGGAGGGGCAGAGAGCGAGAGAAAGAATCACAAGTAGTCTTTGTGCTGTCAGCACAGAACCCAATGGGGGGGGCTCAATCCCACAAACTCAATCATGACCTGAGCCAAAATCCAGAGTCAGATGCTTAACCGACAGAGCCACCCAGGCGCCCCAATATTAAATTTTTTAAACTCTTAAAAAATAGCCCTAAATGACCCTCATTTTACTAAATAAGAACAACAAATAACCTTGACTGAGAAGAGAACTATAAAAAGTATTATAAGAGACTGTAGCTGATGATCTGAATCGGAAGTGTTTAATTAAATACATAATCTTTTGGTCTTCATGAATAAAATAAAGAATAGAGTACCATTTGGCTATTAAATATTACAATCATTGAAACATAGAGAAATTAGATCTTTATTACTAAAAATTGAAATATCATGAGATACTTGACATGGTTTGATTTTTAAAGGAAGAAAATACACTAATAAAATTTTGTTGATTAGCTTTATAGTTTTTGAAGTGTAAAATGTATTAGAATTCTAATAATACTCTGAAAGAAATATTTTGTCCACAGAATGTTCATTGAAATGCTTGTATGTTACAAGGTATTGGGTTCATGTTTTTCAGGTCTTGTCTTTACAATGAAAGTTTTTGTCATCAAATTTCGAAAAATATTATTGGCAGTAAGGTGCTCCACCTGACCCTGCTCAAATTTTTCTTTAATTTAGTGGAAAGTGAAGTGCGACATCTGAGCCAAAAGTAAGTATAATCACAAAGAAAAATTTTTCTATATTTATATGTTTCTATGTATTCTTTTTCTAATTCATGTACATCTAAAAAGTAACCTTATTTTCAGGTTTAAAGTAGATTTGTTTTTAAAACATGGTTGCAGACATAGTCCTTCAGTGGCAGTAAAGTTTTTTATGTTCTTTATATGGCTTTAATCCACATTTTTGTTTTTCACTAACTTAGACATTTGGATAGGTAAGATTTCATTCTTTTTTTCAGGGTTTATGTATTGTTTTAATTCTTAAGTAATCAAATACCTAAGTGAAAATTCTACTGGGTTTTTTAACATTGAATCTATAATATCCATGATAAATTTTGTGTATGTTCTAAAATATGCAGTTAGATGACTGTGCTTGTTGGTCATTGTGTTGACTTATGACCATTATTTTGTATAGTGTTCTTTATTATAATTATGTTATAATCCTTATATATTATGCCCTTTCTATATTTAGAAATTGCTAGATCTTTTTGTATTATGGCAAAAGGTATTATGCCTTATAACTGTTGTGATCAAGTTGGCATAAAAATATACTTTGATTCATATTTTCATTAGGTTGTATGACTGGTCAGATTCTCAGAATCTGAAAATAACAGGAAAGGCAATTCTTCTTGAAATCTTTTGGTCAGGAAATGAGGCCTCTGGGCTTTTGACCAAACCAGTAAATATGCTTTTGGAGTGGACTATATATTCTCACAAGGAAAAGTGCAAGTCTAATGATGTAAGTAGAATTGATTTACAATGAATAATGACCTATGAAAATACATCTTTGATTTAAACATCTTTTGTCTTTATTCCTTGAGCAATTTGAATAAAACTAAAATCTATCCCAATGTAGCATTGTTTTCTATTTATTTTATTTAGTTTTATTGTAAAAGATCCTTAGAAGTTGGTTTCTTCATCATCTTACATTTAGGTATATTAGCTAGAGACAGTTTATTTGATCATTACTGCTGAGATATCTGAATTAACTTATTCTAAATTTTTTACTTTTTTACAATTTCAATTCTTGAGGAACCTATGATAGTAAAAACTGAATCCATACAATATTTTGATGTACAAATAGAGAGTTCTACTTGTTTTTAAAACTGCCATTGTGATGGTTAGTTATTTCTTCATAAGTAGATCTTACTTATCGTTAGAATTTAGGGTACGGTTATTTTCGCCTATTACCTATCTGAAGGATTTTTGGGAAAATTAAATGCACTAAAATATGTAAAGTGTATGGCAACATACTGTGCAATGTTTTGAATGCATAATTACCATTAGTCACCTTTCTTCTCTTCAAAATGATCTGCTTTGGGGACTTAATTATCTGCTTTTTTTGTGTTACTTCATTGATTTCTGCTCATAATTTTTTTTCAAGTTTTTATTTAAATTACAGTTTGTGAACATACAGTGCAATATTGGTTTCAGGAGTAGAATTCAGTGATTCATCACTTACGTACAACATGCAGCACCCAGTGCTCATTACAACCAGTGCCCTCTTTAATACCCATCATTCAGCTAGCCTAGGCCCCACCACCTCCCTCTGTTCTCTAGAATTCAGAGTCTCTCAGCTGTTCATAATTTTTTAATTCTTACCTTTTTTATCTTGAATATCTGAATCTGTCTTTAGTCCTTATTTCTAATATACTCAAATTGCCTTTGAGTACAAATTGAGATTTATTCACAGGTTTTAATACTTTAGGGTGCTGTTAGTGTTTTCAGTATATTTTTTGTCAGTTATGAATTCTTTGATTCAAGAAATATTTTAAGATGTTTTAAAACTTCTAAATGGATGTATTTTTGTTACAATTCTATGCTTTTTTAACTGAACTTTCCTTTTTGAGTCCATGTAAAATCAGAGTCTACAGTATGTTTTCCCTGTTGTTTTAAATTCCTCTCTGTCATGTTTCACTCAAGTTTAATAATTGCCTTAATCAATCCTTCTGAATCTACTTTGTCAATTTGTTCCTCTTTTCTTTCTTTTTTTTAATTTTAACCATTTGTATAGATGATGGATAGTGTTTTAGGTGGAGAATTCTGGTGTTGAATGGCCATAAGTCTACTCTTTCTCCAGGAAAATTCTTATATAGTTTTTTGTCTCCTATTTCCCCTGATCCTTTTTCTCTACCCTACTTTTTTTAGTTCTAATTAAACTTACTATACCGTCTTTGCTTTTTCCCTCCCATCTAGATTTTCAGGTCTTATTCTATACTTGAAACATTCTGGGTAGTGTCTTCAATTTTTAGTTTACTAGTCTCTTTTCATGGGTATCTTCTATGTTGTTAAACATGACTATTGCATTTTTATTTTTTTTATTTTTGCCAGTTTTAAACTTTTTTCCTTCCTAATTACTATGACAAGTTTTTATAGTTTCTAGTTCCCTACAAAACATTCAGTTTTGTTTTATTTTTCAATGGGCAGTAATAATTTATAGTCTTTGTTGAATATCTGAAGTCTTTGTAAGTCTGTCCACCTGTTGTTTCTCCTGTTAAGTTCTCTTATGTTGTATATATTTTCTTCTGAGCTAGTAATCATTTACTGTGTGCCATGAATTTCATTTGAAAATTATTTGGAGAAACAATAACATGGCAGAGATATGGAATATCTTTCTCTTGAGATTTTTTTTTTGCTGGGTTTGGGGGTTCCTGGATAATCGCAAGTGAAGTATGGGGCTATGAATGCATATAGTTTTATATTAGGCCTTGGGCTATGGCTTCTATACTCCTTTTCCTCTGGACTTCAAAAACCAGAGTTCTGTATCCTAGCTCTTTCTCTGGAGTCACCAAGTGTCCTTAGGGTAAAGTCCTCTAGCTTTGACTGCCTCATTTGGCTTTTTACCTTCTCCTAGATCTTGGCTTAGCAATTTCTTACATGTTTCCAGAAGATATTCTACAGGTTTTATTCAACATTTTTAATTTTCTTCTATAATGGTATTATTTGAATTACCCAGGGCTCTATTATCAGTAACAGAAGCCCTTATTGGTGTTTAAAAAGTCTGTTTAGGGAGTACCTGAGGCTTTAAAAAAGGATACAATGGATTACTATGTGGCAGTGAGAAAGAATGAAATCTGGCCATTTGTATCAAAATGGATGGACCTAGAGGGAGTCATGCTAAGTGAAATAAGTCAGGCAGAGACGGACAGATACCATATGTTGTCACTCATAGGTTTAACAGGAGAAACCTAACAGGAGACCATGGGAAGGGGATGGTGGGGAGAAAGAATTGGGGAGAGGGAGGGAGGCAAATCATGAGAGACCTTTGAATGCTGAGAACAAACTGAGGGCTGAAGAGGGAGGGAGGAAGGGGGAAGCAGGGTGAGGGTCATAGAGAGGGCACTTGTGGGGAAGAGCACTGGGTGTTATATGGAAACCAACGTGGTAATAAACTATTAATAAAAAAATAGAAACATAATTGAATAAAAAATTTAAAAAATAAAATTCTTCTGAAGGCCCCAAATTTTGTTTAATTTGCTATTAAAACTGGAGAATTATTTCTGGGTATAGCTAGTCTTTGTGATCAAGGAATTGTATTACGTGGCAATAACCAAGTGAGTAGCCATTTTCATATATCTTAGTTTAAAAATATAGTTATATACATGTGTATAAGTTGGAAATAGTCAACATGAAATGATACTTCATTGGCAGTTGAGTTGAATACTTCTGTACTTCTAAGATAAAAACTGATAATATTCTTATTAATTACTATCTATCTTTTTATGTACTTTTTAGATCACAGTATCATTAGAAATAGAAAATATTTTCTTATTATGGAGCATTTCTATTATCCATTTAGATTATTTAAATTAAATTGGTTTATTATAACTGAAAATAATAACGCTGGCATTTTCACAATTTTACTAAATCACCAAAAGGACTGTCAAAGATAGAAATTTACTGAGGAAATACTGATGTAATTAATAACAGATTTACCCATATTTAACTTAAATATTTTTGTTCAGATTTTTAAATAAATTAAACATTTTGTGAAGCAATCTGCAATGATAGCATCGATTGTAACATTAGAACCAGTTTTAAACTTAAGATTAATATTTTATTTAACATTTGAATTGTGTAAATTCATATAAGCTGATTTTTGTTTGTATATGTTACCTTATCTGCTCGAATTCACTCTTGTACTAATTAAATCTTTTTGGCAGTTTTCAATTTCAAGAATTCCAGGCATGTTCACAGACATCATTTTCTGTACTATAAAGCGTTTGTTTCTTGATTTGCTGAGTTGAAGCATTCAATTTAAGTCATTAGCTAAACAGAAGTCCTCAGTTTATGCTAATATTGTTTTGTCATAATGTCAATCAGCAAGTGTTGCAGAGTGACACAATGGCAGTGAATTTCATTGTCATTAATCTGAAAAAGCATTGGGCTTTCCTTGCCAAAGAGCAGAGGTGAGCTGTGTCAAGGTTATGAAGGAGGTATAAATTTGCTAAGCTTGATGGTTAGTCCTACTTTTCTTTGTGATGTCCTTAAGTGCTTTTTGATGATAACCCTACAATTACAGGTAGAAATGGAAGCTACTTTGTACTTGAAGATAAGGAAATTGAGGCTAAAGACTTTAAGGAACTTATTCAAGGTGTCACAGCTTGTTAGGGCAAAGTCTTGAGTAAAGGCCAAGTCTCCATTGCAACATACTTTCTCTTGTTTCAGATGCCAGTGTTTTAAAGAGGAGAAGCACATGATGTGTATTATGTTTGCATCTTTTTGAGGGAAGTACTAGAGGAGCCTTGTGCCCTCTATTGCTGCAGGATATTTTGTAATGCCCTAACCTGGGAGTTGAAAGGCCAAGATTATAGTCTGTTCCACATCATATGATGTATTAGTCAGTTTTTGGAAGACCACCAAATTGATTTAATGGAGGTTACTTGTACCAGCAGTCAGTAGAGACAATAGAGAACTATATTGACAAAATATCTGATAATAGACTTTAACACATTAGAAAGGAAAGTCTAAGATAAATATAGCTCATGTGCAAATCGTGTCTGTCTTTCATTTCTTTGTTAATTCTCAGGTTTTCTGTTCTTTCAGCTTTAGCAACCATTTCGGTACTCCAGGAAAGCTTGTCTCCCTTTATGGTATACTTGCCATTTTCTCACTAATCTCCATCTAAATCCTATATGCACTATGTTAGAACTGGTAGTATTATTTTTACGCTGTTAAAGTTGCAGTGAGTACAGTCATAGCTCAATAACTTGGTCCTATGGTGATGGTGAGTGGCATAGATAAGAATATATATATGAAAAGGTCCAAAAATCTGATTTGAAAGTGTCTTTTTATATAAAAAGTTACTACTATGAATATGTGATAGTGTGAATGTTTAGCGAATGTCACACAGATAATAATTTTAACAAGATTTTTCTTATCATGGTAAAGAAGCTATAGTCATTCCTTGCAAGTACTCCCTATCTCTATTTAATAACAGTAGTATCAAGGTAAATTGAGTAATAGGCAGTATCAAAATTAGTTTGTGGTATCAAGTACATGTGTACGACCATTTGTATAAGGAAAGAGAAAGGTCCCAGCTGGTTGATTTTGCGGGGTCTTTTTTTAATTTGCTGGATTGTGGTTTTACATGAGACCTAGCTCTGTGGGCTAACCTCCCTTTTCCGTATTCAGAGTCTTATGACCAGGGATCTGAAGTGATCCTGATTTATTCTACCCTTAGAATGGGGAATATTTTGAGAAATCAAAAATTCCCAATCTCTTGATTGTTTCCTGAGTAGTGTCATTGCTGACATTCAGGTAGACATTGTGTTGCAAGGAGCATTTTGTGGCATGAATCTTGATATGATCAATTTTTAGTTCAAATGTAGATTGTCACTGTCTTGTTTTATGTCCTCTTGATAAGTTGAACCGTGGGAAATAAAACTTGCTCAGAGTGATTATCTTCATGTTGGCTTTACAAAATAAAGAGTTGGCTTCCTGCAGACTGCTTTGAATACTGGCTAAGACTCACTGCAGAAGAGTGAGTTCTGATCAGCTGTTGTCTTGGACCCCAGCAGGGTACTACGGGAGGAGTCGGTACTTTCTCTGCCTGCTGATACAGCCAGTCCTCCTGCTGGCTGCCCGTGCCCTACAGCTGCAGCTGCAGGATTTAAACACAGCCCTCCACTGAGGGTGGTGCTGATGCCCATTCATGAATCCTGACCTGGCAGATCGAGTAGTGGTCAAGGTTCTGTATTGAGGCCCCTGATGATGTTACGGGAAGGGTAGTGCTTCCCTAATCGTGCTTAAAATCTCCTCAGCCCCATTCTTCATAGTCTGTCTCTCACGTTCTAATGTCCAGCCCTGTCTTAATGCAGTGCTGCCACACAGTGTGAAAGAGCCACAGGAAAATTGCACACCTACCTAAGCACCCTGACTCTGGGCTTTTCCTCAGTATACGCTGTTTTGGTAGGCCTGGTGTATGTGCTGCTTGCACAATAAACCAGAACTAGAACTTCAGTTTTAAAGTTAATAATAGCTTCTTATAATAAGAAATGATGATACTCTTAGGAAATATTGTATACTATAGGAACCTTGTTTGCTGAGGGCAGAAGAAAGAAATCCAGTCGTCTCTGATGGTTAGAGATTTCTCTGTCCCTAATACCATATGGTATAGCATAGTCCCAGAACATCGCACTTAGAAACTATTTGGATACTCTAACATTTATTTTCACATGTTTTCTACCCAACTGTTAATTTGGCAATTTTTTTCATACACCCAACCCACGTAAAGAACAAATACCAAAGATAAAGGAATTTCACATAGTTTTAATGTCATTGTAGGAAAGTGTTAATATTTAAATCAAAGGTGTTTAAAAATATTTTTATTCCTCTTTACCTTCATAGTTTATGGATTAGAGATTTTCTGCATTAGAGTAAAGCATACTTACTCTAATTAAAGTTTGTATGCTTGCTTTATTTTTTATAGGAATTTAATAATGTTTAATGTAGAAGGGATAATATAGAACAATATTTATTCTTTAAAAATTGATCTCTGTCCATCCCTAAATTAGGTAATGTAACTTGAAACAATTTAATAATTAGAATTTTAAGCAATCTGTTTCTTTACAACAGGGGAGAATCTTATTTGCTAAAGTTCTTATTTTTTTAAGTCTTTTTCTGGAATATGCCATTTGGAAAAGTATAAAGGTGAATTTTATATATAAACAGTAGAGATGGCCAGTCTTTTTTTTTTATTATTTAATATCTGTATTCCTGTTAAAAAAATCCACAGAAGCCAGATATCTCCTCCATGTTTTAATGGAATTACTGCCATAGTAAAGTACTTGACACTATTGAATAATGACATTTTAAAAGTTTATTATAACCTATCCATATTTAAGTATTGGAGGTTTTGTTTTATTAACTGTTTTGTCATATGGATATAAAAATGTAGATATGGATGGGGCAGGAAGGAGAGGCAGAAAATGAAGAGAGCGAATTAGCTTGCTCCAGTTCTCAGGAATACCTTTTAGTATTAGCATACTCTAAGTTTTGCCTCAACAAGTATTTGAAATAAACACTAATAAAAAACGTCTGGTTTAATATGCATTACTAATGTTTTTCCCATCTTAATGTTAGGTCTTCAAACATGAACTAGCCTACTTACTGACTGGAATTCTTGGAGCAGCAATAGATTATTGGATCTTCCTTGGCTTGAAAAGGGGTAAAAATGTGATGCGTCACATGTCTGATGACTTAGGAAGTTATGTTTCCCTTTCATGTGATGGTAAGTGTGCTGTGTTTTTCTTAGACCTATTACATGATTCTCTTTTAGGTAGTCTGTAATCTTTAACATACGTTCATAGGAAGCTTTCTTAAAATTGTTACACATACATACACACGCATGCATGCATAACACAGAAACAATATAAAGAAGGTAAAAATTACTCATCATGAATGTTCCCACTCAGATAAACATTAAACTTTTTCATCGATTTCTTTCTAGTAGTATCTAAGTATTTTTATATTCTTGAACTCATATCATTTATGAAATGATATCATTTATATTCTTATATTCTTCTAAATGTTACATGAGCCTTCACCCCCACCACATTATTTATTATTTAAAATATTATTTTGATGATTTCACAAAAATGGAATGTTAGATAGTAATATAGAAAATAGTACCTGGGAATATTTATTTATATGTAATCTTATTAATATTTTCCTTAATCATATAATTAAAAATTGTAAGTAACTACCCTATGCAAGTAAACGTTTAACTAGACAATTTTTTTAAATTTTTGTTAATATTTGTATTAACTAGATGAATTTAAATCAGTTTATTATTTCTCTTTTCATTGAAGAAATAGATTAACTATTTTATGTATTGTGTTTCAGAATCTTACATGGTAAGAACTATTTTCAGTCCTTTTAATTCTAATCATTGAGGTTGAGTAGAAAATAATTTCTTCCAGGTCTCTTCCTGCATAGATACTTAACAGTAGTAAAATGAAACTCATGGACTCAGAATGCTTAAATTATAAAACCACTTGCATTAACTTGGACTATTTAAAATATTTGCCCCATGTACCTGTTGCTGTATAACTTTTCTTTTTATAAAAAGCTGTTAGTATTTCTTTTCAATTGAGTCTGGTGATATAGCAAAAATGAGCATGGATGAAGCAAAAAGAAGTGATTTATATGTATAATTTTCTCACTCTTTCTCCCCCCCCAATCATCTATTCTAGTTATAAAATTCCATCTAAAATAACACCTTTTCACATGCTCACTTTATGAACGGTTCTACCTAACTCTTGGTCTCCAGAGGGAGGGAGGCTTCCAGGAGACCTGAGGCACCATTCATGAACTTCACAGTCAGGTTAGGGAACTATGAATCTGTTTATTTGTCTTTCTTTCTTGTATCCTAACTTCCTAAAATGAATGTATTTTAAAATAAGTGAGTTTTTTGTGGCCCTCAAGTATAAAAGATCATTTTTATATACTTGAAAAATTTTAGACTGCCAAATATTCTTTTTTGTTACGCAGATGTTTCAGTATATCTAGGTTTTATGTAAAAGAGAAAGTTCTTGAATATGCTGTCAGTCACTTTAATACTTTGAAGAAAGATTCTAGAATAGGAATCCAAGATTAAAACTCGGGTTCAGGATATATTTGGTGATGCCCTCTGCAAAGAGAGGTCTCTTTTTATACTATGGAACTTAGAAGATTTTTATCTAAAACATTTTATCTTCTTTCTTTTCCTTTTTCTTTGAGCTGAAGAGTGATTACTGTTACTTTGGTGGTTGCTGTCCTTTGTTGCTTGACTTTTTAACATTTCTTAGCCCAAATTCAGTTTTCCTTTACAATCCTTTCTTATTTCTTTCACACCATTCCTACTGGGTGGTTCTGTTGTTTTTGTTGCTGCTGTTGTTGTTTTAGAAACAGCAGATTTCTGGCATTATTTGCTAGCATGAGTACTAAACATTCAGCTAAAAGGATTCCCCGCTTATTATTATTCCATAATGAAGCTTCTTTGCAATGGGGGACCTAGGACAAGATTAGCAGTGGCGTTAGAGGCCATCAGTATAGTTGAAGGTGTTGTTTCCAGTATGTGTCAGTTACCTTGACGGTAATACAATTTATCTCATAATTTAGCCAAATGCAGGAAGTATGAGCCTATACTAATAGGGTTTCGTTATATGTTATAAGTCAGCTTCAATGCTTTCTTCTCTCATATTCTGATTTACACTGTACTTTAAAGCAAGGTATTGTTATCCACTGCTGTTTCCTCCGTTCACCTGTCAAGTTTAAACCCAACAAGTTTGGGCCTATGACTGACTTAAGCTAAAGCTAGATGTTAATGTTACCATTATGATCCTTTTGACATACTGAGTGATTACTTTGCTTCCCCCAATATGTTTGATCACCAGTAGTTAAAACTCTAGTTGAATCACTGGGTGTTATATGAAAACCAACTTGGTAATAAACTATTAAAAAAAAAAAAAAACCTCTAGTTGAGATTTAAACTATATCCATGTTTAAAAAGTAGGCTTAACCCTTTTTTGTTTTGTTTTGTTTTGTTTTACTCAAAATACACATAGTTAGTTCTTTGGGCTTCTAACTGAGCTACAGGTAGGCCGTTTTAAAAATTGAAGATATTTCTGAAATGGTTCAAATTAATATCTTCGTACACTTTTGTTGTTAGTCTGGCTTGATTTTTTACCTTTGTCAAGAGACAAATGAGGTGAACAGTTCATCTTTAAGAGAGTGCAAGTAGCTTTTCTATAGCTAATATACAAAATTAAAGTGCTTGTTACGGACTTTATAGCATAGTAACTTTTATCCCTACAAGTGGCCCAGGTGTTTTAATAATGTCCTTTTTGTCAGTATGTCAATATTTTGATGAAGAACCATTTCTTTTTCTCTGTGGATGCTCCTTTTTTAAAAAATTTCTTCGCATTTTTCATCAACTGCATTTTGCTTTTCCTAAGTCTCTAATATAGATGTTATAGTTTGGCTGTTATGTAACATTTAATTGAAGATAATAGTCCATCATTCTCATGGCCAACTGTATGTTTTTGTTTTTCTCAGTGCAAAAGTACAAATCATATTATGATGCTTTTCAGATTTAAACCTATTAATTTTAGTTTAGTAAAACTGTTGTTTTTGCTCTGTAGAAAGTTAAGGTAAGAGATACTTCAGTAGATAAGTAAAATCTTTTCTTCTTTCCTTCAGATCTCATGTGCATTAACTCATATGGATGTCATTCTCTTTTTATTTCTGAATACTTTAAACAGAGAGTTTTCATATATCCCTTCCTATATTTTAAGATCAGGTGATTTGAAATTACTTTTTTATGCTTATTGAAATTTCTGGTATATTGGCTTAAAGTAGGGCGTGGCAAACTTTTTTGTGTATGGAATCACATAGTAAACATTGTTGGCTCTACGGGCTCAGAGTCTGTCCCAGCTCCTCAGCTCTGCAGTTGTAGGAAGAGCAGCTTCCTGCATAGATGTACATACATGGACATGGCGATGTGTCAGTAAAACTTTATTTATAGAAATAGACAGCAAGACATTGTTTCGTAACTTCTAACTTATTTTTTCTCCTCTTTTTAATGGCAAGAAAACCTGTCATCAAAATCTACTATAGTATTTTTTACATCTTTAGAGAAATTTAGTGAAACTCCCTTCATCCTTTCCAGGCTACATCATTATTTTTCCTGATAAATAATTTTTCCAAACTCTGACTTTCGTTTTCAAGTCTCTATTCTTGTCCCTGTCCCTTTTTCAGACCTCTTCCATGAGAATGTTTTCATAATTTTACTGATTACCTCATCCGAGTGTCTCTGCTCACTTTGCTTATTTAGCAAGTATTTTCGCAGCTCTCCCAGCCCCTGATATAAAGACCATGTAGAGTGAGGGCGGGGGGACGGGTAACAAAACATGGCCCTTGATTTTTTTTGTAGCTTTTGGTGAGAGAAACAGACTATAATTAGATTAGTGTAAATGTTTTATAACTCTGAGTGCTTCAAACAAGAAAAACGGGATGTTGAGATGTGTGAACTTAAACTTCATATCAGGTAATAGTGTAAAGCAAAACCTAAAGGAAAAGTAGGAGTTGGGCAGAAACAGGGAAGCATGCTCCCACTAGAAAACATGTTTACCAAAAACTCTTGCATCGGAAGAAGCAGGGCCTGTTTAAAATCTTATGGTAGCTAGCTGATAGCAAAGAGAAGAGTGGCCAGAATAAAGGCAAAGAAGTTGTAGGGAGTTTGCAGAGGAACTCCTAAGCTATGTTGTTAGAAGCTATTTTAACAGGGGAGTGGCATGACTCCATAAACTTTTTTAAAAAGCCTATCAAATACTCTTTCTGGGTGAATAACTTCATTTGGATCATCTCTTTTGAACAGGATAGTCCTTGGTCCTCAACGGTCTTTAACTCACAATAACCTTTAAGGTTACCAAACATTTGCCTTTCCCATCTTCCTGTCTTCTTTCCCTCCTAAGTTCAAGATAGTGTCAGTTGCCAAGTGTCTTTGAATCTCTCCTGTGTGTGGCTCCTGCATTAAAGGAATTAAATTTGTTTTTCTCCTGTTAGCCTTATTTCAGTTTAATCAATAGGCCAGCCAAAAGAACCTAGAAGTGTCAAGGAAAAAATTTCCTCCCCTATAGTTGATCACAGAGAAAGTAATTTTAGTGTCCGGATGGTGGTCATTCTGTGGCTGCTACTCCTGGGAGATCCTGGGACCATTTTCAGAAAGCCAGCAGAAGGTAGGAATTCTTACCCTGTCAGTTTCCCAGATCTATGCCTCTAGGGTGCAGTGTAAGAATGCTGAGAGTCCTCTTTTTCCTTTTATAAATTTAGACTAACAGGAGGAAATATTTGTGAAACTAGTTCCTTGGATACAGTGACTCTGGGTAAGGTGTGTAATTAGTACTCTTGGTTTTATTTTAACTTTTTTATTTAAGTAATTTCTGCATCCAAAATGGGTCTTGACCTCATGACCTCAAGATCTAGAGTTGCATGCTCTTCCAGTTGACCAGCCAGGAACCCTGAGTTCTCTTGGTTTTTATTGGTCATTTTCCTCTCAAAGATGGTCACTTTTTCTTTGTCTCTATGTTGTGTTATTTGTCATAAGGAGGAAACTATAGAGTGTAACAGAAACACAAGCCCTATAAACCTGCTGTTTGAGCCACTGACCTCACACACTTGTGAGTTCATGGTTCTCTGGTTCTCATCAAATTGGCATTTGTTTAGACAAGCTTTGTTGTGGGTTAACATGCACATAAGGTAAAGGCTTTTGGAAGCCAAAGCTGCAAGATTGGTGGGCACAGATAAGCACTTAAAAGCTATTAGCGTGCTCACTACCTAATTCAGTGACTCCCATGTTAGGATAAGTTGGTCCTACAATAAGGTTAGATTGACAGTAGCTCACCCACCAATCTCAAGATAGTTTCTGTGCAATGAAGTCTCTGTAAAATAACTCAAAATTTCCTGCTGAGCAACGTGTCCCCATTAAGTATTACTCTGGCTCTGAGAGACCCAAGGCTCCGTTAGTGTACATACAAGAAAAACTGGAAGAGGTTTTCCTTTTCTCTCATTCTGTCTCTTAAGAACTTGGATTTGTGACCAGTGAGAATTTTTTCTATCCTCTTTGCTGGAAGGTGCACATACCAGCATGCATTTTGGTGGCCAGTTGAATAGACTGGGGTTCCAAGACAGGAAGCCGTAAGCAGCACCCTTTGTCTGAGGGTGCAGCCTGTGAGGGGAGTTTGTCATGGAAGGCCCTACCCAGTCCATTAGGGGCTTCCGCCATCTCAACCTATGTCATTTTGTTAGTGCTAGAAACGTCCTCTTCCAGTAGTGCCTACCTGGTGTCACAGATTAGCATGTGTGTGACTGGAAGTGTTTCACATTCTCCTGGGAAACTGGAGACACTGTTATCATTATACCATTTTAACTGTAACAACTTTTGTAGACTCCTAGAGTGAACTTCTTGGATCATAGGGGCTGTGTCTTCTATACCCGCTTAAGGACTATCTCTGTGTCCATGGTAACGATTGATTCAAAGCATGGAAAGTTGTCTCTGGATTTTTCCACAAAAAGGCTTATTGGTTGCTATTGCTTATGAGTTCTATTAATACATGATCCCTCTTGTCAATGGCCAGACAGTAGATCCTTTATAATACAAAAATATGTAATTGGTTATATCTAAAAGGAAAATTTTTAGAAAGATGTCATCTTAAACAATTGTCTTGTTGGTGCCTATGCAATGACCAGATTTAAAAAGAGGACCCAAAGGGGGTACCAGAGTTGCTCAGTAGGTTAAGCGTCCGACTTATGGTTTTGACTCAGGTCATGATCTCATAGTTTCCT
This sequence comes from Suricata suricatta, assembly GCF_006229205.1. Classification (NCBI taxonomy): domain Eukaryota; kingdom Metazoa; phylum Chordata; class Mammalia; order Carnivora; family Herpestidae; genus Suricata; species Suricata suricatta. Next base: position 68,863,975 of record NC_043705.1, read on the forward strand.
GAGTTCGAGCCCTGCATTGAGCTCTGAGCTGGCAGTGTGGAACCTGCTTGGGATATTCATTCTCTCTCTCTCTCTCTCTCTCTCTTTCTCTCTCTCTCTCCCCCCCTTCCCTCCTTGCACTTTATCTGTCTCTCTCAAATAAAATAAAACTGAAAAAAAAGTTTTAAAAATGTACCCATAGGGATGAATGTAATAGGTAGCCTTAGGGAGTCTTAATAAGGTTAAATAACAGAAATTAGAACAAGAATTATAGTACAAATCCTGTGTAAATTCTCCATCTTAAATTCTAGTCTCATCTCCTCAGCAAATTTCCTAACTCCCCAAATTACCCTGCCTTCCCTAGAAAATTCTTACCTACGCAGCTACTTGTATTAACTTTACTTTTTCTAAAAGATTTACCTAGAGCTTTCCAGTTTGTACTGCTGAGGCGAGTGTATAGGTTTCTAGTGTAAATGCTGAAGGCTGGGAAGTAAATTTAAACAGAAACACCTGTGATGGGCAGTAGGCCTTACTTTACTGTTTCTTACAGTTCCTTCTACCTCCCAGGGCTCTGTAATCAGGCCCTGCCTGCTTTGGGCCTTCCTGTGCAGTATCCCTAGAGGATATATCCACCCCTACTGCAAAGAATTCATGACCCATGAACAGGAGCAGATCTTTGACATTATAAAGCCCTCTTACCTCCACTTTGAGAAGACTACCAAATTTAGAGAGCAGAAAGCTTAATGGCCATTCACAACACCACTAACAGAGACCTTGATTAGCTGCAAAAGGATGTTCTACCCATAGTTTTGCTGTAGTTAACTGACAAGCCAGATGGCTCCCTGAGGAAAAATCTGCCCTCCCATAGGAAACTGGTGACCAAAGTATCTCTTAGATCCTCCAACAAATGATCACTAAAGGCCTGAAGGCTGATGTTCAGGATCTGATAGAAGCAATAGTAGAGTCTTTTTCCCCTAAGGTGAATGGTCCAGGTTGAATTGTGCAGTCTGAAAAAAGGCCTTTGTGGTTTAAAATGCTTAATAGAAACTTTACAAAGGTATATTGTACTAAACCTTGAAGTTGTAGATATAGGAATCTTTTGGTTTCTATCTTAGTCAGAAATTCTTTCCATGATATAAGTCTTTATCCTACAAATCTTTGCAAAACCAGAAATGAAGCCATTTAGAAACAATTACCATTCCCCAAGACTCCTTTATAAATGCGTGCGGATATTATAAAAGATTGTGACATTGAAAATAGATTTGTCCCTCACTTAAAAAGAAAGAAAATTTTAAATAGTAATCACCCCCACATCTCTGATAATAGGCATATAAACCCCAAAATCTGCATCTTGGAGAAAACTTGGATACTTTGTGCTTTTGTGATGTGAATTTTCTACCCCCAGACCCTTAATCCCTAAGACCCATTCTTTGAAGTGCAAACTTTAGGGAGAGGTTTTTTTTTTTATCAAGAAGGAGGGAAAAAAGGAGCTTTGTGGAAATAAAGTGAATAAAAAATCTTACGTGTCATCTCCATAAATATTGAAAAGCTTTAGCCATCTGAGCAGGTGATTTAACTTATTTCAACTGTCAAAACAAAATTTGGATCCAATTGCTCTTTTAAAAACCAGTAAGTTTTGCATTATCATACCCATCTCATGGTTAAAATTTTAAAAGAACTTTAAAATTTGTTTTAGCTGTTTGCTGGGGTGTGTGTGTGTGTGTGTGTGTGTGTGTGTGTGTGTGAGATGTATTATTCTACCTCTGGATAATGTTGCTTAATATTAGTTTTTAAAAGAATTCTACTTAAGTGGCTTAAAAACAAACAAGTGCTTATATTAATTAAGTAATCTTAAAATTCTCAGAAATACGTAAGACTAATACATAAGACAAATGCCTTTTAGGTCCATGTAATCTGGAAAAGCACTTAGTATTAAAGCTAGTTTAAGTTCATTGGTTTAATTACAATAGACATGTCTTTAAAATTAGCAACATAGAATATAATGCAGACATACAGCTTTTACTTTTTTACTAATTTTTCACTCTGTTGAAAAATTTGTCAGCAACAAAAACAGGTTGGGATTGTTGTCTTTGTCTAAAGTCTCATGATGTATTCATGGGTAATCTGAACATAACTGTTGGAAGCAAGTGATTTTGGTAGATGTAAGTGAGATGAGAATTTTTAGGTGAATTTTTTCCACAACAACTATATTTTATGGTATATGTATTTAAAAGCTTTCCAAATCTCTTTGGTAAAATTATAAATCCTTGAGTTGTGTTTGCAAAGTCAAGTTACATGATAGAAGTTCATTCCTTTTTTTTTCTTTAATTTTTTAAAAGTTTATTTATTTATTTTGAGAGGGGGTACAGGCAGGGTAGGGACAAGAGAGAGAGGGGGGAGAGAAGAGAATCTCAAGTAGGCTCCATACTGTCAGTGAAGAGCCCTATGTGGGGCTCGAACCCATGTACTGTGAGATCATGACCTGAGCTGAGATCAAGAGTTGGACACTTTACTGAGACAACCCAGCACCTTGGTAGGAATTAATTTCTAAATGAGATAAAAATACTAGATCATTTCTAAATAAGATGAAATATTGAAACATTAACTCCTGGTTTATCCACTTTTGATTTCACAGAGGAAATAAAGATATTTTTTGTGTTAGTAATCTTGTCTTTTGTCACTTTGGCAAATTTACTGTGAGGAATAATATATTCCTAAAAATTATTAAATGTTCAAAATTTGCTGGTAACAGCACAATTGTCTACTTCTTAATTTTTACTAGAAATTAAAATTTCTAACGGTTAAGAATTTACTTAATATATGTAATAAAGACTACTGGAAATAGTAGGGGAAATAACTGCATGCAAGGAACAGTAAATCGAGTTTCTGACTAAGAGAATATGAGGTATGGAGATGTGTTTTTGGTAAGAGGGAAACAAGTAATTTTTTCCTCATTGTTTCAGAATGTGAAGGAGAGATAATTTTACCTTTGAGGTCAAATTGGCTAAAGTTAAATGAATTTATTTTAAGCGTTTTAAAAAAATAACCTTTGAGATCAATAATGTACTTACATTTAAGTACGACTAAAAGTATTCTTTCATCTGCTAAAAGGACAAAGTTTTCTTGGACCATCGATTTGCTTTTGATAATATGAAAGGTTTTTATTCACCTTTTATTGTTTTTAAAGCTTATTTAGTTATTTTGAGAGGGAGAGCATAAGTGGGGAAGGGGCAGAGAGAGAAAATCCCAAGCAGGCTCCACACCACCAGCGCAGAGCTGGACACGGGTCTCGAACCCACAAACCACGGGATTGTGAACAGAGCCAAAGTGATGCTTAACCCGCTGCGTCACCCAGGTGCCCCTTTATTCACCTTATAAGTAATCTGCCTAGTAAACAACAGTTCTATGTATTATCAAAGTAAGTTCCTCTGTTGTCTTAAGTTTTTGATTACTTAAGAAGACAATGTTTTCTGTTGCTAAGGTGATTGTTTTTTTTGTTAGGTTTTTTTTTTTTGGCTACTTAAATTTCTATTTTTAGTGCAAATTCTTTGTCACTTTAGATAAATTATTTCACAGTGGCTTATAATCCTATTTGACCAAGTGTTCTAAAATATTTTTTTTAATGTTTACTTTTGAACGGGAGAGAGAAAGAGCGAGAGAGAGCGAGCACAAGCAGGGTAGGGGCAGAGAAGAGAGGGAGACACAGAATCCAAAGGAAACTCCAGGCTCTGAGCTGACAGGACAGAGCCCAGTGTGGGTTCAAACTCAGACCACAAGATCATGACCTGAGCCAAAGTCAGACACTCAACTGAAGGAGCCACCCAGACTCCCCCCAAAGTTTTTGATATTCTTGACAAACGTCTCAAAGTCGAATTCTAAAGTCTTTTTTGACTTTGAAGTAAATTTGGGATTTTGCAGAGGATTTCTGGAATATTGCAAAAGTACTTTCTTTCTCCTTGCTCAGATGAGTAATTCTAAACGAGTTAGGTTTATGTGATAGGTCATAATGGGAAACACTGTCAAACAAGAAGTAATACTTAAGCCTTCCTTATGTTGTTTTTCTATAGTTGTATGTAAGTGTTCCAAAAATAATATAAAATTCCCAGAAATGTGATACCTAGGTATAATGGTGTTACTTGTATTTCTAGTTATCATCTTAAGATATGTGCCACAGAGATAAACAGATTGTCTTGTTAATGGCATTGCATTGTTACGAACTCTCACCGGACCCTTAACCAGGGCCATTTTTAAGTTTGTTGTTTACAGAGTTACTGTTCTACTCTGTTGCCTTTGTGAATGTGTCATCCTCAGAGAGATTCATGGAAAGGACTCTGACAAATGCTCTAGAATATTGTTTCTCATAATTTTCAGCTCATACCTTTAACTGGGTAAGGATTTGCAGAACTCTGATGGAGAAACCCTGTTTCCTAAACAAATATATGGTCATAATCAATAAGAATTAATTTTATGGGACTGAATGGACTAATAATGAGGATGACTATAATTTTTATAACCTTTTGTTTGAAGTGTTACCAGTATTTAATGTTATGTTTTTCCACTTTTAAAGAAACTTTACAACAAATGGGTAAAATATACCTTTGTTAACAAAGACAAAAACCTTAGCTTTGTCTCCCTGCCTGATCTCTCTGGAACTCAGAAACTTCTTAATATTCTTATTTTCAGTACAGTTATTTGCATAAGTTCAATAAGAATCCATTTTCCTTGTAAAAAGACACAATTGGAAACATTGGTTGTGTTGCCAAAGTTTTGGCTGTAATGTCATATTTTAGAATGTGCATAGAATCACATTATGACCAGACAGCTTTAAGGAACTAAAGCTCACTTCATGGAGCCATTAAGTCCCCATGGAAAAATAGCCTGGTACCTTGCTTTCAGGGTTCCCAGCAGCCTTACCAAGTAAACAAGGTCACTTCCCAGCAGGCTCAGAAGCCTCTGGATATTTTGGAGAACTTAAGAAAAGAGGAATTTATCACCTGTATTAGGTATTGCAGGCAAAGTCTGATGGCAGGAACTTTGCTTAACTTCCTAGTCTTAAGAGTCTTTTGAAAGCTTAGTCATTGGGGTGTATGGCTGGCTCAGAGGAGCATGAACTCTTCATCTTGGGGTTGTGAGTTCAAGCCCCATATTGGGTATAGAGATTACTATAAAAAAAAAAAGTTACTTTTTTAAAATTATAAAAAAAAAAAAGGTGAATCTGAGATCCTTATGAAAAGTTCCAGCAAAGCAGATTTAAAAAGCATCTATATGACCAATAACTATTCTTGCTGCACTTATGTAAATAATCAGCCACATTTACTGAAACTAGACTTAATTTGCAAATGAATTTGTCTCATTGTGGTTATATTTGGGAGAATGGGTGCGACTGTAGAAAGAAAAATTGTTTCTGTAATATACTTTTATGGATATCAAATTCTATTTCTGTTAATTGTCTTTGAGGTCTTGTTTTCTACCTGTAAACTGGACTAGAGGCTGAATTCTTCTTGTTCCCTCCAATATTTGGCTATAACTCTTCAAACTGACAGTTCTAAGTTTTTTCCCACCTTTCTGACTAGGAATTGTTGAAAACTGAAATTGCCCTTTTCCTGAAGCTGTGCAAGAAAAAGCTGGACAACTTGACATAAACTTGAGAAAAATTTTCACAGCAGCTGATGCATGGACAGTCTTCATACCTACTGCTGTGTGGCCACTCAGAAAACTCACCAGAGATATTCACACTGCAAACCAGGAAAATCTGTCAGATTCCCATGCCTGCCCTCATTCCATCTGAAAATGTTTTGAAGCTGACATCTAGAAATGTTGACTGGCTGCCTTCAGAACTTAGAAATTTAGATGAGTCTGCCCCAGCCATTAACTTTTGCTTCCATAGAAAGAACCTTAGTAAATTCTGGTTTGTGCAATGTAGACCTGACTTTGGGAGCCCACCTGCATTACTACTTCTTGAAATAAGACACAACTCTTTTACTTGAGCTGACCAGTTCTCAGGGCTAGGAAACTGATTCAGTGTCGTGGAGCAATCTATCCACTCAGCTTCTAAAATGCTAAACTTCTTGGGAAGTTTCCAAGGCAGGAATGGAGGGAAGCAAAATATGCCACCTCAGAATGTGCCACTTTAGCAGGTGAATTATTTTGAAATAGACAATCAGAATCAAAAGGCCTTGGGGGAGGGGTGCCTGGGTGGCTCATCTGATTAAACATCCAGCTCTTGATTTCAGCTCAGGTCATGATCTCATGGTTCACGGGTTGGAACCCCACATAGGACTTCACATTGGCGGTACAGAGCCTGTTTGGGGTTCTCTTTCTTCCTCTCTCTTTCTGCCCCTCCCGTGCATATGCTCTCTCTCAAAATGGATAGAGGGTTTGGTTCTGGAGGAGAAATATCACCAGAGATAACTATAAAGAATATAAGCTAGGTGTGGTAAGCTAAGGCAAGTTTGGCAGAGCCTATTTGTTCAGATTCTTCTCTGTGTCCCCTTGTGTCTCCATAGCATGTCAAATATTTCTTTACCAAACATTTGCTTTTCCCAGTTTCCTGTAAATTGTCCTCCTTACCTTTGAAGCCACAGACCCCTACCTCCATTCTCCTTAACCAGGATGGCACGTAAACCTTATTTACGTGTCTTTGAACCTCTCATGTCTATGAGGCATCCATATGAAAAGAATTAAATTTGTTTTTCCTATGTTAATCTGTCTTATGTCAACTCAATTAATAGACTAGCCAAAAGAACCTGGAAGGATAGAGGAAAAAAATGTTCTCCCCTACAGTAGTGAATCTACCATATTGTATAATATCTGGTTTTTATTTAATTTTGGCTCTTTTAGTATCTTGTTGATTGGTCTTGTTTATTCATTATATTCCATTGTATCCTCCATTCTGTTACTTATACAGAAAGTACCAATGGGGAATTCATAACATCGAATAAGTTATTTTATGTGGCAAATAGTCCTTTCTTTCAGTTTTCATGTCTATTTATGCATTTCTGTGTTATTGGAGAACTTGAGGTTTTTGGAAAAAAAAATTTGAGGCTCTTGGTGGGTTTTTTGTTTGTTTGTTTTGTCCCTTAAAATTATAGCCCTCTCCCCTACTTCCTATATAGTAGAATGGGTACAGATTTCTAAGGATGTCCTTATATGTTTGCTTGTCTTCTATTTTCCTTTTCTTTACATTTATTCCTCCTCTGCAGTGATAGGATTCATGGATGTTGTCCTGGAAAAAGGTCTAATTTCTTTCTTTTGGTCATCTCAGATAACATATGTGTCCATTAAGAAACCAAACACTGGTTTGCCAAAGGTACAACTCTATTGTGGGAAGAGATCTTTACATTAGTTGGAAAATATAGTGATAAAATCCTATACCTATGTATTCATATATCACCTCTCTATTCATGTGTGTATAATCTAATTTCGAAAATTTTATTTAAAAAAATAAAAAAATATGGGGCACCTGGGTGGCTTAGTCAGTTAAGTGGCCAACCTCAGCTCAGGTCATGATCTCACAGTTCATGAGTTCAAGTCCTGCATGAGGCTCGGTGCTGACAGCTCAGAGCCTGGAGCCTGCTTCAGATTCTCTGTCTCTTTCTCTCTCTGCCCTTCTCCTGCTCATGCTGTCTCTCTCTTTTAAAAATAAATAAAACATTAAAAAAATTTTTTTAAGTAAAAAGAATAAAGTAATAAAAAGTAATGGTTGTTTCAAATGTGAGAACATGCACCTTAAAAAAATAAAATTTCTAGTTTCTTGAAAGACAAGAATCTATTTTTTGGTGGTTTAAAATTATTTGAATGAATCTTACTGGTGTAGGCGTTATCATTTCAATGAATAACACCCATGCAGAATATATTTTATAGAAAGAGAAGTTTTACAGGGTGTAGCAACAACTATATTTATTTCTCTTGCCTTGTACAGACTTTTCTTCACAGGAATTAGAGATTTTCATTTGTTCCTTCTCCTCCTCTTGGCTTCAAATGTTTGTGGCAGAGGCAGTCTTTAAAAAGTTGTATTCACAGAGTTCCATCACCATGTCTTCTGAGCCACTCTCTCTCCAAAAAATGGTAAGCACCACTCTGTTCTAGTTCTTTTAGTTGCCAAAAAATGAGTTCATAAATTCAACTTTAAAATGATTTTTGTTATTTCTAATAATTGGACAGAGTTTATTACCCCTAAATCTTTGAAGTTTATATCAGTCTATACAACCTTTCAAATCTGTGTAAGAGTGGGTATTTTTCTACCTCAGAAATGAAGTAATTGGTGAATAGAAATTTTAATTACTTTGTTGAGAGTAATTAAGGATTGATAACAGAAAAATAATACAAAAATCTTTGTTTCCTTGCCATAGCACATAAGATAATAATTTTGGAAAGATGTAGATCCAAAAAAAATTTATGTAGTATTTAATGGTATTTAAAAAGCAAAATTTGTAAATGATACGACAAGTTTTTCCTCTTTATCTTATATATACACTTATATAAGCTGCTTTGATTCAAGGTATTCCAGTTGTATTTTGTCTGTTTTTAAGATCTACTGTCTTCAGTTTCTTCAACAAACGAGAAACATGCTTGTTTTTGGAGCAAATTGGGCAGGTAGTGTTTTGCTGCAATCTCTGTCTTTAACGACTTTTGCTCTTCTTCCACTATTCCAGACTTGTTTCATCCCCAAGGAAGGTACTACCAAAATGGAAATGACAAAATACTGGTGTACATAAACCATAAATACTTAAAATATGCAGATGAACTATAACAAATTGGGCATTAGACTAATCAGAAGAAGGTTGCTAGATGAGCATCTAAAGTGAATTTGAAAAAATAGTTATTTTCAAGAAGGTATTTTTCTTTTTACATATGTCATATTAATGACATGGAACTAGCAGCTTTCTTAATATCTTAGCATGTTCAAATGAGAAAGGATAGCAACCAAGAAAACATAAACAATCTAATGGTGAAATGAATCAGATAATTTCTTTTTAGTGCTTTCTAGGTCTTGGTAGTTGAGAAAGCATTATAATATTATTTTGCAACAGGTATATTCCTATTTGCCAGCTTTGGGGAAGGCTGGTGTGCATGGGGCTGGAAAGATGCAGATAGCAAAGAAAATAGGACCGCGGCCTTGCCTTGAATCTCAGAGAGCCTTGTTAATGCTGAATGGTGCCACACAGAAACAAGTAGAAGGGCTGCCAGAGTTACCGTAAGTGATGCTCACATATCAACCACCCTTCCCTTTAAAGTACAGACCTTTTTGGGACACATTTCTTAAACTTTATATATAGTTACCTGTGATATTGTCTGAATTATACTGAGTAACACAAAACTCAGTTTGAGATGTATCAACAAATCTATATGATCAACATTATTGCCATCTGTACTTCAGGGTACATGTTTTGTATCAGGGTCAAGTGCTTCCCAAAAGAAGAAAAAAATGTTTTTCAAATTCTTCTACACCATTTTTGCCTGTGATTTAAATTACTGCTTGTATATAATCTGACAGAGCTTGGATTTCAGAATCCATAGTCATGTAAGATACTCTGAATTGTTAACAATAGCTTTCCCCAAATGAGAAGAATCTTCTAAAAGTTTATGGTATAAAATTCAGAAAACCTTAAAATGTTGTTAGGAAGAGTAGGATCAGAATATGAAAATAAGAATGAGGAGCAGGAGCCTGCATTTGAATCTTAGCACTTGCCTTTTTTTCCCTCTGCCAAATGTACTTTACTTGGTCTCTTCGTCTACGTGACAGTCCATATTCATTAACTTTTCAATGGGCAGTTGGAGGTACCAGTTATTAAAATAAAAATTAATGCATGAAATCTTATTTCTGCACATTTGAAATAAATATAAAAATACAAGCAGTAAGGACTTGAATGAATAAGGGGCGGGTTAAATGAACAGGAGGCTGGATTTTTGAAAGTACTCAGTATGTAGTGTACACTGCCATGCCTTGGTGAAAAGCAAGCTTGCTTTTTTTTTTTTTTTTCCTTACTTTATTTTCAGAGAGCTGAACGTTGCTAAATGTTCCTCATCGTTAAAAAGATTGAAAAAGAAGTCAGAAGGAGAATTATCATGTTCCAAGGAGAATTGCCCCTCTTTAGTTACAAAGATGAATTTTCACAAAACTAATCTAAAAGGTATTCCAAGTATCTAATTTATGCTAGGAAATTATCATGGTTGTAGTCAGTATTTGTGAGTTTTATACACTGGCCCTGATGAATACTTGAACTTGACTAGGTCCAGAAACTATCTTCTTAGCCTATTATTTTTTTGAACTGTCATTTATGCAGAGAAAGTGGTTGTTTAATACTCACATTTAATAAAATATCCCTCCTTTTTCCCCCTGCCTCTCAAGATACTAACTCGTGTTGAGCTCATTCCAAATTTGCCCGCCTTACTTTTCTATTCCACCTCAACCTGTACAGCTTGGGATTAGAGTCTTTTGATTTGAAAGTATAATTCAGTCTTCATCTCTCTCAGTCCTAGACATTTTGTTAACAAAGAATGGGGAGTAGTCTATGTTACATAGCTGTGTTAAGCATATGGACTCTTTTCTCCCAGGCATTGAGCCCAGACTATGAAATGTGTTTGGCTTTTGGTTCTAACTATACTGGAACCTAAGTACCTAAAGGATGGAGTTACAAGAATAGTGCTATAATAATTCACTTTGGCACCTCTTTTACTTAGTGACCTCTTAACTCACAAATATAAGACTCTTCCAAGAGTCTATACCTGGCCAAAGAAGATTGCGGAGTCTCTTGATAAGAAGCTGTATTGTGCTTTTAATACAAAGATTATCATTAGGACACCAATGTGAACAGTAATTGAAGCTCTTTTAATCTTTCAACATGAATAAAAGTTCATAATAGCATTTCCTTTATTTAAAATAGCTGCGCATTTAGCTCAAAATGTGAAAAATGTATTAAAGAAGAGCTCCGATATTAACTACACAAACAGTATCCTTTCTCTTTGTTTATTGTGTCAGAAAGTAAAATGAATATGAATGACTTTAAGCTGAACAGCAGAGGGAACTGGGAGGGAGGAAGAGAACTGAGAAATAGTAGAGAAAAAAAAAAAACTTAAAAAGCTTTCCAGTGCATGTGAAAGAGATGTTTTGATAGAAGTTACAGAGATAATTTATAAAATTAAATACTAAAAATATGCTATTTAGTATTTTATAGCAAGAAAGAGTTTGATTCAGTATTTCATTTGTTTTTAGGCAGTCGCTTACTATAAGTTTTTTTAAATTCCCGATATATCAAATAATCACTTATGTCTTATTAATCTTGGTTACAACAGAGATGGATATGGACACTTTTAGCCAGCAGGCATTAATTGCATCCCTCCTAGAAAAAACTTTACCATTTCATTTGTCACTCTGTTTCAGCTTTAAATGGTACTAGGATTTTTTTTTCGTGTGTGTGTGTGTGTGTGTGTGTGTGTGTGTGTGTGTGTTTATATTAAGATTCCCCCATTTCTCCTTCTCTGTGCTGCTGTAGCCAAGCCAGACAGCCTATTGAGAAGCAGCAAACCATCTGTTAATGGATTTGAAGTTCTGAATTATACTTGAGTGTGTAGAGGCACTCGTGCTTAGCCAGAAACATTCATTTGAATTAAGCTATAAATGCTGTATAAAAAAGAGCCATACATTTAACGTAGGTTCATGAATAAATTTAAGAGAGGGCAATTGCACTCTAAACTTTTATTGCTGCAAAACCCAGTATTTTTGGTGTTCTCTGATCATTTGGAGCTTTTATAGCGGGATTGAAGCTTTAAACCTTGAACTAGGGGGAGACAATGCCTGTATTAAACCTTTTGCAGTAGAATTTCATTGCTGAATTGCTGATAGAACAGAAGCTCTATGGATTGGTGGGTATCCCACCCCCCCTCTTTTTTTTAATGCGAGAAATGTTTAAACCATTCAGAAGGAAAACTCAATAAATAATTTTCTGGCATGTGGCCAGATCTCCTAGTTCATGCCCTTTGATTATTTTCTTTAGTTTATATCTTGTCTTCTCTGGAATAATCTATTAATTTTTTATGGCAGGAGAAACAGCCCTCCATAGAGCTTGCATAAATAACCAAGTGGAGAAATTGATTCTTCTTCTCTCTTTGCCAGGAATAGACATCAATGTTAAAGGTAAGTTCTCCATTTTTGTGGTCTGATCCAGTGTCTTAATATTTGTGATATTAAATAGTTTTATGTCAACATTAAGAAAAATCATTTAAATATGTTTACCTAACATATATTTAAAATATGACCAGTTACAAAACCAGGAGATTAGTGATTAATAGTGCAGAAACGTTTTTTTGTTCATATTTTGATAAGATTTCAAAATCCATATTTTAAAACTGTTGTATTTTCTTACAGTTAGAAATAGGACTACATGTTAGACATTTTTATCAAAACATGCTATTTCTCTATGAAGCATCTAGAATGTCACATTGATAAGGGAAGCAGAATATCAATACTTCACTACCAAAAGTCCTACTTTTGCTGTTTTAAAACTTGCCTTGATTTCTAATTTAGACAATGCTGGCTGGACGCCTTTGCATGAAGCCTGTAACTATGGCAACACAGTGTGTGTCCAGGAAATTTTGCAACGTTGTCCAGAGGTAGATCTGCTCACTCAAGTGGACGGGGTGACTCCTTTGCATGATGCACTGTCAAATGGACATGTAGAAATTGGCAAGCTGCTGCTACAGCATGGGGGTGAGTGCATTTATGCTAAACGGGTTTTGATAAATTATCCAGTTTTTTGATGAATCCCTAAAAGATAGACAGCATTTTATGCGTAAGATCTATAAGGAAAGATGCCTTTATTTCATATTAGTGAAAAAGATAAAAAAATCTCCTAGAACATAAGCACCTTTTCTTTAATAGGGATGTATTTTCATAGTATGTAGATATATATTTTATTATAAAGTCTATTTAGGTTTGTATATGAGGTTGTATTTTGAATTGAATGTATTGATTTTAAATTATTAATTAATCCTTTTACTTAAAGTATGTAAGGTCTTTGTGAACGAGCCATTTCTGAAAGCTTATTAATAAAATAATATAAATGTTCCATTGTGATTAGTTGGATTTTTCATTCTTGTTTCATTGCTTGTATATAACTGCTAACTCGATTAATCTTTTTTTATAATCTTTTTTTAATGAGTCATTTCTTTACAGACTATAAAAAAGGTATCCTAGAATATCTTTCTTCATTCACATTTTGCAGTCAATTAAGTTACAGTAGGAAGATTTTTTTCAAATGATGTAACTGTTGTGCGGGGGTTTTGTGATGGAGAGAAATTGAGCTTAATATGCATCTGCTGCTTTTTCTGGTTTTTGATACCTGCATTTCTGAGAGCACCCTAGCCCCCTCTTAAGTGACGTTCTTCTTCTATCTGATGAATGATATAAACTTAGGTTAAATTTTACAGATAACTGATTTATGTTTTATAAGAGAAACAAAGGGAACATGATGACTAGCTTGTAATGCAGAAAAAAAAAATTTGTGTTAAATTTCCTGTTACTTTTCTTTGTGCTAACTTGAAATTGAAAATTATTTTCTTATAATTAAAGCTGTTTCATTTTGCATGAAAGTAAAAAGCACATTTTCTTTAGATGTCTTCCCCCCCCCCCCTTCATATATATATCCATAAGTGAGTGGTTGTATAGCTTGGTAGTTTAAGCAGTTTGGTTATTTATAGTCTTCTCCTGCCCCCTAAAGGCCTTAGTGTGTCTATTTTAGTGACACCATTTCATAATCAATATGTTTTTCAGTTCTTCCACTTTTTTTAGTATCATACGTTTACTAAACTATAATGTTCTGTCTCCTAAGTGCTTTATTTTTCTACTCAATCATGTATGTGACATTCGAAGCCAGTATTTGGCCTTGCTTCAAATGATCTAAGCAATGTAAAAGCCATTATTGTATTAGGTCCAACTCTTCAGAAGAGAATGGGATTACACTGACAGAAGTGAATTTTTCCAGGGCTCTTGGTGAAGAATAGTAAATGTATGAGTTTATTGTCATAAGAGAGGAAATCTACTTGTAGGTGAATATACCACAGCCCTTTGACAGTCGCACTTGCACTTACCTTTCCCTTATTCGTATTCTGAGTTTGGACCTGTCAGATGGTTTAACACCATCATTATAGAAACTAAAGTACATTATTGCTTTATAAACTGTGAGTTACTCAGTGCTGAGAGAAGTAATTTCGAGAGTTTATTTATGTGTGTAAAGCCTTTGTTTACTTTTGACATCTTGTGTCTATAATTTTCTTGTATTTTTTTTAAGAGGGAATCATTTGGCACAGTTTTTTGAAATAAAACATGACAAGAGACCTACCTGATTTTGATTTAGAATTCTTTTTTCCACAAAATCAATCACATATTACTAGTGGCTGATCTTTTATATTAAATACATTTTATATCTACAACTATGTATCTAGTTTCACTACACGAAACACTACATGTGTTTCATCAGATTCATCATTAGGAATTTTTGCAGCTGTAATCTGTTCCCTGGCAATATGCTCTTCTGCTGTATGTAGGATCTTCTGATCATGTCTTCTAGTACTAAAACCTTTCTATCCCATGTAAGATTTTTATGGCAGAGCTCATAAATAATTATAGGACTTGGCAGAGGAGGTAAACAGTACTCAGTGCTATGTGAGCAAATACAGTCATTTTTCTTTCCTCTTCCCATATCACCCTTTAGTACCTATGAGTGCTTGCTAAGTAGATACAGCTAAGTTTAGCTAGTACCGAAAGGTGAAATCTGACTTTTTGTGAATCAATTACTGTACTAGAAATTGAACAAAATCAAGGGTAAGTGAAAAGTGTGATCTGTGGTATGTGGTTTGTAGTCTTTACTGCAGTCCCCTATTAGCCATGAAGGAGGCAGTACTTTTTTTTCTTGATGAAATTATAATCCCTTTAAGACTCTTACAAGATGAATATATTTTGTTAATATCTTGGAACACTGAAATTTTTATGTCGAGATGACAACTTATGAAATTTTACATGCTTTTAAATTTGTAGTTATTTATTAAACCAAGGCATCTGTTTTTAGGCAAACCTGATTAGGCATTGACTGGAATTCTGAGGTTTTTTAATGCAACTTTATTAGGCGTTCAGTATATATAGTCAGTTAATTTTGTCAACACGAATTAGGATAAATTTGGATTTATTAAACAGAGATCTGGATGCTTTGGAAAAATAGAGAAAACACCTGTTCAGCTGCCAAAATAAAAATGTTTTCCCACGGTATGTTCTCTCTCTCCCAGGCCCGGTGCTTTTGCAGCAGAGGAACTCTAAGGGGGAATTGCCCTTGGACTATGTGCTGTCATCTCAAATCAAGGAGGAACTCTTTGCTATTACAAAAATAGAAGATACAGTGGAGAACTTTCATGCACAGGCAGAGAAACATTTTTACCACCAGCAACTTGAATTTGGTTCATTTCTACTTAGTAGGATGTTGCTAAATTTTTGTTCAATTTTTGATTTGTCTTCAGAGTTCCTCTTAGCCTTCAAAGGGTTAACTCATCTAAATGAGCTGCTTGGGGCCCGTAAGAATTATAAAGAAACCACCAGTGCTCATACTGACTGGTTATTGGATCTTTATGCTAGAAATATAAAGGCGTTGCAGACCCTCCCAAATATTCTTAAGGAACTGCCTGAGAATGTAAAATTGTGTCCTGGAGTGCACACTGAGGCCTTATTGGTGACCCTGGAAATGATGTGTCGTTCAGTCGCAGAGTTTTCATGATGCTGCAGCTTTCCAGACGTACTTAGCGTGCATTGTTATTTCTCATGGACTTCGTAGCTTATTAACAAATAACTAAGTTTATTTATTTATTGACAGATTTTCAGCTTTGCTAAATTTCATGAGCACTTAAAGAGCTGCTGCAAAACTATAAATGTGGGCCTCTGGCTTTTTCATGTTGTAGAATTTGACTCAAAAGTAAAAAGAGTTTTATGTGGTATACACTGCTTTCATTAATCTTTATTATTTCTTGTTCTGAAATGATATTTATTTATATTGTACATGTAAAACATTTTAATTTAAATATTTTTTCAAATCAAAATGTAATGTCCTCTATTCTGGGGATTTAAGGTCTTAGAATCATGGCAAGGATATTCATGCACATATGTACCTACAAGCATGTAGCTGCCTGTTTTCTTTGTAGGTTGTTGAGATGTACTATTCAGTTTAGTTTTGTGGTAAAATAAACATTTCTAAAATTTACAATAATAATACTCTCTTGGTTTTTAAGTGCAGTGAATGTGCCAAGTTTGACAGTTTGATCCCTTGATCTGCTTTATTTTAGTGGTTCATGTACAAAGTTTGTTTCTACTCCATGTGATCAGTATTCTGTAAGTGAAAACATACTGCTACATGGTAAGTTTTGCCAGATATTAAGATTATAAGTGGTAGCTAAGTAATAGATTTGAGATTATCTAAAATCTTAATGTGTAGTATGAATTTATGTTTCAATTTGCAGTATTTGCCTAACAGCAATTTATGGTAAAACTAAAAGAAAGGGTATGGATAATAACCACTTTTGAAATCGGAGTTGCTTTACTGGTGGGAATAAGTTACACTGTGGTACAGCTGGAAAAGAAACATTAAAACTTCCATTTAGCTTTTATGTAACTAAAGTGACGATCTCACAGCAATTAATCTGCTAAAGAAGCACACTTTAGTTTTATCTTGGAAATGGATCTTTTAATAAGATACAAATTCTCTGTGTTTTATACTGGGTGTATAATCTAAACTGGAAACTGCTACATTAGTATATCAGCTCTGAATAAAAATCAAGATTTTTTTTCTATATTTTTAAATCAGTAATTTTTTACACATACTGTAAGAAATACGAGTTGTTTCTAGTTTGCCTTTAAATGTGAAATAAGTCTCATTAATATTTACTTAATCCGCCAGAGTATCAGAGACACAGCAGAGACTGAGAAACATTAAAATGCTCAGAAAGATTTAGTAAAATGTTTCCCAACAGGATGAATAAGAACATTTTTATTCCAAAGAATAGCCACTTTACTTCACTTATGAAGGCATTCTGGAATAATTGCATGGTCAACTAATATAAACTTAAAAACATAGTTTTGAGATCTAACAGGCATAGTTAAAAATCCCTATCTAATTTCTTATTAACTAAATTATAAGGCAGTTTCCTTTCTGAGCTTGTGTTTTCTTACCTATCAGATGGAAATAACACCAGATATTACCTCTGTCATGATAGGATTGTTAGCCTATCACCTTACATGGCACTTAATAAATGTTGCTTCTTTTCTAATTCTTACCTCCTCTTTTTAGTTAAAATGAATCATTTAAGCAAGATATTAATTGCTTAAATTGATGATAACTCTAAGTTAATAAAATAATCAGTGCTATGAGTAAGGGTTTTGCACAGCTAAGAAAAAGTAGTTTTCTGAATTAAATGATCTTAAGAAATATCATTTAGTTGCAATTAGAATTAATTTTTCATGACTGTTCTGTCTGCCCACTTCTGCAAGTCATGATAATATGAAATATTAAACACTAAAATGCCATTGAGGTCTCTGCCTTTAATCAGGTATCATTGTAGTTATGCACTTACTCAAAAGCACAACATGGCAAACAGAATTTGAACAAATGTATGTGAATTTCAACCTTCAGTGAGACACTTTATTTCTAATATTTCTTATATTTTATTTTAGAAAACATAATAAGTCCTTCAGATTGACCTTAGAGGTGGATGAAATAGAAATATTAATAAATAAAATTCATAGTCGTTTTGAGTCCCGGCTTTTAGGTATAAATGTCTCAAAGTTCCAACATCTGAAGGCAAGGCTGAGTTCTGCTATTCTTTCGTTCTGCTTTGCTAGATTTCATATCGTAGTTCACTAAGATTTGTTTAAAAAAATCCTATCAAGGCCCTCATTACAAGTGTAAATAAAGACTGGAATAAGATTTCTGAGCTGTTAAGATGCACCCTTCCCCATATGTAATCCCTGCAAATATTTGTAATATAAAAGGTTTTAGAATGTTTATTGGCAGCTGCTTAGGAAGGGTCTCTTTGAAGTTAGCATTTTCTAGCTTGTTAGGTAGTAATTTCCCTATGCAGACTAAAGTCCATGTTTACACATATTCTGTCATTTCCTTAATTCCAAGATGACCAGAAGAACATCTTTCCTTGTATAAATCAAATGTGAAATTAATCAATGTTTTTGTTTCTTGAACACCTACTATATTCCAGGTGGTGTGCTTAACAGAGCTGACTACAATAAAAGGAAAAAAGTTTACAGTCTAGGAAGGTAAACTAGAGTGAAATATTGTTACTTTGATTGTCTTCTTTATAGGCTGTTAAAAATATTTTCAGTTTTGTGTGTTTCTAAAATGTACAGTAATAATTCATGTTTAGTTTTAGTTTTTAAATGTGAATATTACACATCTGTTAGTTTAATTCTTTGATCATTATGGTTTTATACCAAGTCTGTTTTAGAATGAGTGGAATGTGGGGTGTGCTTTTCCAGTGTTAGGAAACTAATATGCATTCCAGGTAAACACAAATGCATTAATGCTAGGATACTTTATATCAACACCAGGAAATGTTTGCCATTGCTTTCTGTGCTATTACAGAAAGTTAAATGAATACCTTCACATGAAAACACTATTGCTGGAATGTGCGATCCATATGCCTTTACACACCTTTCCAGTTAAGTTATGAACTTGATGAGAGCCTGTCACTTTTGCTCCTGAAGCAGTAGGAAAGGGTCATCTTTGAGTGACATGAGGCACTCTTTCCCTCAGGCATTTATCACGTAGCTTCCACACCAATTGCACCTCCTGCTGACGTGGAGCTTGCAAAATTCTGAATGATAATTGTTTTTATAACAAATGTGGATTGAGTTAGAAAGGTCAGAGATGGCATTATTGGAATTAGGCTGTGCCTGGTTTTGTCAAAACTAGACATCAGTTTCATGGAAACACAAAATACTTAACTCTTTCTTACAAATCAAATTATGGTACCAAAAAGCTCACCTTCTGGGTGTAAATGAATTGTGGCGGGAGGGTATGCTCTGATCTGGAACTAGAACTTACTAGACTGAATTAATTGGGAAAGGCTGTGGGATTGTTTCTGCGTGGCTGCAAAAGCATGTGTTTCCCAATTATTGCAAATTTCACTAAAAGAAGACCTTTTTGGACGAAACTAACAAAAGATATTTTTACCATCATGGGTCGCTAGAATTTTTAAAAAGATTTTCCTCTTCAGTAAGTGCTACTCTTTGAATCATGCTTTCCAGTTCATGAAAGCCTCAAGCAGCAAAGACCCATAAACATCTTTGGTTCTTGAGACCCATGAATTTATGTGAATTGTTAAGGGGTAAGGAGATGGAAGGACCTACTGAAATTACTTGAGAAGGAGGCTTCTTAACGTTTTCCAGTCACAAATCCAAATGGGTGCTTTTTATCACAGAGGAGTCTGCTGTTTGGGAATAATTTTGTGTTATAGGCAGAATTATATTTTGATATGCAAATATTTTCCAATATTTTTGCATACTTGAATTAATTACCATAGGCCCTTTTTAAGTATAAATATGTAGTTTTTGTTATAAAAACACTTAAAACCCTAAAATATAACTCTTAGTACTAGATATACATGGGTTTTTTTAATAATGTTGTCTTTGTACTGATGAATATTTTTTTTCTTGTTTAAAACAGAAATAGAGTGAACATATCTGGGTTTTTAAACTGCTTTCCTGAAATATGATCCAGTAGTATTGAATTGACAAGGTAACCAGTAATCAGTTCTTATAAAAACAATATTCCTAATAAAATAAGTATATAATTTATATGTATAGTATATATGTAGTTTATAAGATGTAACATTGCCCTTAGCATTGACCAAAAAATAAGAGTTCCTTATTCAAGCATTTATAATTAGCTGTCTCCAATTACAGTTGACACAAACATTTCCTCCCAATTTTTTATCGTGGCCCCAAAATCTTGTTAGAATATTAAATCCAGATTTGGTAAATATAATCTCCTCCCTTTTAAAAGCATCTGAATTGGAGCTAATGAACATTTATGTATAATAGGTCTTAAACATTAATAGAGAATGGCTAACTACTTTGGAACATATGATTTAGTTCTACTGAAGAATGTAATTTTTTTTTTTTTTAATGTACTTAGGAGGTCCAGCAGGTAAATTGCACTGAACAGAAAATCTGGAATCCGGCTTTGAATTTACACCTATTATACTATCATTTATCTTAATAGTAGATGAACTAAAATTTCCAATGATTCTCCATTTTTCTGTCCTCAAAATGAAATAGTCCAGTTGAAAAAAATCATTAATCTTCAAGTGGTGACAGATAAAAAGGACTTAGTTTATTGTCAGTACTTCTCAACTTAAAGGTTAGGTCAGCTATGGCTTATGTCATGACACTGATAAATTTTTCTAATGACCAGAATGGTTTGATTTATAATAGTTTTTTGTTTTAAAGAATATGTATCTTTGCTATCTGACTCCATCCTAAAGATGTAATTCTCTATTTTACATTCTTTTTTTTACAACATAGAGGTGAAGTGATAGAGCAATAAGTAATACTCAGCAAAATTAAAATAACCATTTTAAAGAGATTTTCATGAAATTTTAAAAGCAGAATTGTAAAGATGAAAACTGGGCAAAGGGCCGAAGGGGAAATGGTCAGGAGTCTTTGTGGTTTAAAGGACTTATGAGGGTAAAGATTTCTATTGACTGAGAAGTTAAGGAAGGTCTAATCAGACAAAAGGCATATAGGCAGATTTCCTAATCTTAGGAATAAACTTACCTGTCTTTGAAATTTTTGACTAATGTTCAGCAAACCAAAGGGTCAAGATAATTGTTTTGTTTTGAGGTTTTTTACTGCATCAGAAATGAGAATAAAAATACCTGGTTTACTGGTATTATCGCAAATAGGCTATCTTGACTAGTAATATACAGGACTGTCCTCAAGGTTAGGCAGATCTAGTTTCTTTCCCCATGACTTTAGTTCCTTTACTCTTCCTTACAAAGTACTTGTAAATTCATAGTCATGTTATTGGAGGAAATGGGCTTAAGGAGATCTTGGAACTAATTTATAAAAACATGGTTAGACTGGTTTTCTCAATGCCATTTTCCTAACTAATTTTAGTTCTTTTTTTAAAATTAGGATGTAGGGGCGCCTGGGTGGCTCAGTCGGTTAAGCATCTGGCTTCTGCTCAGGTCATGATCTCACAGTTTGTGGGTTCGAGCCCCGCGTCAGGCTCTGTGCTGACAGCTAGCTCAGAGCCTGGAGCCTGCTTCAGATTCTGTGTCTCCCTCTCTCTCTGACCCTCCCCTGCTCGTGCTGTGCCTGTCTGTCTCTCAAAAATTTTAAAAATAATAATAAAATAAAATTTGGATATTTAAAAATTAAGTAAAATTACATAGGGGAACATACTATAAACGAATATTTTGCTAATAGTAGTTGTATTTATGATAGAATTTCAAATATTTTTTCTCAAAATTTTTAATTAACATCATTTATATTTATAACGCAAGTAAGTCGTTTAGTTTTGAAAGTAATGTTCCTAACATAAATAAGAATCAAGTATTGAAAATTTTCTAAAGCTCTTATTTAAATTGACATCTACTGGATTTTTTAAATATAAAGTCGATCTGTGATGCCTGAGTGGCTCAATTCGTTGAACATCTGACTCAGTTTCAGCTCAAATCATGATCTCAGAATTCATGTGATCAAGCCCCGCATGGGTTCTGTGCTGTCGGCATGGAGCCTGCGTGGGATTTTCTCTTTCCCTTTCTCTCCCCCCCTTCCCCGCCCCGCTCATACACACACACCTCAAAATAAATAAACATTAAAAAATAAAATATAAAGTACATTTCTAAAATATGCAAGTTTTCTTCAGGGAAGGGTATAATTAAATGTAGTAGCATTTAATGTAAATTTCAAAAAAAAAATACATGAGTGAACTGGCTCATCATTTTACTGACAGCTGCTTCAGTCTTCATTCTTAGCCTCTTCCAAGTAATGTATCACTCTTTCACGTGGGGTCATTAGGAAGATTCTTAAATTGTTAAAGATTAAACTTTGTGTAGACGCCTTGTGGAGTAACAATAACATAGCTTCACTATCGGCCTTTTCTGATTTTAGAAGTATTCATGGAACCCCAAGAATTACTTTTCTGTTTTTTTAATTTTTCAGATTCAACACCCAAAAAGCAGGGAGAAAGAAACTAAGATTGAATCAAGGCTGTCACTTAAATGCATTTGAAGGGAGTTTACTACTGTGTTACTGGGAATTTTTTTTCTTATTGTCACAGACTTGGAAAAAACTCACTTTTTACTATAGATTTTATTCTATGCAACATTAATATACAACACAAGCAGCCAGCTGTCTACTGAGAGAATTCTTACCCTATTCTCCAGATCATATTATTTTGGACCTTTTCTGTGAAGGCTAGGAAAATTATTTCTTATAAGGTACTATTTTAATAGTACAATTCAAAATAGAATATTTTAACAATTATTTCATACCAGTTCTTTGGATACCTGTAATGTAACCATAACGCAGCAGTTGAATATTCCATTAATTGTTTTTATGGGGAGATTTCACACCTGCCTGTCAGGGCCGTCAGTCAGGGGCGGTCATGGGTTATCAAGTCCTTCTGTATTCTCCGTCTTAGCATCTAGTGCCACGAGACGGCTGTGTACCTGCCGCCCTGTCCCACAAGACTGAGTGTGCCTGGCTCTTGGGTGTCCTGCGCCAGATGTTTTGTGATAGTCCCCCAAAAAGGTTTTCTCTGTTATAACTGAAAATGCATTTATTTTATCCCACAGGGAAATTTTTAAAGTAATGTTCAGTAACTTCAAATGAATGAAATGGACCACCACATTGATCTATTTTAAAACTACTTTTTCAAACATATGAAGTATTTGATTTTTCCCAGTGGGTTCCCATGTGCTTCAAAGACCCTGCTGTAGTTTGCTAGTTCTCCGTGTTAATAGAATCCGCTGTGTAAGAGTTCCACATCAAAGGCAAGGAGTAAGTGTACCATTGTGTGAGATTGGGTCAGAATTTGGGTTACTTACCTACCGTGTTACACAACAGAAGCACAAACATTTTCCCTCTCAGTATAATAGAAAATTGACACCTAAGTCTCTATCAAATTTTTGTAAGAATTATAAGTTCTTGACACCAATAAGTTTTCCATAATTTCAGTATTACAGGTTACACACAGATTTTGTCTTGTAACAAAATTTTGCTATGCAAAGGAGTAGAGTTTTGTGTGAATGATGGAGAGTTCAGTTGTAAGACTCCCAATTCTCGGGATGTCTTTATTAAAAGATCTCTGAACTTGGGACACACATTGGTATTTCCTCCTCTCAGCTCTCTTCTGAGTCCAGCTGCTTCAGTAATTGCTCCTGACTGTTGTCTCAGGGGGGTCTCCTGTGATCAAGCTTAAGCGTGGCTGGGGCCAGGTGTGCACCTTTCTCTAGGCAGTGAGCATTCCCCTCAACTTGTTACCATTTGAATTCTAGCAAAATAAAATGCCTCAAGTTGACGTATGCCATTATGAAGCTTGTCTCTGATAAGAGGTGGAACCGAGTCTATTATTATGTTGGCACAATAGCAGCAGCCAGCCAGGTCTTGGGGTCTCTCCTGCTTCCCTCCTAAGAAAATAAGAGGTGGTTTGCAGGTTCTTTCCTTGACTGAGGTTACTCACTCCTTTTCTCTTTTGAAGAACACTGAATATCTCCAGCAGGGGAGAATCGTATTGCATTTGTACTTTCACTACAAACTGAGGAAACTTTGGCACAGCTACTTAGCTATTTCTGTTCTTAATACAAATACAGCATTCACCTTAATATGGTAATGCTGTGAATTGACTAGAGCAGAAGAGCAGTGCCATTACTTTTTTTTAAGGAGTTTCATAATTTTAAGTAACATTTGGAGACACAACCATCATATAAATAAAAAACCTGTCTACAAAAATACAGCTTGTGCATTTCAAGGACTACTTCTATGTTATTAATTTAAAATGCAAAGGAAGCAGATTTTGATAATTGAAATCATTTGAGACCACTTATATATTTGATTGTTACACTTTTTGGTTCCAAGGACAGATTGCCTTGGAAATGTGGGTATATAATCATTAACTTTCAGCAAACCTTTCACAGTGGTGGTAGTTTCAGCAGCAAGTGACCACTTTGGACATGTAATGTTTGGGGGTCTTCTTGCATAGTATTTTTATATAATGAGAGATTTTGTTTGGTGTGTGTTTAATCTCAACGATTCAGCTGAAATAACTTTTATGTGACTGCCACCATGCAAATGTAGAAACTGAGTCATAACATTTTTCCTCCAAAAAAACCCCCAAAGAAAACGTTTTATGTTTTTTCTTTCAGTGAGTTACATCAGTCATTCTGGGAAAGAGAATTATAATTGAAAAGAATGACACTATTGTAAGTATTCATTACATTTTTTATGTAATTTTAATTCATACTTGACTGAGCAGTTAGAAAAGGCTGATTTCAGATACTCTAATCAAACAAATGAATTGGCATCTGTACATATACATATACTCCTGACATTTAAAGCCCTAGAATTAAAATAAGCATTACTTTAATAATATCTGAAGTTTTTGCAAGAAAAAGAATGGTGGCTCTCTTTGCTCTCTACATAAAACCTTTGAAGAAGACTAGTTAATACAAAATTTGACCACTTATAACATTACAGACATTTGGCTATTACGATCAAAATGGAAAAACAAACTCCCACGGTCTGAATAAGAGGGCTTACTACTGAACTTTTTTCACTTTTAAATATAGAATAAAATTCTTTAAAAGATACTTTCAAGAAACCTGTCAATTAAATTTTGTTCTTAGCTACTTTAGCTCCAGATTTGATTTTAACACACTGTCATTGGTTGGCTCATTCCTGTGACCGGGCGAGTCATATAAGTGTAATGGGTAGTCAATAAATGTATCACAAGACAGAGTTGTTTTAAAAAATCTTTTAATTTGGGGCACCTGCCTGGCTCTGTTGGTAGAGCATGAGACTCTTCCACCTCAGAATTGTGAGTTCTCTAAGCCCCACTTTGGGTGTAGATATTACTTAAAAATAAAATCTTTACAAATTTTTTCAATTCAGATTATCCTAGTGTATAGTATGGTTCAAATGTAATTTGGAATCCCTATAGCATCTGTCAATTTGAGTCTGTGGAACGGTACCAAAATGAACAAGTATTACATTATTTTTATAAATGAAAAAATTCTTTTAATATGATTTTCTTAGGAATTACAATTAATGTCAATAGTACTTCCCCATGTGAGTGACCTTTAGTGAATTTACTCACTAAATAAGACACAGAGGAATAGATTTAATAGTTGACAAGATTATTGTATTTAGCAATCTAACTCCTATTTAAAAATATCTTGAAATATTTACACGAATAATCTTTAAAAACTAAAGCAGCTTTCAAAAGGCAAAACTCTCCCTATGTGAGAAGGGAAAAGAAACGGTTAAAATGTTATTCTTCTTTTCAGCCTGTGAAGGTAGTACTTTTGAAAGCAATGAAGATTCCTCTGAATATCAATTCATACTTCAAGATAGTTCTTACTCTTCTATGAACTTCATCGCATGCTCAGTCCTTCAAAGGCATTGAGTTTCATACAATAGTCAGGGTTTTGGGGAAGGCCCTATGTGTCCTAACCAAACTCTGAGTTCCTCTAAGTGACCTGTCATTTGTAAGAATATGCAAACAATCCTCCAGCACTCCTCTCTGTCCCACCAAAAAAAAAAAAGAGTACTGCGTATGCTTAGAAAAGTTTTTTTTATTTAATGCAGTGAATGTATAGTTAACATTACCATTAAACTTAACATCTGAAAGTTGGTAGAATGAAACAGAAATTAGGCATCTGTTAATGGTTGCTGTGCGCTAGGTGCATCTGAAATTGTACAATATCAGGCTTGTAGACATTTGAGTAGACACTGTCAGCACAGAACATAAAGCTCACACAAGGTATAATGAAAAGGTATTTTGAACAAATTAAATTAGCCCATCAATAAACTTTGTGTAGTAACATCAGCTTCATGGAATATTATGTCTAAGCAACAGTGATGGTGTGCCAATATAAGCATGTCGTTATAAACATGGTGAGCTAAGTAGAGTATATTGAGGTCAAAGCCTTTCTGTAGAAAGGGAATTTAATTGACATTCTCTTTCAAGCATAGTGTATAAACAGATCAAAATAGTTCTATCATAAGAAATAGTATTTAACAACTTAGCTTTAAAATAAAAATACTTTAAAAATTAGCTTTGATGAGATTAAATTTATTTTTTAAAGAATCTTCCTTTAGATTGAAATATATATATTTCTGGCTTTTCTACATTTTCCCACCATAACCCCCACCTTCACCCTATCCCAGTCTATTATTAAATAGTGCAAAACATTGTCTATAGCTTTTTCACCCAAGCTTAATCCTCTACTCAGTCAGGGAAGCAAAACGTTCTCACCAAATTATTTTGCTCTCCAGAGGTATACTCCCTTGATTTATCAGGGAGTTAGGTACAAAAACTACCTTAAGTCTTGGGAATGCAATTTTTAAGTATAGATTCTGTGGTAAGTAGTGAAACATTTTTGTAAAGGCAAACTCCCTCCACTCCATAAGCAGTTGTTTTGTGTGTTTTTTTGTTTTTTGGGTTTTTTTTTTTTTAACAAAATCAGTTTCATGCATTCATGTTATCAAGAATGATTAGTTTTTCTATAAATGAAAGTAATGAAACACTAGCATATCACTTAGCACACTGCATTCTCCTTTATATTAAAATTCACACTAATAACAAAAATTATACTATTCATTAAAGCATTTCAGTAATTTAGTGAGAAAGCAGATATTTTGTGTATGAGAACACTTGAATATTAAATATTTTTAGATGCACAGAGACACCAAAAGCAATATGGATTTAGTTTGCTAATATTTTTGACAACTGAACTGGGTTGCTAACTTGACATGAATTAAAGTCGTGATAGTATAAAAATTCAGATAGGCAATCATTTATAAACGTGGCAGTATTTATGTGTAGTCCTGTAGAGATTTTAAGGTTTTAGATGGAATGATAGAAGGTTCGGAAGTTTTCTTTGCAGATTATGGAAGATTATCTTGACGAGTGACTGTACCTTCACTCATTTGCTTAAAATGAGCCAAGTCATATCCTCATAATTTGTACAGGAATGAATGTCAGGATCTGAAGTAGAATCTATGTTAAATTGAAATGCATCTGTTCCATTATTCAGATTGTAGGGTCTCCCTTCCCTTTTGAAATGTATAAAACATAGAAAACTGTAATGGATTACTTTTCAGATAAAAAATAGTCACATTAAAAAAAACTTTAAAATTGACATTTACATTTTGTGTAGATTTAATCAGAGCACAACTGAACATTTAATGTAATATTCGGGTTCTTCCCCCTTGTAATTAGAGAAGTGTATATTTGTTGTTCCCGTGTGTTACATTATTATCCACAGCCACCGAGGCTTCCACACAGCGACAGCTAAACCTTTATCATATTGAGTCTGTACAATGGAAGCATATTTTCAAAGACATATGCCTTTGTACACTATTTACAAATTCTCTCGATCATGATAAAAAGACAAAATAAATAAAAAGCAGGAGGAAAGGAAATGCTGCTGAGGCTAAAGGCTTTTTCTTTTATCTTCCCAAACAGATGCTGGTCTCCTCAGTGCTGGGAGCTGGCTAGCCAAGATTGTTTTTCTTCCTTTTACATGGGCTATGAGAAGGATCTAGTTTCAGTTCTTGGTATTGCACCTGTTTAAACAGAGTTCAGAGAAAGACTGGTCAGGTGGTCGCTTTCTGGCAAAGGACTGAGAGACTGTGTTTGGAGCCAGGGGTGGGAAGAGTGCTCACCCGGGAAGCTGTGTGAGCTCTGCAGCTGGGACGCAGAGAACAACAGAGTGATACAGCCAGACTCAGGGGGCATCCTGCCAGAAATTCCATGCGAGCCCTGATGTGAACTTTGGTTAATAGGCTGCGTCCTCACTGCCCGTGACACACAGCAAAACCATCTTTATCAGTTTTGAAAGGCTGGATAATGGTTCTTTGCAATTCGTTTGTTTAATACAGGCTTAATCTCCCTCCAGCCCATTCTCCTGTCTGATACCAAGTCAAAAACTCAACTGAAACAAAGGAAAAAAGGTATTGCTGCCAGTAGCTTTAAGATTTTGATTAAAAACATTTCTCTGTTCTGAAAATAGTTGATGATTAATGGGCATTAGAAAACCTCAGAGAATTTTAAAGGATTGAGAGATGCCCCAGGCTTCGAACACGTTTGTCTCCCTGGCCCCACCCCCACTAGGCTCCAAAATATGCATTTTTAAGACTCACTTAGTCCCTGCAGATTATGCAAAGAAAGATTTTTCAAATGTCCACTGGCACTTCTGCTTTCATCATCTATATTCCCATTTCCTCCCTTCAGGTAATGGTGACTTCCCTTCTAACTCCTGCTGAACCTTCCTTGGAGGAAAATTGCCCCTAAGAGCCCTGGTAGGTTTTTGATGCAACCCTCTCCCTGCTCCACTCCCCATTCTTTATAAAATTCTCCTTGACAACACCCCAAGTGGGTGTTCCTGAAAGGCAAAATCTACTACAGACCTTTTTAACTTTAATTGGTTCTTCTAGAGTCTTTGAAATTAAATCTTAAAACCCACTGCCATTCAACCTTAAATAGTAGTTGTAATAGTGAAACCTACATACCACTTGTACATCTGAAGGGACTCGGGAAAGGAAGTCAAGTAGTTCATTGTTGTCAATTGCATATGGACTCCGAAGCTTTTTTGTAAATTTATTGATACCTGTGAAAGTGACAGACCAAAGATTATTGAATTAGAGAGGAATTAGAGAACTGTGTATTTTTCTATATTGCAATAACAAAGATCTAGATTAAGGTGCTCTTCAGTCTTGACTGAATGAACCAATAAACCCTGTTTTCTTCTTCCCTCCCTCTCCTGTTTCTTTCTCTCCTTCCCCCCTCTGTCCCCAGTCAATGACTGCTCTGGTTTTCACTTTGTACTTTTGTGGCCTCTTCCCAGCAGGAAAGACTTTTTATTTGGGAAACCAAAGTCACCTGGCAAGACCTTGCAGTGCTGCATCTTGCCTTGCCGCTCAGTTTCATGTGACTTAGGAGCCCTGCGTTAGTGTCCCATCTGTGGTGAAACTTGTCTCCCTACCTTGTTTTCAGAACAAAAAGTCTGAGTTACTGGCTTTCCCTTTTTTCTAAAGATAAACCTTACTGGGTTTTTTTGTGGGGGGGTAATATTGTGCAAACTAAGTGTTTAGAAGACACTTGTCTGTGTGGGGTGGTTTTTCCTCAAAATGACCTGAAATGAGAATTCACCACCAGCTTTAATAAACCTCTTTAAGATGGTGATGCAAGAGGATCCTAAACTCTCTTCCCACACATCTCACAGGGCTCACGCTGAGGCAGATAGGAGAGCCTGGAACACAGTCTCAACATAAACCTTACCCCCAGTGTGGCAACCCGTAGTCAGGAAGGAACGAAAGCCCTGCAGCTTCTTCCTGAGGAGTTAAAGGTTTGAACCCCACATCAGGCACGCCAGGCTTTTAGGACATGCACCTAAGAGAAGACTCCAAAACATCTAGCTTTCAAAAACCATGGGGCTCATGTCAAGGCTACAGTGATCTGAGAAATGGCTCTTAACGGGCCTGCATGCTTAGAGTCACCCCAGGGCCCGACATGGAAGCAGACAATTGAGGGGCGCCTGGGCTTCGTATGGGAGAGGCTCATTTGCTGGTATTGGAGCATCAGCCCAAAGGGCAGGCCCACATTCAAAGGACTGCTGGAGTGCTCTGGGGGCCAGTGACTGGGGGTGCCATCCTAGCACTTTTCCTCTGCTTTGCTCCAGCTGGTGTATGCCATCGTCATACTTCCCTTGTGCCACACTCCAGTGTCAGTATCTCCCCCCAAGGAAGCTTTAACACATGTGTGGTGCCCGTTTTATTCTGCTTTTACTTCTAGGAGGTGACTCAATATGGGGGCATCAGAAGACCTTGAACTCACATCCTCACACTTCAAATCTACAGCTACATACAGAACAGTTCCCTCTGAAAAAGACCTGAAAACCAGTTGAGCAACTTCTGCACATCAGGCAAACAAGCAAAAGGCCAAACTGAAGTGAGTAGGAGGGGCTGAGACCCAATCTGGGTGGACCCCAGCAAGGCATCCCACAATCACGACGTAACTTACAAGCCTAGAATTTTTCTCTGAGGAGCAGCAGGTTATATCCTATGTCAGGCACCCTAACTTTTAGGTGCAGGACCTAAGAGATGAGCCCCCAACACATCTGGCTTTAAGAACCACGAGATCTAAAGAGCTGTAGTGCACTGAGAAATGGCTCAAAGGGCTTGTGTGTACTCTCTTGCCCCAGGGTGCTGCAAAGCAGCAGCCATTAGAAAGGCGCCCAGAGTTTAAACAAATCAAGATCTTTCCTGTAATCTTAAAGCTTCAGCTGGAAGGGCAGGGACCTGCTAGGACACTCTCCTGCTTGTGGGTGACATTTGCACTCTCCCTCTGCATTGCAAAGCTGGTGGGTGCCATTATTACCCTCCAGCTGGCAGGCACCATCTTCACACTCTCCCTCCGCCATGCTTCAGAACACCAGCATTTCCTGGAGGGGAGCTTTTGCACACATCTGGTGCCTTGGATCTTGTGGCTGCCAGCAAGGGGACACTCCTTGATTGCTGGGCTCAGTAGGCCCATGTGGCTTCCATTCCTGAGTTGCATGGACTCTAACAACAGACCATCCTTGGCAGACTGCCATCCCCAGGACACTGTACAGAGAGCAGAGTGAAAGAGCCTCCCTGTCGTCCTGAGAAAGAAGCCTGTTTGCAAGCTTTGGCCGGCCGGGCACCCCTCTGGTCTGGCACACTTAGAAGAGGGGGTGGGGGGGCGTTTCTCAGGGACCAGAGTGCAGTGGTACAGTCTTGGCGTGCTGCCTCTCTAGAGCTCACAAATACCTCCCACGTAAGGAGCTTAGATCCTTGTTTGACACCCTTGACTTCTGTAGCTGCTTTTGGGGATAAGGTCCCTTACATTTCTGTAGTCTCAGGCTACAACACATGTAGTCTATCTGTGAGAGACCTATTTGTCCTGGGGCTTCAGGCCTGCATGACAAGCTTTAAGTTTGGTGTACCTCTGCAGGGTTAGAAGGGTGCTCTGAGGAATTGTATGCTGCAGGATATCGTCTTTGTGCTGTCCCACCACCTCACTACCGCTCCCTGGCACATCTCCTAGAAAGGAACTTACAGACTTATCTGGAGCCCCAATTTTAGTCACTGTCTCTCAAGGGATATTCTCTAGATAACCTGGTTCAAGTGGCCAGGGGGGCTTATGCATGCAATCCCATAGAACTGTTTATATTTGCATTCTTTCAAAGCTGCTGCCCAGGGGTTTGGTTTCCAACCAGCCTAAATCTAGGTACTAACTGGTCTTGGCATACCATCAACTATAAGGAGCTATTAAAATAGGCTACTCAGACAATCAAAAAGGTTAGAAAGACAACCAAGAGTTAAACAGTAAGGTTCACCTCCTAAATAAGGCCAGCCCTTCAAGAATGGAAGAAGTATTATTTCATCTAATGCACAGAAAACAAAACAGTCAAGGCAAATGAAGAAAAAGAGGAATATGTTCCAGAGGAAAGAAAAAGATAAAATCTCTGGAAAAACCTCAATGAAAATGGTAGGTAAATTACCTGATTAAAAAAGTTTAAAGTAGTGGTGATAATAATACCAAATTCAGAAGAACAGAACACAGAGAAATCTTCAAAAAAGAAATGGAAAGTATAAGGAAGTACCAAATAGAAGCCACAGCTATAGATTACAGTCAATGAACTAAAAAATACATTAGAAGGGTTCAGTAGCAGACTAGATGAAACAGAAGAAAAGATCAGTGAACTCGAGTACCTGGTAGTGGAACTTGCCCAGGCAGAGCAGCAGAAGAAATGAAGAATGAAAAGTAGAGACAAATTAAGGGACATGGGGCAAAACCAAGCATACTAACACTATAGGGGTCCCATAAGGAGGTGAGAAAGAGAAAGTGCTGAAAACTTCCCTAACCTGGGAAGGAAACAGGCATCCAGATCCAGTAAGGCCAGAGAATTCCAAATAAGACCCATACCAAGATCTATAGTTTAAAAGGCAAAAGGTAAAGACCAAAAAAAAAAAAATTCTAAAAGCAGCAAGAGAAAAACAACTTGGTAAGTAAAAGGAACCTCCATAAGACTAAGATTTTTTAGCAGAAATTTAGCAAGCCAGAGGGAGTGACACAAAAGCTGAAGGAGCTCATCACCATGAAGCTGGCCTTACCAGAGATGTTAAAGGGACTGCTTTAAGCTGAGAACTAAAGGATGCTAATTAGTTAAAAAGAAAATACGAAAGTATAGATCTCACTGGTAATGGTAAGTACAGAGTAAGGGTAGTAGATTAATCACTTATAAAGCTGGCATGAAGGTTAAAAGACATTATAATAATAAAACTATAATAATTAGTTAAGGGATATTCCAGAGTAAAAGATGTTAAATATGGAGCACCTGGGTGGCTCAGTCAGTTGAGCATCAGACTTCACCTCGGGTCAGGGTTTAGCAGTTCATGAGTTTGAGCCCCATGTCAGGCTCCCAGCTGTCAGCATAGAACCCACTTTGAATCCTTTGTATCCCATTCTCTACCCCTCCCCTGCTTGTGCTAGCTCAAAAATAAATATCTTTAAAAATCTATTAAAAATGTTAAATGTTAACATCAAAAACATAAAACATATGGATGGAGCGTAAAAATGTAGAACTTTAGAATATATCCAACCTTACATTGTTACCAACTTAAAACAGACAGTTATAAGTTGTAATATGTAAGCTTTATGATAACCACAAGGCAAAATGCTAAACTAGATACACAAAAGGTAATAAAGCAATCAAAGCATAACACTGAAGAAAGTCATCAGATCAGAAAGGAAGAAAGCAAAACTCATCTACATATATCCTGCCTAGAAAAGACTCATTTCAGGTGTAAGGACACAGAAAGTGAAGGAATGGAAACCAAAAGAAAACTGGGGTAGCTGTGCTTACATCAGACAAAACACACTTTAAAACATAAACTGTAATAAACTAAAAAGGGCATTATATAATGATAAAGAGGCCAATCCAACAAGAGTATAGAGCATTTTAAAGTATTTATACAGCCAACATAGAATCACCTAAACATATAAAGCCAATATTAACAGACATAAAAGGAGCAATCGCAGTATAATGCTAGAATACTTGAATACCTCACAGCAACACATGGATTGGCCAGGCAGAAGATCACTATGGAAACATCAGTCTTAAATCCCATGTTAAACCACACGGACCTAACGGACATCAATAGACATCCATCCCAAAGCAGGAGAATACACGTCCCTCTCAAGTGCACATGGAACATGGCAGTCTCCAGGACAAATCATATGTTAGGCCACAAAACAGATCTTAATGAATCAGATTGAAATCATATCATGTATTTTTCAACCACATTGGTATTAAAGTAGAAATCAATTATAAGAAGAAAACTAGAAAATTCACTAATATGTGGAGTTTAAATAACATGCTACTGAACTAATTTGTCAATGAAGAAATCATACCTTGAGACAAAGGAAAATGGAAATAAAACATATCAAAATGTATGGGGTACATCCAAAGCAGTTCTAAGAGGTAGGTTCATAGCAATAGCAATAAATGCCTACCTCAGTAAAAAAAACAAAAAATCTCAACCTAAATTTACACTTAAGAAACTAGAAAAGAAACAACAGACAAAACCCAAGGAGGAAGGAAATAATAAAGTTCAGAGCTGGTTTGAAAAGATAAAATCAGAAATGAAAGGACATGTTAAACTGGAAACCACAGAAGTATATAGAAGCATAAAAGACTAGCATGAACAATTATACACCAACAAATTGGAAACCTAGAAGAAATGAAAAACAAAGGTGGCAACCTCATTGACATTGGTCTTGGCAATGTTTCAGAGTTGACACCAAAAAGCAAAGACAACAAAAGTAAAAATAAACAGGACTGTGCCGTGCTTAAAAGCTGCAGAGCAAAGGGAACCATCCATAACATTAAATAGCAACCTACTAAATGGGAGAAAGTGTACACAAATCTGATAAGGGGCTAATATCCAAAATATATAAAGAACTAATACTACTCAATAGCAAAAAGAAAAACCCAATTCAATTTTTAAAATGGGCAGAAGATCTTAGTTTCCAAATAAGACCTACAGATGGCCAAGTGGTACATGAAAAGATGCTCAACATCACTAATTATCAGGGAAATGCAAATCAAAACACCTTGAGTTATCACCTCACACCTGTTAGGATGGCCATTTTCAAAAGACGAGGACTAACAAGTGCTGGCAAGCTTGTGCAGAAATGGGACCCCTCATTCAGTGTTGATGAGAATACAAACTGGTGCCCTAGGGATAGTCCGAAAAGAAAAGAAAAGAAAAATGGAACCACCCTATGTTGATACAATTTCACTTCTGGATATTTATCCAAAGAAAACAAAAACACTAACTCAAAAAGATAAATATACCCTCCTGGCACATGTTCATTGCAGCACTGTTTATAATAGCCAAGACATGGAAACAACCTAAGTATCCACAGACAGATTACGGAAATCTTGCCATTTGCAATCACATAGATGCGCCTTGAGAGCATTATGCTAAGTGAAATGAGTCTAAGACAAATATATGATTCTACTTATATGTAGAATCTAAAAAAAATAGTAAACTAAGCTCATAGATGCAGATTGGTAGTTAACGGAGGCAGGAGGTAGGAATATGAATGAAATGAGTGAAGAGGTGCAAATTTTTAGTTATAAAGTAAGTCATGAGGATGTCATGTACTGCATGGTGACCAGAGCTAATGATACTGTACTGCATATCTGAAAGTCACTGAGAGTAGATCTTAAAAGTTCTCCCCACAGGAAAAATGTTTCTGCTTCTTCATCTCTGACATTGAGATTTTCAGAAAGCAAATTTCCTTTTAAATTACGTAAAATTTAAATTTAATGCTTGTGAAAGATGCTGTGACTGACTTACTTGGATCACTTTTGGAATAGAGCAGCCAGAAACCATTAAGATGAGCTGTATCTACCCATACTAAGTTATTCAACAGTGAATCCGCTGCACTACTAGAAGAGCAAATGTGGCTGAAGGGTAAATAGAGGAGAAAGTGGAGCTATTATAGAAACAAAAACTTTAATGGGATAGAAATGGCAAAACCATATATAAAACTAGAGGTATCTATTCTACATATTCTACGATATAAGGTAGACTTTCAATGAAAGAAGTCTACTCTGAAATTTATAGTGCATTTAATAAATGCCCAAGCATATTGACATATAAAAAGTAAGTTAACAACTCTATATGAAATCAACAAACTGAGCCATGACTTAGACAATCTTGGCTCTTTTTCAGGAAGTTCAGCAAATCCACTTCTTTTGCAATCTTGAATTTGGTCCGTCTCCCCATGTGAGACCCATATCTTAAATTTCTGGTTAACATTTCAGCAGTCACCTAGCACCAAAGAAATACTGTTCTTATTTCATTTCATTTGATGAAACAAGAGGCCCAAACACATTCTCTTAGAATTACGTTTAAGACAGAGCCAGTGAGGCCACCCCAGGTTACAGAGCCAGATGTTTGCCACGGGCTCTGCTTTCTGAGAACTCAGGGGAAACAGAACCGGAGGTTCACTACCTATCCCAGCTGAGATGGCAGATCTGCCCCTGGCTAGGTTAGAGAAAATGACCTGCCACACCTCAGGCCCTACCCTAATTCCTTCAATAAAACATGTTTTAAATATCAAAGGAAGGAATGAAAGATGAGGGGCTCAAACTTACATCAGGGAAGCAAGAACAGTGGAAATGCTTCCCTCCTTCTGTAGTGAAAGTACTATCCCTACCCAAGATGTAAAGTAAGGAGAATGATGATAAAGGGTGAGAGGGCCGACTCAGGATATGACAAGACAGGCCAGAAAGAATAGGGAGATAGGAATCTGAAAACTTGGGAGGGTTTGGAGACCTCTGATCCCTTTGTCACTTTTCCCAGCGTTTCTTTAAAAATGTTAGAAAATAACAAAACATTCCTTTTGATCTTTTTGCTTTTAGTGTAAAGATGTGTTTTCTGGACTTAATACCCATTTTGGTTCTTTGCATTTTATACGTGGTTAGCAATCTTAGGTGTCTGCAGGCTGAGGGAGAAGTAGAAAGTCCTACTTCTACCCAGTCATGTTTATATATATCATTGATGTAGTTTTATAGGTTAGTACATCTTAGAGATGGACAATTTTTTCAAACCAAGAATTTTCTTAGATAAGGAACAGAAGCCTTGCAATACTGAAGGATGCTGAAACTACCACCTGCGTGGAGGCTAGGTCCACAGGAACTGTTGGCTTGCCGCAAAACTGCATTAAACAGTAGGACCAGAAAATAGCACCTTTCAAGTAGGCTTGCCCA
This sequence comes from Suricata suricatta, assembly GCF_006229205.1. Classification (NCBI taxonomy): domain Eukaryota; kingdom Metazoa; phylum Chordata; class Mammalia; order Carnivora; family Herpestidae; genus Suricata; species Suricata suricatta. The sequence continues at coordinate 68,900,542 of NC_043705.1, forward strand.
GAAGCACTTTTATTTAGTACACATAAAGCAGGTTTCTTATTCCTAAGCAGCCTGTCCATGCCAAGGACCCTTTTTCTGCATCCTAAAGGTGACCTCTTAAACAGGCGGCCGTATACAGAACCGTATTTACGGACACTTCCACAAGATAAAGCACCACAGCACAAAAGCATATTGTCCTAAATGCGCCATATGGATCGAAATGCCTCTGTTTACGTATAAGTGGTGAAAATAAATCAGAATGATATCTAGACAAAGCTACACTTTGATATATGAGGAATCTGCACAACTACATGTTTACAGTATGATGGAGCCTATGGTGCCAGATAAGAAAAATGCATTTTGTAGGTAGACCTAAATCTTTATGCTGTTGTGATTTTTAACTGACCTGTCTCTTTTCATCATGGAGTAGCTTCATGATAATAAATACAGGGAACTACTGACAGTATAACTTATCCCTTAAAAATAGTTTGCTCCTAGGATCTAACACAGTTTAAAAAAAAAAAAAAAAGGCTTTACTTACCCCAGACAAGGACAATGTATCGCAGTGGAATGAAGTACAGGATGACTGTGAACACACACAGGGCTACAATGGCCAGCCAGCTTAAGAACGGGACCGTCCAGTTGAAAGTACTGAATGAGAAATTAACACATCAGCAATCTGAGCACTTCATACTTTTTTCAAAGATTAAAATCAATGTGATTCTGACTCAGACTCTGGACCAGGGATCTCGTAACACTGTATTTCTCCCTGGAACAGAAGGCAGGCGGCCGCAGTAGACTGACGCAGGACACAGGTAGTCACAGTCTGCGGAGTTTCAGGAAAGCAGGGCCCAAGTGAACGAGGCTAGCCACCAACCCCTCCAGATGGTCCCAGGTGACTTCAGGGTCTAAAGGTGCACTAGTTGGGTGACTCCTATGTGGTTGAAAAAAATTTTTAATAGGTTTTTCTACTTTTAAAACCAGTAGCCAATCTTGTTTTCTCCAAATTTCCAGAAAGGAGAATGCCCCTGGGCCTACCATTCTTTCTTCTGTCAACTCACACTGGATTCCGACAGTGGAAATAAAATGTCAGCAATTGTCTGTAGACTTAAATCTTACACTGTTGTGTAAATCCCTCGAGTTTAGAATTCCTTCGAGGAATACTCACTTTTCACTTCAGCTATGTTTCAAATGTAGCTAGAAGTCAGAAAGGGGGAACAGAGCAGTTAGATTTGTAAAACTTCACCTGCCATCCTTGCCCTTCCCAGAAAGAGAGAGATAATTGAGAAGTAAAGTCAGTACTGACTCCTATTCTCCCTGTATTATTTCTGGCAAGGGAAAGCCCATGGTAGATTTGTTGGAAAGACTGAAAACAGTGTAAGCTGGCAAAGTGTGTTGCAGTAGGGCCTGCCTTATGGGGGCACAGTGTTCCCATCCTGCTGCGGATTGATAACGCAGAGGGGTCCGGGAAGGCTGTGAGCCTGAGTGTTGAGTGCGATAGCATCAGAACAAAGACAAAAACAGGATCCGTGAAGAAAAGTAGAACTTACAAAAAAGACAGTACTAGGAGGATAGGAAGGAATGTAGTGGGACAAAAAGAGGAGAAAATGACAGAGGTTTCAAAAAGTAGTAAAGCAAGGAAATCAAACGTGGAAATATTGCAATAGTTTAGGATTCTTTGTGTAGAAATTCTGTAGTAAATCTCATGGATTTTAATGGAGAATGGCAAAATAATAAAACAGAACCATTGCGTGGAGTCTTCACTGTTGGGTATATAACTACGTCACCCTTCACAGGCATACAGTTGCCTCAACAGCCAGCCACTGAGGAGGAACGAACACATACTGTTCAGTGACACTTTAGTGCCGCTTGATGAATAAAGCAAAAAAGATATCTACGTTCAAAGCCTAGATGCTGCCGTGTGACTTTAGCCGAATCAACCTTTCTGTGCCTCAACTTCCTCCTTTAAAAATGAAGACAGCTGTTACTCTGGTGGACTGGTAGTGATGGTAACACGTTTATGTGAATCAAAGTGATATTTTTACAGCTAATCAACTCTAGGAATCTATTGCAGTGACAAGGGCACCAAAGATACTTCAGGAAAATATGAAATTATGCATGATATGGATAAATGTGAATGCTTTTCATTTTCTCTAATTTCCCAATAATATATGTTACATGCACTTGGGGTGGGGTTTGTCCAGGGTGGTTTTTGATCCAGTAAAGGATGATTAAGAGATTTTCTTCCTACATTTCACCTCAGCATAACACTTAGGAGTAAATCCTTAGCTTTGTGGGCGTATGCCTTGCCTTTTGTGTCTGTGCAGGGTCAACTGTTTCCTAAAGAAGTTTTTTCTAGGAAAAGAGCCACACTGAAATCAATCTGGTGTTTTGTTTTCAGTGACTCTTGGGGTCTGGCTTTTCTCTTTGTTTCCTCCCCTGGCCAGAGTGAGCACCCTGTTTAACGGTCACCTGGTAACGGATCATGCCTGCCTTCCTTCCCTGACACGTGTGCTTCCCTTGCTCGCTTTCCTGGGGCTCCGCTCAGAGCCCTCCATCAACACACTTGGGTGTACAAGGGCACTGCTCTTCAGCCAGAAACCCCTCCTGGGCAGCCTCCCTGAAGGGCTGCCTGCGTTCTCCTTTCTCCCCTTGGAAGGATAAATGGCAAGGAATCGCTACCAGTGTAGCTAAAGTCAGAAAAAAAGGACTGCCCTTTTCTATTTCCACAGTGCATGATGAAAACTAAATCTAGAATATGATCTTCCCCCAAAAAAGATGCAATTCAAGAAAGTTCTGGAATGATTATTTAGTAACAAGATGTGGTAATTATAGAGGCTTTTCACTTTTTACTTAATGATTGCTTCTGAATCTGCTTTCTGAAGAGATGAATTTCATCTCATGTGACCCCAAGAGACCTTCTCTTCTTTAATATTCAAAAAAGTGTGCAGGAAAGATAGCTTCTAGAAGACTCACTGGATCCTTTGCCTTTCTATACCTCAGCCTGTACCTATACTTCTGTCTGTACCTGTGGAAAGTACCATAAAACTCAGTTTTTCCCAAGGCTGGTCCACAGCCAGGATCTGGTCATATCCTCCAACTGGCTATGATGTTTTCCAACCACGCATCTGAGGTCCCTACTAACTAGAGTTCCAAAGAAGCCTTTTCCTCTGAGGCATAAATTTGCCTGACCTCAGAGCTGACCCAGTGTCCTAAATGAGCTACTTCCATCAGGTATCAACACATAGTGGATCTCTTAGAAAGGACAACACTCAAAAGGGAAATGCCCGTTTAATTTGGAACTTTACAGTATGCTCTGGTGGAAAGGGTCTTCAGATCAAAGGAACATTCTTAGAAATGGAAATAACGTGGAGAAGAAGAAGAAGAAAAAAGATGTGGGACTCAGTCTTCAGAAGTGTGAGACTGAAGGCTGCTGTGCACTTGGAGTAAAGAGGAGGCTGTTCTAATATGATGTAAAAATTGGAAACTCAGCACCTATGCATATGTGGAAATGTATTAAAAAGTTATACAAAATAAAATGCATTATTCCTCAAAACATGAAAACCACTAGGTGAATGACTCATATCTTTAGTTTAAATAATTTACTCCTTTCAAATATGTATGCCTAAGGATTCATATCTGTAGAACATTTCTGGTGAATAATGTTATGAAGAATAATGAATAAATACATGAAAATAGAAAATGTAGGCTTATCCAGATAACGCACCCCTTGAATAGAGTATTTAGCAATCATCATATAGGCCTATTTTCACATACTTTAGTAGGACGGGACCTTAGTATATTTTTAACTGGTCATCAAGAGTTGTAAACCCACTTGATTGGATTTATAGACAGTTTTTAGAAGTTCACTAGTAAATAAAATTATTTCAAGTAAAACACAAGTAATGTAAAATTCAGACTATAAGAATATTCTTAGTATAAGAAAATTATATTCTGAATTTTGCATTAGCTTTCAATGAAGATATATTTTTTAAAATTAGAAACAAATTCCTTTTTTCAGAATTATTAAAACTATATTAATCTATTTCATCTGTAATTATCTCAATTATTTAAAAAGACAAATTTAAAAGAATTTGCAGGGTGCTATATAAAATGATGTGTTTTTAACTTTAGAGTTACTCAATGACAGTATGTCAACCTATAGTAAAATGAAAATGTGTCTTGATTACCTGAAATTCTCATCTAGTGTGGTTGATTTTTTTTCCTATCACAATTTCATATTCCATTTAAGAACAAAGTCTTTCACTGTGAAAATGTGCTAAAATTTAGGACGGTGTTATTTCTTCGAAGCTACAAGTAGGACTTCTTTCCAACCAATATGTTCTAAATTTCAGGAAGGAAATTGACAGAACTTTCAGAAAACCAAAGACTGGCAGAAACAAAGTAAATAATGATGAAACTGAGCAATAGATCACCCAGGAGGAGTATCCCCTGCCAAAAGAATGTGGCATTTCACCCTCTGAGAGACAAATGGACACTGTCCCACAGAAGGGCCCGGCTCCCATGTCAGCGTCACTCACTCACTTCTTTATCCTCTCGCCAAAGGAAGCCACTTCATCTAGGATGTTCTGGACACTGATACAAACCTCCTGGATGGCATAGATTTTATTTATAAATCCCTTTTTTTCACTGTCCTAAAATACAATTAAGAAAAAAGAGATTCTGTATGAGTAAAGGTACTCTTCAGTGTTTGAATTCTTGAATTGTTCTCTTAAATTTTTAAACTTAAATAAATTTCATCACTGTGTATATATAAGTGGATGCTTGGAGCTCATAAAAATATCAGGATGTGAAGGGAGATGGAAGAGGAAGGGCATCCAGCATCATGGGCCAATATAAATATTAATATAAATAAATAATGCCAATATAAAGGTGGTTGCAAAGCAAGAGTCCCCGATTCTGTTGATCTTGCCCTGATGAACAGAAACATTTTAGCCAGAGTTGAGGGGTGGGGAGTGGGGAAGGAGAACGGGCAGGTCTCAGAATAACCAAATCTGGAAGACCTGTGAGCAATGAAAACTGAAGGGGGGGGGGGGGGGG